>NC_086317.1:25124369-25438216 GCF_036172605.1 Pelobates fuscus
ACACTTGTCCGTGTTTTACAGTAATGTGCAATCACATACCACAAATTACCATCTGTCTGGTATGACTTCCCACCACAACATGAACACTTGTTGAGTTATATTCGATATGGATTAGGGATGAGATTTCATTACATCTATAGTTGTCTGGCTGCATACGCTGTTGCAAGGTCAGTCACCTCAACTTCAAGAGCGATGGCCACCGCAACCACAATCTAAATAAAGGTCTTGTGACACCGGTAAAACAATCTCAATTCATTAATCGAGTTTTGGAATCTCAAGCAGCCCTTGGTTCCTTCATCACCATCAACAGCTGAGAGAGTTATCAAGTTCTCTCTCTCGTTCTTACTTTTCCTATCTAGCTTTAGGAAGTTCTAATAAAAGTTCCAAAAGTCACAAAATTCCACATAAATGGCATGCAAGTGACGATGGATATACGTTCAAACATAAAAAATGTGCACATGCTTTTTTAGCTGCATGTTGACATTGTTGACTCTGCACCCACAGGAGGGTGGCTAAACAATTGTGAATTAGGAGTGGTTATGTCAGTGTGTGTATACACGTTTTTGTCAGTGTGTATATGTGTGTATATACGTGTGTGTGTGTGCGTGTATGTGTCTGTGTGTATCTGTATCTGTGTGTATCTTTCATTAAGAAGATTAGTACAGACTAGTAAGAAACAGGCCCAATACCAATCCTATTAAAAATGCCTACAAATTGAAAGCACCCAGCTAAGTCTTCTGAGCTGCTGGGGGCTAGGAAAGCCTGATATAGTATCTAATAGATAACAATAAATGTAGATAAAGAATAGCAGACTGATCCTAAGGCAGTGTAATGGATCATAGGCAGAAATTGCCCATTCTTTATGTACATTTATTGTTCTATATTAGATACTATATCAGACTTTCCTAGCCCCCAGCCGCTTATAAGACTTAGCTGGGTGCTTTCAATTTGTATGTATTTTATGCAACATGGTATCAGGTTACGCTTACCTGCTTTCTAGTCTATTTCCAAGCTGGGAGATCATTCTGTCTATCTATATAGGATCCAACTGCTTGGCCAATTTTATTTATTTTCTATTTTATCACTTTATCACATTTTTCTGGCATTGTTTTTTTGTGTGTGTTTTTGTATCATTCTTATAGGGATTTAATAACGTTGTGAATTATAAATTTTTAAGGTTCTCTCATACCACTGTGAGCGCGGCCATTAAGACATTGATGCTGGACCCAGGTAAGTGACAGAAGGGGTTTTAACCCCTGCTCCACCACGAGGGGGGATGACAGAGGGGGAAGCTATAGTGCCAGGATAACTAGTTTGTCTTCCTGGCACTCTAGTCTCCCTTTAATAACTACTCAGTGCGCCTCTTTCCTTAAATGTCTCTTTAGTGCAATTCAGAGTTTAGTGAATAAACCTCTAAAGGGAATGTGGTTCATGAGGGGGCGCCAAAATGGGTTGTTGCCTAGGGTGGCAAGAGTCCTTGCACCGGCCCTGAGGATGGGTCCTGTCATTTGCATTGTGATACTAAATTAAATATTATAATAACTATTTATGGCATGTTCCTCCTGTCCCACATAAATGTTTTATTTTAAGAAATGGGAGCCAATAGTGAAATAACTGGGTATCTCCTCTCCTCTATATTCACCTTCACAGGATTCTAGTTTTTAACAAATTAACCTCCAGTTTCACTCGATTCTAGTTCTCAAAAAAAAAGCTAGCTTTGCAATCAATATAATTATCATCCTGTTAGAATACGTCCACCCAAACCCTCCCACCGCCCGCCCCCCCCCCCCCCCCTCCCCCTTGGCTCCCTGGAAATTTCATCTTGGTTAGCATTTCGTTACCTGGTAGGGAGGTTCATTCCTTCATGGGCATTGTATGAACACAAGTATAGCCTTAAATTTTGCTATAACTCCATGCCCAAGTTAATGATTGTTTCTGGCTATCCTAGTGTTTTATTACTGTTTGATAATGTGCTGTCCTTGAGAGGTGGACTATATCATCTTTACATGCATTGTTCACTGCACATGCAATATGACAAAAATGAAAAATGTAAAAAAACAATTTGTTCGGTTTTTCATGATCCATTACTTTGTTCAGTTACAGAAGAGGACAGCATTTACAACAATGACTGACCGATAGCCAACCATCACTATTCAGAAGATATGCTCCCAATGAAATCATGCATGCATTTAATTATCCATTTACATTGGGGTTATATAGAAAAACAGCTTGTAAATGCTGCAGATCTCTTATCTGCAGCCTTAGCAAGCCCTCACCTTCTAACCCCGCCCAGACACATCATGAGGAGAGACAGAAAACAGGAACAAAGGAAAGTCCCAATATCTGGAAAACACGGCAACAAGGTCCAGTGAATGCCAGTCCCTGAAACTTCTCAACTGGAAACAAACAAGTTAAACAAACTCAGAAGGATAGGACAATACTCGCCTCCGTGTCTTTCATAAAATTATGACTTTTTTTGTCATGAAATAGCAAAATCATGTAATTGTATGTCAAGACACAGAGGCTCATATTGCAAGTTTAAAGCTGATCAACCGCCACCGAAAAAACGCGAGGAACCGACTGAAAATAACATTAGTGAAACGTGGATTCCCGTGACCGGTCCACCAGACTCATCAAGTCATTAAAGACCTGCACCTGAAGCCACCATGGAAGTGGCTGACACCCCCCCAGGAAGAATGGGTGCTAAAAACAGACGTGTCCACACCGGCCTGCAAAATCACCCACTTCACCTAGAGAGCCAAGGTAGTGCTGGAAATCGGAGAAAACAGATGGCCAAGTGAGAGAAAAAGCTGCAGTGATGATAGTGAACAATGCGCACTAAACAAGCAACAGGACACAACACCAAAGAAGCTGGAAAAGCCGGGCATGATACCCACCGAATAGCCATCTTAGTGCATCTGGATATGTTAAAAGACACCCCGTCCGGAGTGAAAAACCATGCATCGTAATTCAGAGCCCACACATCTGAGACCTCCTTGCAAGAAATGAGGCAGTTGCATCCGAAACCCCCTGGACATCCAAGAGACCCCGTAAATCCACCACGCAAGTAGCAGGAGGGATCCGTAACCTAGAAGCAGGTGATGCAGACCTGAGGGATCGAGAAGAAGGTCCGGGCATGATGGCAACAGCCTGGGAACGTCCACCGCCAACTCCAGTTGCTGTGGGAAGCAGGACTGAGTCCCTCAAAACGGGGCCAGCAGGACCAATTCGGCCTGTTGGCGGCGTATCAGGAAGAGAACCCGATGAATCATTGCAAACGGAGGGAAGGCATAGAGAAGAGAACCGCTCCAGTTCTGCAGGAAAGCGTCCACTGCCTCCGCAGCCGGGTCTGGGCACCAGCTGCAGAACCCTGGCAATTGGACGTTGAGTCACAATGCAAAAAGAGAGATGAGATAGCAGAGAACACCCACATGTCTAATATCCTGTTACTGCTGTCGGAAAGATAGCATGAACTCCAGTCCGAGTGCGTGTTGTGGAGGCCCAGAAGGTATTCCACCTGGACCACCAAGTCCAGGCCGAGCAATACGGGCAAAAATCCTTCACCAGGTGAGCCAGAACTGCCGATTTTGTACCAACCATATGGTTGACATACCGGACAACCGAGACGTTGTCCATGCGCAGGAAGATGCACGCGCTGGCTGTCCCATTTGCAAAACTGGAGCTTGAGTTTCCTCTGAAGCCTCTTGATCGCCAT
This sequence comes from Pelobates fuscus, assembly GCF_036172605.1. Classification (NCBI taxonomy): domain Eukaryota; kingdom Metazoa; phylum Chordata; class Amphibia; order Anura; family Pelobatidae; genus Pelobates; species Pelobates fuscus. The sequence goes on from NC_086317.1 coordinate 25,128,085, forward strand.
GGTCTTCCACGTGATGGTAAGAAGGGAGACCGGCCTCTCACCTCCTGGTAGGGGGTGTGGTGTATCACCAAATTAATATATATATTACACAAGGTTCGTCTACATTAAAAGGTATTTATTTAGAAGGCAACAACACAATACTATAAATGTATCACAAACACACAGCCCAGACCCACGGAGCAACAACCCTTTTTAAATCTATCTATCTATATAGTAATCCCCTTCCCCACACGTTTGATCTCACCCACGGTTAGGCCTTCACATCTAGTAATGGCTCACTGCTGCAAGTTCGACATCACATCCACCAAGGAAGAGTGTAACATGGTTCCCCATGCTAGCAACATGGCGTCTTCCCACGTCTGCTCTGCAGTACAGCCAAGAAGGAACAGAGAGGAATGAGAATAGGGGGAGTGGTTATCTCTTTCCTGACTTGTAAAGGTATTGAATTACCCAATTACCATTTCAAAGGGTAAAGCCTATCCCCCTGTAAGAAAGATCTACATGAACTTGGTCACATGACCCCTGGTCCCAATATTAGTTTTTTCTTCTCTTATGTTGAGCACATTTAAAAATAATAATAATATATCCCTCTTATCTATCTAAACTATGAGATCTGAAGTAGGAAAGGGGAGCACAGGAATTATAGTGAGTGAGATGAGTAAGGTAAAAGAAAACAGTCAAATAGGGGTTGCATGACCCCACAGGGGGTACGCTGGAAGCCTTGTCCCGAGCCAAAGGAACTGAAGTAGTTACGGCCGGGCAGATGACCCCTGAATCTGCCGGCACTGGTAGAGACCGCTTCCCTGAAATACCCTCTTCATGTAGGATTGGGCCTTATAAAGGGCCGTATATGCCCCTACAAAATGCCCCAGGTCTTTAATAAAAGAGAACCCAAACAACAGGCCCTGGGCATCCTTGCCCACCTCGGTGAGGTGAGATTGGCGCATTTGGGTTAAATCTGAAAAAGAATGGCTTTACGCCGTTCAATAGACAAGGAGGTATTGACACTGCCTGAGTGGAGGTCAACAGCACCTGATCAAAGGAATCATTCTCATTATCGGAGTCACTCAAGGACTCAGTACCAGCCTCCTCACTAGACCCGATGTTGGAGCCACTCTAGGGTTGTGCTCTAGCACATTTCCACCACCATGTCCATTCTGTCTGGTGCGTAAAGGCTCTTTTGCGTGATTGAGACCCGCTTTCTTGAGTAACCTCAGGTACTGGAGGCAGAGGTAGTTAAATGCCTGGATTTGGCAAAAGTCTTCTTGGGTGTGCCCCCGAAAGGTCCAAAACAGAACGCGCCTGGCATCTAGTGGGCATGAACGTAAGGCCTGAGAGATGGTTTGAGAGAGTGCTGAGGACATAGAGCCCTTTGCTCGCCATAATGACTTCAGTACCTGAGCACTGCAGCGCCAAGAACTGAGCCTCATCAGGATGGGCCAAAGGGCCAACTAGCGATGGTGGTGAGCCAGAAGCTGAAAATGGGTCCCCCAGGCATTGGGGGATATTAATCTCACCAGGGGAATAGGGGCATAATAAATGTGAGACCCACAAAAAATATATAATAGTGAGGTTAGACCCAGGGGAAAAGTTATAGCTGCTGACAAAAATAATACAGGCTAAACGTGTCCAATTCACGTACCGAATTTTGGCGAACAATGTTAGCAGCATAATCAGCCAAACAGCAGCGCGAAAACTGGCGCAAAAAGGGCACCAAACAGTAAGGGGCTAGGGGAGAGGGTCCCAAGTGAGGGGAATCAGAATAGTAAATAGAAATAGGTGAGACAAAGCCCAAAAGATCCCCTAGAAGACAGGAGCAAAGCTAGAACAGTGGGGAACATACAATAGGAGCAGAAACCCCTCAGAGTATGGTCCGGAACCCTGGGCTCAAAGGTAAATATTATAAAATAATAAATCACAAACAATATACAACAGTAGAAGTAATACTGAAGGTAACAATAAGGTTTAAATAACAAGTTGAATAAAATATGAACTTTACCAAAAAGCAGTTCCACATCCTCATGCACACTTCACAGTGCAGCTCAATGAGAAGTCTTTGCAAGCTCCACTGAGCTAACCAAACCAGGAAATAACAGGACTGGTTCTCTAATTTACAGCCAGCGGATGTAACAAGTTTGATTTATAAAATGATCCAATTTCTATTGAATTCTATTGAAATCTGCACTGTTTGTAAATGAAAAAGAGGGCACATTATTCAAACTAAAGTGATTTAGGGGTCTGGAGTGTCCCTTTAACAAATATATAGATTATTTGAATAATATATGAGATAAGGAAACATTATATTAAAAAAAATCATGGGTATCAGTCGCCCTTTAACTGTTCCTCTATCATGCACATGTTGCAGCTGCAGAGGTCAAACAGTGCAAGGGTTAGCATGGCCACACAGTAGGGTGCACCCGAATCTCAGCTGGGTACTGTATTCCTGTGAATTTTATTTGTATGTTGGAACATTTTGTGCGAAAGAATCACAGAGTGTTTGGATGAAATATAGAGTCTCTCCAGGTGGTAAAGTTTATATAAATCTTCAGATTGTGTTATTGAATACATCTGTTAAAACTTGTCCTGCTTTAGATGTACGTAGAGTTGTTCATTCTCTTGTCTGTTGTTTGACATTGGCATGTTTACGTATGTGTTCATAATTGCGCAATAGGAGTGGAGCTAATTTGACCTGACTCAAGTCTGACCTTAAAGACATGTTAATCCAAACAATTACGTGTAGATTTAAACTCATCTGGTGTCTACTCATTAAACAGCATAGACAGACAGAATTTGCCAAGTGTGGCAATCCAAAAGAACTGCTCTGTTTTAGAATCCTATAATAGAATCCTATAATTTAGACGCAGGGATGTCGAACATGCGGCCCCCCAGATGTTGCTGAACTACAATTCCCATGATTCTTTCAATGAAACAGATAGCCAGGGAATCATGGGAGTTGTAGTTCAGCAACATTTGGGGGGCTGCATGTTCGACATCCCTGCAGAGGTTGTTTGGCTAAATGTGCAACTGGGAGTTGTAAGAAGTGAGTAAGTTACTAGAAGCTGGCGTAATTGGCCTTTCTAACAACATTCTTCTAATTGGTAATTAAGGGCTAGAGTAGAGATCTGATGTCTATTTAAAAAAAAATAGCCAGGGTTTCCACCTACATGTAGATTTTCCTATATGAGATGCCCTCTCGTGTGAAGTGTCAACACTTCTAGACCCCATCTTTCAGCGATTGACTCCCATTACATTTTCACGAGTGCAATAATAGAAAGAAGATTAGCTTGGCATAGTTTGTCATATCATTATGTGTCATTATGTATCCACGTTTCAGCAGAGTTTCTCTGTAATCTCAATATATCCAAAATACATTCTTGAAAGGCCAGTAGATGTTTCTTTACTAAGTATAGCTGGACTGTCCTACCCAGAGTTTAGCAGATTTCACGCGTCACGTTATACAGGGCTGACCCACAAATGACTGTTGTAGGCACTCAACTAATGAGCTATTGATCTGAATTGACCCTAGTACAATTACACAAATTCCCCATGATGATAATTTATTGAAAATGGTGACATTTGTAAGATTACTCGTACCAGCTGTAAATGGAAATGCTAACTTTTTAACCAGATCCCACTCACTTTTCTAAGAAACCACATTTTATTCGAACTGGGACCTACTCTGTTCTCCCACGAACAAATGGAAAAACAGAGAACAAAAGGCCAATGGTCTTCCATGGTTCAAACAGTGTCATAATCGCCACAAGTAACTAGAGTTAACCTACCTGCATGATGTAGGTACCACTGCTGGAAAAAATATGACCCAATCAAGACTGTTGCCAACTATTGTTTGAAATGAATTTTTATTATCAACTCATTAAAACGTTTTATGTTTGTCTGTCTTTTGGGTGTGTGTTCTGCAATCAAGAACATGGCTCATGTTTTCACATTATATTAAGTGCTTCGGGTCTAAAAACCTAATTTTACCACATGACAGGAGGCTTCATATTTGCATATCTTTCTTTACTGAAAACTCCAGCAGCATAGAAACAGTAACAACCAATCAGAGAAAAGATATGCTGCCCATAAAAGGGCCTGTCTATGACATCATTTCCTCTTTCTTTGCTGCTCCAGCCATCAACAGGTCAGAGTATTTTTTACCTGGTGCTTCATATTGATTATGTACTGTTATTCTTTATTGTGTACTGCTTTAATTCTGATTTTACACTCTTTATACCCTTCATTATCTACTGTTATTCTTTATTGTGTACTGCTTTAATTCTGATTTTACACTCTTTATACCCTTGATTACCTACTGTTATTCTTTATTGTGTACTGCTTTAATTCTGATTTTACACTCTTTATACCCTTGATTATCTACTGTTATTCTTTATTGTGTACTGCTTTAATTCTGATTTTACACTCTTTATACCCTTGATTACCTACTGTTATTCTTTATTGTGTACTGCTTTAATTCTGATTTTACACTCTTTATACCCTTGATTATCTACTGCTATTCTTTATTGTGTACTGCTTTAATTCTGATTTTACACTCTTTATACCCTTGATTATCTACTGTTATTCTGTATTGTGTACTGCTTTTATTTTGATTTTACACTCTTTATACCCTGTCTACTTGCACCCGTTTGTTTCCCCTCTCTAACTGTCCCTGTGCACTGAGTTTTATATCACACTCTTTCCAGACGATCCGCGGGCGGCGTGGCTTCCCGTGCCTCGCTCACCGCGCGAACCTGTCTGCTATTTCACTGGGGCTGGTGGGGACGGGTGGAGGGTAGCCGGGGTTATTTTACTTCTGCCTTACTTTGTTTTGCCGCGATCTGCGTCTCGCTAGTGGCCGCGAGCGGGAACCCCTTCCCCACGCGGCCGGCGGCCATCTTGGATCTCGCGGTTATCGCGAGATCCGCGGCGGCCGTCTATCTTCCTTCACGGCGGCTCGGTAATCACCCGACCGCCGCCACGATACCGGGGATTACCCTCAGGGTGACTCCCCGCTCTCTCCCCTAACCACTTACGTTCTGGTGCAGGGGAAAGATATATTTTTGGCAGTCTACCCCTAAGGGTGAAAAAAGTTTTATACTTCCGTTTATGTATATCTGCCTCAGTGAGGCAAGAGGAGTGCATGCATATATATACAGATTTACATTTGTATTTGAAGGCTTAATATTATACATGTTATCACTGGCTATTATACAAGCATTATAAAGGGACATATGCTTATATTCCCTCCCTCAGGGGATTGCGTGATATTACTCTACCCATCCAGGGTATATTCTATGGTTACCCTTTACAGGGTCATACCTCTCTACTGCACCCAAGGGTGAAATCTATGTGGGTGTCCTCTGGGTATTTTTTCATGGCACACCACCTGGGGTGACCCCCCAGATACGCATGCAGGGCGATACGGCCCACTTTTTTGGTTGATGTGGGTGTCCTCTGGTTTCCACGGCACACCACCCGGGGTGAACCCCGAGAATATGCACGAGGGCTTACCTAATTCTAGAAATATTTAGCCCCTCTGGATAAGATTACGTGCATAAAGCCTTCTATACATACAGCCCCTACGCCGGGTAACCCCGGTCGTAGCGGGACCCGACATATATTGTCTATTTGCATACGATAAACCACCACGGTTTTCTCCACTGAACCTTGTTCTCGCCCCAAAGGTCAAACGATACCTCTGATCACTAGCCCTCCAGAACGCATGGAGGCATCGGGCTCAGAGGTGTCCAAGGCCAAGAGGCTCAGAAAGGCTTCGAGCCCCCCTCCGCTAAGGCAAAGGGCAAGGTGCCCGTCAAACGGGTCAAGAGCGCGGACCGACAACCCGCATCCTTCGCACCCCTATCCTCGGACGAGGACGAAGCCTATGGCCCACACCCCCCGAATGTGGTGGACGAAGGGCAAAGGGACGGCTCACCCTCGGACGACGAGGAGTGGCAAGACCTACCACCCACTTCTTCGGCTTATGTCAAGGAGACCTTCTTAGGCAAAGAAGCCGACGACGACCGCCCCACCGGTCCGTCCGGAGATGGTGTCTTTATGGATGACCAGGGGATGCTGTTATTTGACCCGCGTACCGCCCGACACCCTCGCTCCTCTGAATGGACACTGCCAGAGCATCTGGCGAAATTCATACATATCTGGCTGCGCAAGCCATTGGAAAAAGAGGTACGGACGCGCCTCCGGACCGAATGCCCCAGGCCGCTGACCCCGACAAAGTTGCACTAACACCAGAATTCGATGACACAATGATGGTGTTTATGTCGCGCTCGGGCAGTGACCCACGCAAAGGGGTGGAAAAGGGCATGAAGGCGGCACAAGACAAAGTGCTGGATCTGCTGGGCCCCATAGCTAAGATGCTGTATTTCGCTGACCTGGCCCTCAGCCAAGACTCGCAACCGGACCCTCATGTCATACGCGAATGGGCCCAACGCGCAATATGTCTACTGGGCAACGCTAACGCCGCACTTTGCATCAAGAGACGCAGATCGGCGCTGATCAGGATCGACAGCAAGCTCCTGGAACTGGGAGCCAAAGAATTTGGACCGAAGGCCCAGGGTCTACTATTTGGTGATGCCTTCATCACAGAGCTAAAGCGACATGTGAACTTGTCCACAACCTTAAACAAGGCTCAGACCTCCCTCAGACAAGTGTTCCACACTCCTCCCACAAGAGGTGTTTTTGGAAGGGCTGGCCGACAGCGGAACTGTGCCGCCAGCCGATTTTGGACCTCAGGTTCCAGGTCGTTTCCACAGACTTCAACCTTCTTCCCGTCCTCATCACAAAGGCCCTCTACGTTCCGAGGTGCAGAGAGGACCAGAGGTTTCAGAGGCCGTGGACGCGGCCGCTTCAATAATGGTGAGTCCTTCCGTACATACCAATGTCCCAAAGTTTATTGCAGGCAACCTGTCTTCTTTCTTCCAGAACTGGGAACAGATTACCAAAGACGCATGGGTATCTCACGGTCCCCGTGGACAAAAATTACCATCAGTTTCTCCGCTTCAGATGGAGAGGACGGGTATGCCAATTTACTTGCCTGCCGTTCGGCCTCAGCTCGGCTCCGTGGTGCTTCACGAAGCTGTTGAGACCGGTGATGGCTCGCATCCGTACAAAGGGCATACGCTGTCTCGTATACTTGGACGATTTGCTGATTTTCTGCGAATCCGCGTCCAGGCTACGATCACAGACGAGATTTGTAGTTCACTTACTGGAGTCCCTGGGATTCGTGGTGAACAGACAAAAGTCGTCTCTCTCTCCATCCCAGTCGGTACAATTCCTGGGCTTCGACATCGATTCGAGGGAATGCGTACTACGCCTCCCCTCGAAAAGGGCCTCAATAAGGAAGGAAATCAGGCGAGTCTTGAAGATGGACTCGTTACCGCTCAGGATGCTTGCTCGGATTGTAGGACTCCTGTCCTCATTCATTCAGGCGATATTCCCGGGCCCTCTACACTACAGGGCCATGCAACGACATTCCTACGACCACTGGATCCCACTCACTCGGGAGGTGAGATCAGAACTGCGATGGTGGTTGCTACACATACAAGCCTGGAACGGCAAGGCGATCTTCGGCCCCTCCCCGGACTTCATCGTGGAATCGGACGCCAGTTTGTGGGGATGGGGCGCCCACTGCTCAGAGGCCTCCACGGGGGGCCCATGGCAAGGAGAGGAGACCGACCTACACATCAACTGCCTGGAGTTGATTGCGGGTTCCTTTGCCATACGCAGTCTAGCCAAAGACAAGTCGAATTGCTGTATCCTACTCCGCATGGACAACGTCTTGGCGGCGCAATACATCAACCGCCTGGGCGGAGCGAGGTCCAAAGACCTGACCGAAGCCACGAAGGACATTTAGCTTTTGCATATGGAGGAACATCACGATACAGGCGGAATATCTCCCAGGGGTCTCCAACCTGACGGCGGACTGGTTCTCCCGGCACTGGAGAGACACCAGCGATTGGACACTCAACAGGGAGGTATTTCAGACACTACGACAACGGATGGGTCCGCTATCAACAGATCTGTTCGCCTCAAGGACCAACCACCAACTACGGAGATACTACAGCTGGCTTCCGGACCCGATGGGCGAAGCGGCGGACGCATTCCTTCAGGACTGGCCCTCACACGGAGCCTACGCCTTCCCTCCATTCTCGATGATTCCACGAGTACTACGGTACTTACGCACCCACAGGACTTCGCTCCTGCTCATAACGCCCCTCTGGCAGAGTCAACCGTGGTTCCCGGACCTCCTGGAGATGTCCCACGACAATCCCGTTCTGCTTCCGAATTTCCCACTCCTCCTGTCGGGACCTTGAGGGGAACCTCACCCTCTCGTCCTGGAAGGACAACTGGACCTAGTGGCCTGGACGATTTCAGGGGTTCCTGGTCGGTCCACGGCCTATCGCAATCTACTAAAGACCTCCTATGGGATTCATGGGCTCCAGGCACCAAGAGATGTTACATCTCCGCATGGTCAGCCTGCGGTGATTGGTGCGTGGAAAGGGATTCCGATCCCTTTACTGCCCCTGTCCCGCTGATACTCAATTACCTTGCTCATCTCTTCTCGACAGGTAGATCGTATAGATCCCTTAACGTGATCAGATCGGCCATCTCAGCGGCACACATCCCAGTACAAGGCAGACCGGTGGGTCAAGACCCACTGGTATGTCGTCTACTGCGAGGTGCCAGACTGACGAGACCCCCAGCACCCAAATACTCCAACCTCTGGCAAGTGAATGGAGTGCTGGATTTCCTGCGAGGTTGGCCGGACAACCCGTTTCTATCTCTGAAGCAACTCTCAGCAAAACTGGCCCTTTTGCTATGCCTCGTCTCTTTCCGACGGGTGTCTGACATTAGGGCCTTTGACGTGGACGGTTTCTCTCTCACTCCAGAGGGAGTCACTTTTTCCATTGCAAGATGGACTAAGTCAGATACGTCCTCTGTGTCCTACCCATATTTCGAACCAGACTCCAAACTATGTGTTGTCAAGACACTTAGGAGATACGTAGAAATCACAGCCACCCTCCGGCGCTCCCCGACGGGTCTACTGCTGATTTCCTACGTGAAGCCTCACGGCCCAGTATCTACGACCACCTTGGCCAGATGGGTTCGCTGGTTACTACAGCTGGCAGGAATCGAATCTAGCTTTGGAGCGCATTCGGTCAGAGGGGCGGCGGCATCCCAAGCGTTCTTGGCAGGCGCCTCCCTAACCGACATTATGCGTTGTGCGGACTGGTCTAGGGAAAGTACTTTTCGGACTTTCTACTTCCGCCAGGTTTCGCATGCTTCCTTCACACTGGTTAGGCCTAAGCTTTAAAAATGCAAATATGAAGCCTCCTGTCATGTGGTAAAATTGAAGATTATATTAGCTTTAGTGTACTAATAATCTTAATTTTAGTAATGACAGGAGGCGAATATTTCCCGCCCTAGAGTTTTCTTCCCCCCCAGGTTATTTAGTTTTTCAGGAGTAAGTCCTAGTGCTCAGGTAAGCATGCAGGTTCTTGCTGTATACGTTGGCTTTTTGATACGTTGTTTGTTATTATGTATGGATTATATAATTATCAGTTTCCTTTGATTTTGGTTTTGGTTGTTATGTTTCTCACGTTCTGATTTTGATGCCCTATATTTAGGTATGAGACTACGCATCTTACTATACATTACTGTTCAGATATACTATGGTTATGATATGCGGACATGTTGCCACGCCAGAAACCTTTCACCTTTTTCTTTTTCTTTCAGCGTGAACATCCATTTTATGGGACGAAGAATCGTCTTCCACTCCGTCACATCATGGATCTACCGAAGTTTATTATCCTTATATGTGATTGAATTGTTAATCTGTATTTATGTTTTTTAAATAATGAATGTTACCTTTTATTTCGCCTCAAAGAAAGAGGAAATGATGTCATAGACAGGCCCTTTTATGGGCAGCATATCTTTTCTCTGATTGGTTGTTACTGTTTCTATGCTGCTGGAGTTTTCAGTAAAGAAAGATATGCAAATATTCGCCTCCTGTCATTACTAAAATTAAGATTATTAGTACACTAAAGCTAATATAATCTTCAATTCTGAAAGATTAGGATAACATGATACGTTTTATAGTTGCCATTTACAAATCATGGACAGAAACAACTAATAAAATCAGAACACTTTGTGTTACGATAAGGTAAAAGGGAAGCAATTAGGCACCAATGTGTGATTTCAAAATGAAAACCAATTTCTTATGAAAATATTATTTGTTTAATCTGTTAAAATTAATTAAGAATGTCCAGACATTGATAACTATAAAATAAACTCTCTGAGGAAGGCAAAGTTGGGTTTGAGGTAAAAAAAAAAAAACAAACAAAAAAGAAACAGAAATCAATATAGTATAACTCATGCCAAAAGCACTTTAAAGGAACTCTCCAGACCGCTAAAGCTGAAGTGCTTTATGTATGAAGAGTGTGCCCTCTTTTTTTGAATTATTATAAATGAACATGTTACACAACTGTCTGTCAATCAGACAACCGGTCCTGTTACTTTCTGGTTTATGTAGCTCAGTGGATCTAACTCAAGAGAAAGGCTATTGCACAGAAAGTCTGGGCTGGCTTAGAAGGGGAGGGCTTGCAAAGGATGCAGACAAGAGATGTACAGCTTTTGCAAGCTATAAAAAAAGTGCACGATTACGTGCATGCATGTTTTCATTGGGGTATATCTACTAAACAGTTATCTGTATATTTTTATATTTGGGCAGTGTGGTGTCGCTATTAGTAACAATTGAAAAACAAATTCAGTTTTAAAGATTGTATAAGTCCTTACAAGCTTTTAGAATTTATATTTACCCTTTCATTTTGTATTAACCACAATGCAACTCATCCCCATTCTGATTGGTTCATTTCTTAGTAAGATTGTAAAAATCTGCTGAATATGGGGGCGGAGCCGGACTGCCAAACAGAGTGGACATGTGCAGAGCGAGCTCCTGAGCTGTGCACAACTTTTGAAAAATAATTTCATTCAGTGGGCCACAAAACAGCTCTAACCTACAAGGGGGCACCTTGGTGAACTGGGTGATACCCTAATAGGTGTCTTCCTATCTCAGACTGCTCAGATTGAGATCCATACGGCCTTCAAACAGGGCTAGCGTGGGAGAGGTGGACACTCTCCTGTTGCATTATCTGGCTGATCATATCTAGCTTATCTGTTTTTCTCCCTTCAGACTGATGAGAGTTATCCGGGTCCAAGGAGCCCATCCTATTTTGCAAGACACGTACCGCTCTGACAGCCCACGTGTCTCCCATGAGGTCGAAGCCGGAGATTTGATGCAACTTTACTATCCAGGCTGGACCACATCGTTGCATAATTCTTGTCAAGTATAGTGGCAATGAAGCGGAGAATACAAGAAACAAGATGGAGAAGCAACCTACCTGTATGTTCATGGATACTACTACTACTCTGGGGACCGTGATTAGACCAACCAGCCAGTTGGAATCTCTCGCCTACTGGTGGATGCAGGCGGAGTCTGGATCTGCCCATACTTCTGGAGATGGAGTGCTTGGGACTGAGATTATGGAACTTTAATCAGGCTTTGGCCCAAGGTCCCAAGGTCTTCTATGTGTCCCCCAAGATGGCGGCTGCTGCTATTAGGAGACCCTATGGAACCCATGTGCAGTGCTAATGCATGCATTCTCAAACTACAGACCTTAATTACCGTAACTTGATACTATTTACAAAGGATCCAGCTGTCATATGTAGATTGGGAATCCGATGAGGGCATATGGTGTCCCTGGCTGCTATGAAAGGCAGTGTGGTGTCTTGTTGTGCTTTAGTTTTGATATTTTTGTCTAGGTCTGACACCTGTATTTTATTTGTTTATACATTTACAACGTTGCTCAGTTCAATTCTTTACCTATGACACGATTGTCTTTCTGCTGCATATCATGTTTTAATATGCATTTAGATTACACTATAACATTACTTAAAGGACCACTCTAGTGCCAGGAAAGCATACTCGTTTTCCTGGCACTAGAGTGCCCTGAGGGTGCCCCCACCCTCAGGGACCCCCTCCCGCCCGGCTCTGGAAAGGGGAAAGGGGTTAAATCTTACCTTTTTCCAGCGCTGGGCGGAGAGCTCTCCTCCTGCTCTCCTCCTCTTCTCCTCCCCGTCGGCTGAATGCGCACGCGCGGCAAGAGCTGCGCGCGCATTCAGCCGGTCACATAGGAAAGCATTCATAATGCTTTCCTATGGACGCTGGCGTGCTCTCACTGTGAAAATCACAGTGAGAAGCTCGCAAGCGCCTCTAGCGGCTGTCAATGAGACAGCCACTAGAGGACATAGGGGGAAGGCTTAACCCATTCATAAACATAGCAGTTTCTCTGAAACTGCTATGTTTCTGAAAAAATGGGTTAACCCTAGAAGGACCTGGCACCCAGACCACTTCATTAAGCTGAAGTGGTCTGGGTGCCTAGAGTGGTCCTTTAATAAGATAAGTTATTTGTTTTCTTGAAATGTGCAGATACTTTATAGTATGCAGAGCATCATTATTTTTCTTTCTTTTTTCAATTTGAAAGTGCGGATGAGTTTTAACCATAGCCAATACAGCAGCATGCGAGCCATCTGATGTTTACAATCTTTCTTCTTCACACCTACGTCTTGAACTAACCAACCTGTTATTTTTATCATCTCAACATGTATTGACCATGATGCTTTGTGTACGCAAGATATATGTAAGCACATTAATGCTGTCTTTTATGTCTGTAAATGCAGAAGTAAAAATACATTTTTTTTTTGTAAAAAATAAAAAAAACATCTGCTGGTTATTTCCAAAAAATACTACAGAACATTGTTATACGGAATGCTGTTGTGCTGTTTATTGGCAAAAAAATCACCTTCTATACGAGCTGACTGCTGGGAAACAGTAATACACAGAACACAGTAAAATAAAAACAGGTTTGTCTAAACTCGCACTTCTCAGCTGGCACACTGAGCTGAAATGTTAGCGATTGACGAGTTGCTGTTTTTTTATTCGTGAAAATAGACAGTCTGTATCAGCTGCTGGGACAGAAGATAACACTTAGACTTACGGAGAGTCTTCATAATGGCCGGAAGCCAGCAGGCCTCTATTTTTAACATTAAATATAAAGGCTTGGCAGTGGACCGTGTCATGCTGGAAAGTCAGAAAAGAGAAGCAATTAACAGCTAAGAATCCAGAACAATGTCTAGGACAAGAGTAATACACGCGTCCTCCTGGGTGAGGTAAGAGGCCGCACACTATTTTTTTAATAAAGTTCAGGTGGTTTGATTGTGCCAGGAAATATTGGTGGGTGATTCCCAAAAGATCTAACTCTTTCTCTTCCTACATTGGAAGGACATGAGTAGGCTCTAGTGTAGATCTCGGAGGTGGTGTCAAGCACTGTGAGTGGAGACTTGACAAGAAGGTCAACCATGAAACGGGCAAAAGCTAGATGAGGAGTTAGTTGAACTAAAGCCCACAACAGAAAAGAGAGGTTCAATGGAGGTGATAGGTTTGATACACAGATTCGTCAAAAAGGCAAACTCAGAGTCAGGAAGAAACTGGCAAGTTCCTATAAATACCCACAACCTATATTCCTTGTTACCTTGTCCATATCTTGGTTTCTGGAAGTTGTAGTAGATAAACAGCACCTGTACTGCTACTTATTGCTTGTGAGTGGCCTGAAAAATGAAAAGTAAGTGGTTTGTAATGATTTTAGAATCCTCAGCCTGCCTTTAAAAAGCACACATTTGACTGGTTTATATATCTATATATCCACTACACTGGGTCAACTGCCTTCGAGAATACTCACATTGCTGACTGAATCCATCTTGACCCATACATGACTATTCTCCACACTTCATTTCTCTTCTGCACTAGAGAAAAAGTGGACACGTCTCTATGTTTATCAGTGACATTAAAAGTGATGTTGGCAATGGCAGCTTGGCCATTAGGATGACATGGACGCAGGGGTGATGAGAGGGGGGTTGACTCAGGATAGATTCCCAAGTGTTCCCCCAAAAAGCCATGGGTCTAAAAAATGCCCTTTATAGCTATTAGCCCTGAGTCCTGCAGCTATGATGCAAGAGTCAGCAGGACAGAAAAAGGTGCCTTTATGGGCTGGTATGGAGATCAAAGATTATCTTCATTAGCCCATTGCACCCACTGGTCTTATTGTCTGCCAGTTGCAGACTTCATGTAATGGCTCCCATGAACTCTGGGCAATTCAGAGCGTTGCCGTTACAATGGCAATGCTCTGACACTATGAGTGCGTAGGTCTGAAACTGGCGGAAAATGAGACCAGATGATCTCCATACTGACCCACAAGGGCACCACAAGATATTTAAACAAATTATCAAAGCATCTTGATACATTGTTTAAAGTTATTTGCTATAGAGTAATAAAAGCTACACTGTATAGATTTTTTGTATGTTTTTTTACTACAAGTCCAGTGAGTGTTCTCTCTTTTGCAACAGTGTGTGGGTCAAGTAGCCCCGAGGCACATAGAACACAGGAGTGCTGAATCCTTGAAACTTTATTTATATACAGTGATCAGCCACAGTATAAAGCCACAAATAGGTGAAGTGAATTGATAATATCATTACAATGGTACCTGTCACGGGGTGGGATATAAAAGTCAGCAACTGTAGCAAAATCTGTTCTTTAATTTCATGTGTTGAAAGCAGGAAAAATGGGCATGTAAAAAGTGACTTTGAGGGTCAAATAGTGATGGCTGGACGACTGGATAAGAGCATCTCCAAAACAGCAATGCAGTGGTTAGTAGTTACCAAACGTTTATGCATGGAAGGATAATCAGTGAGCCGGTGTCTGGGTCATGGGCGCCCAAGGCTCATTGATGCACGTGGGGAGCAAAAACATGCCCTACTGGTCAGATCACAAAGAAGAGCTACTGTAGCTCAAACGTAATGCTGGCCATGATAGAAAGGTGTCAGAACACACAGTGCACCACAGTTTGCTGCGTATGATGACCCCTGTCCACCACCGAAAGCACCTTCAATGCGGATGTGTCAGAACTGGACCATGAAGCAATGGAAGAAGATTGCACGGTCTGAATCACTAATCTTTTAGATCAGTTGGATGGCCAGGTGCATGTGCATCGTTTACCTGGGGATGAGATGGCAGCAAGATGCATTATGGGAAGTAGGCAGGCCGGCAGAGGCAGTGTTATGTCATGGGCTTCTACTTGGAAATCTTGTGTCCTGGTATTCATGGAAATGTTACTTTATATATATATATATGTACCTGTGCGTGCTTGAGCATGTTTGTGTGCCTGTGCTTGCCCATCTTGTCTGTGTGTGTGTATATGTGTCTGTAAGTAGTTGTGAGTGTGTCAATAGGCATTTTAAGTGGTCAAAATTGGAGAGGGACAGGGATGAGTTTGGGGAGGGACAAAGGACAGGACTGTATGAAGGGGTCACAAGTTTATTTTTACTGCTCAAGTTCCGGTGTTTTTTTTAACCCTAGCAATGCCTTTGAATGTTTACCTACTTAAGCATACATCTCACCATTTGAAATTAGCAAAGAGGCACATTTTAATTTTAAGGATATGAGTGGGGATGTGGTCCAGGGTGGAGCTGGTTTTTGGGTGATTTGCTAATGACAATTTATTCAGCTAAAATGTAATTTAGAACATTAACAACATAGCTTATTTCCACAGACTGATATCCAAACACTTTTATTGTAGTTTAAAGAAACATTACTTGGAGTATTATTGCTGTGGAGCTCTGTTATACACTCAGACACATTACTGGGAGTATTATTGCTGTGGAGCTCTGTTATACACTCAGACACATTACTGGGAGTATTATTGCTGTGGAGCTCTGTTATACACTCAGACACATTACTGGGAGCATTATTGCTGTGGAGCTCTGTTATACATTCAGACACATTACTGGGAGTATTATTACTGTGGAGCTCTGTTATACACTCAGACACATTACTGGGAGTATTATTGCTGTGGAGCTCTGTTATACACTCAGACACATTACTGGGAGTATTATTACTGTGGAGCTCTGTTATACACTCAGACACATTACTGGGAGTATTATTGCTGTGGAGCTCTGTTATACACTCAGACACATTACTGGGAGTATTATTGCTGTGGAGCTCTGTTATTCACTCAGACACATTACTGGGAGTATTATTGCTGTGGAGCTCTGTTATACACTCAGACACATTACTGGGAGTATTATTGCCGTGGAGTTCTGTTATACACTCAGACACATTACTGGGAGTATTATTACTGTGGAGCTCTGTTATACACTCAGACACATTACTGGGAGTATTATTGCTGTGGGGCTCTGTTATACACTCAGACACATTACTGGGAGTATTATTGGTGTGGGGCTCTGTTATACACTCAGACACATTACTGGGAGCATTATTGCTGTGGAGCTCTGTTATACATTCAGACACATTACTGGGAGTATTATTGCTGTGGAGCTCTGTTATACACTCAGACACATTACTGGGAGTATCATTGCTGCGGAGCTCTGTTATACATTCAGACACATTACTGGGAGTGTTATTGCTGTGGAGCTCTGTTATACACTCAGACACATTACTGGGAGTATTATTACTGTGGAGCTCTGTTATACACTCAGACACATTACTGGGAGTATTATTGCTGTGGAGCTCTGTTATACACTCAGACACATTACTGGCAGACACATTACCGTGGAGCTCTGTTATACACTCAGACACATTGCTGGGAGTATTATTGCTTTGGAGCTCTGTTATACACTCAGTCACATTACTGGGAGTATTATTGCTGTGGAGCTCTGTTATACACTCAGACACATTACTGGGAGTATTATTGCTGTGGAGCTCTGTTATACACTCAGGCACATTACTGGGAGTATTATTGCTGTGGAGCTCTGTTATACATTCAGACACATTACTGGGAGTATTATTGCTGTGGAGCTCTGTTATACATTCAGACACATTACTGGGAGTATTATTGCTTTGGAGCTCTGTTATACACTCAGTCACATTACTGGGAGTATTATTGCTGTGGAGCTCTGTTATACACTCAGACACATTACTGGTAGTATTATTGCTGTGGAGCTCTGTTATACATTCAGACACATTACTGGGAGTATTATTGCTGTGGAGCTCTGTTATACCCTCAGACACATTACTGGGAGTATTATTGCTGTGGAGCTCTGTTATACACTCAGACACATTACTGGGAGTATTATTGCTGTGGAGCTCTGTTATACATTCAGACACATTACTGGGAGTATTATTGCTGTGGAGCTCTGTTATACATTCAGACACATTACTGGGAGTATTATTGCTTTGGAGCTCTGTTATACACTCAGTCACATTACTGGGAGTATTATTGCTGTGGAGCTCTGTTATACACTCAGACACATTACTGGGAGTATTATTGCTGTGGAGCTCTGTTATACATTCAGACACATTACTGGGAGTATTATTGCTGTGGAGCTCTGTTATACCCTCAGACACATTACTGGGAGTATTATTGCTGTGGAGCTCTGTTATACACTCAGACACATTACTGGGAGTATTGTTGCTGTGGAGCTCTGTTATACATTCAGACACATTACTGGGAGTATTATTGCTTTGGAGCTCTGTTATACACTCAGTCACATTACTGGGAATATTATTGCTGTGGAGCTCTGTTATACACTCAGACACATTACTGGGAGTATTATTGCTTTGGAGCTCTGTTATACACTCGGACACATAACTGGGAGTATTATTGCTGTGGGGCTCTGTTATACACTCAGTCACATTACTGGGAGTAGTATTGCTGGGGAGCTCTGTTATACATTCAGACACATTACTGGGAGTATTATTGCTGTGGAGCTCTGTTATACACTCAGACACATTACTGGGAGTATTATTACTGTGGAGCTCTGTTATACACTCAGACACATTACTGGGAGTATTATTGCTGTGGAGCTCTGTTATACACTCAGACACATTACTGGGAGTATTATTGCTGTGGAGCTCTGTTATACACTCAGACACATTACTGGGAGTATAATTGCTGTGGAGCTCTGTTATACACTCAGACACATTACTGGGAGTTAGTGATGTACGGAACTGTCCGCCGGCGAACAGTTCCCGGCGAAATTAGCGTGTTCGCGTTCGCCACGGCGGGCGGACACATGCGCAGTTCGATCCGCCCCCTATTCGTCATCATTGGGCAAACTTTGACCCTGTGCCTCTCGGTCAGCAGACACATTCCAGCCAATTAGCAGCACTCCCTCCCTTCCACACCCTCCAACCTCCCTCCCAGCATCCATTTTCGATTCATTCGGAAGATGCATGCTTAGTGAGAGGAGGGAAAGTTTAGCTGCTGCTGATTAGATAGGGAAATTGATAGCTAGGCTAGGGTATTCAGTGTCCACTACAATCCTGAAGGACTCATCTGATCTCTGCTGTAAGGACAGCACCCCAAAAAGCCCTTTTTAGGGCTATAACATCAGGCTGCTTTTTTTTTTCCTGTGTAATGTAATTGCAGGTGCCTGCCTGCCAGCTTCTGTGTGAGGTTCACATTGGATACTGTGCCTACTTGCCCAGTGCCACCACTCATATCTGTTTTAACAATAGGTTAAGCTTTACATTTAAAATAAATATTTTTTTTCTCACTGTAATAGAAGAGCAGTTGCCTGCCTGCCAGCTTCTGTGTGAGGTTCACATTGGATACTGTGCCCACTTGCCCAGTGCCACCACTCATATCTGTTTTAACAATTGGTTAAGCTTTAGATTTAAAATAAATATTTTTTTTTCACTGTAATAGAAGAGCAGTTGCCTGCCTGCCAGCTTCTGTGTCAGGTTGGATGCCTTGCCCATTTGCACAGTCAGTGCCACCACTCATATCTGTTTTAACAATTGGTTAAGCTTTAGATTTTAAATAAATAATTTTTTTCACTGTAATAGAAGAGCAGTTGCCTGCCTGCCAGCTTCTGTGTGAGGTTCACATTGGATACTGTGCCCACTTGCCCAGTGCCACCACTCATATCTGTTTTAACAATTGGTTAAGCTTTAGATTTAAAATAAATAATTTGTTTTCACTGTAATAGAAGAGCAGTTGCCTGCCTGCCAGCTTCTGTGTCAGGTTGGATGCCTTGCCCATTTGCACAGTCAGTGCCACCACTCATATCTGTTTTAACAATAGCTTAAGCTTTAGATTTTAAAGAAATCATTTTTTTTCACTGTAATAGAAGATCAGTTAGTTGTCTGCAAGCGTCTGGGTGTCAGGCCTACTTCAGCGTGTGCTCTGCAGACCTGTGCCAGCGTGCTTTGACAGTTGCCAATCATATCTGGTGTCTCTTTAGCGTGCTTTTACAAAGAAAAAAGGTTTCCAGTGTAAGCTAATAGCAGACAGTCAGTGTCCTTCAAGCGGCTCTGTCAGGCCTTCCTTCAGCGTGTGCCCTGCACAACCCTGCCAGCGTACTTTGACAGTTGCCACTCATATCTGGTGTCTCTATAGCGTGCTTTTACAACCAAAATTTTGTTTCCACTGTAATAGAAGAGCAGTTGCCTGCCTGCCAGCTTCTGTGTGAGGTTCACATTGGATACTGTGCCTACTTGCCCAGTGCCACCACTCATATCTGTTTTAACAATTGGTTAAGCTTTACATTTAAAATAAATATTTTTTTTTCACTGTAATAGAAGAGCAGTTGCCTGCCTGCCAGCTTCTGTGTGTCAGGCCTACTTCAGCGTGTGCTCTGCAGACCTGTGCCAGCGTGCTTTGACAATTGCCACTCATATCTTGTGTCTCTATAGCGTGCTTTTACAACCAAAATTTTGTTTCCACTGTAATAGAAGAGCAGTTGCCTGCCTGCCAGCTTCTGTGTCAGGTTGGATGCCTTGCCCATTTGCACAGTCAGTGCCACCACTCATATCTGTTTTAACAATAGCTTAAGCTTTAGATTTTAAAGAAATCATTTTTTTTCACTGTAATAGAAGATCAGTTAGTTGTCTGCAAGCGTCTGGGTGTCAGGCCTACTTCAGCGTGTGCTCTGTAGACCTGTTCCAGCGTGCTTTGACAGTTGCCAATCATATTTGGTGTCTCTATAGCGTGCTTTTAAAACCAAAATTTGTTTTTCACTGTTATAGATTGAATAGCAGTTACTTGTCTTCAAGCGGCTCTGTCAGTCCTTCCTTCAGCGTGTGCTCTGCAGAACTGTTCCAGTGCACATTGCCAATTTACGTTGCACTCATTAGAACCAAACACTGTGGGGTGATTTCACCAAGGACCACACGACGGAACAGGATCTGATTTTTAGGGTCCTTCAAATTGAAAAGGAGGATCCGGTATTTATTCTTATATCTGCTGTCAGTACACAGGAAAAGTTTAAATATTTCTTGTTCTACGTTCTCTGCAACTCCACGCACCGACTCATCCAATACGTGAAGATCTGGGGTTTCTCTGACTCTCCTCAGTAGTGTATCAAACAGAGTCTGCACTGTGGTAACACGGACATCTTCAGGACATAACTCAACTATTTGCAGATAGGCAGTCTGCAGCTTCTCTTTTTCACCTGTTCTCTTCTTTCTCTTATGTGTATTCTTGTCTATATGCAGGTGGTCTCTTGCCTTTCTTTTAACCAATTCGTTCCTTCCATATGGTTTCAAAAGATCTCTGGCATCATTACTTTCAACGCAAATAACGTCATCATAGTTAGTCTCCTCATTATTCACCGGGAAGAGAGTGTTTGCACTGACTACCCACAGCATGCTCTTGCCATTGCCTACTCCACCTTCAACGACAGGGTGCAAGTCCCAAGGAGAAGGATCATTCACTTTATTATCTGTCTTTATTTCACAAGTAGTGCCTGGAACATCCTCATGGGTCACAAGATGTAAATCTGGACTAATGTCAACCCCAGGGTCTGGAAAATCATCAATTTGAAATTTTTCGAATAATCCCAGTGGGCTGCCACATTCTTCCTCCTCTGATGGTATTAAAGTTTGCAGAGATTCACTATGGGGTGGTGTCAAGCATTTTGGAGAACAATTAAGCATCTCCATCCCAATACGTTTCAGATGTCCTATCAGCTCTTCCACCCTATGCGATACTATGGGCAGGCTACCCGTGACGTCATTACTCACGGCCCTATTTCACGCGGACACTCTGTGTCAGTGTGTATCATGGTGTCTGTGGACAGGGAACAGTCTCTATTCTGCTCTGTGTCAGTGTGTATCATGGTCTCTGTGGACGGTGAACAGTCTCTATTCTGCTCTGTGTCAGTGTGTATCATGGTCTCTGTGGACGGTGAACAGTCTCTATTCTGCTCTGTGTCAGTGTGTATCATGGTCTCTGTGGACAGGGAACAGTCTCTATTCTGCTCTGTGTCAGTGTGTATCAGGGGTTTTGAGGACAGGTGTCAATCCATATCTGCCAAGTGACCCTATGTAGGGGGAACAGTCCCTATTCTGCTCTGTGTCAGTGTGTATCATGGTCTCTGTGGACGGTGAACAGTCTCTATTCTGCTCTGTGTCAGTGTGTATCATGGTCTCTGTGGACAGGGAACAGTCCCTATTCTGCTCTGTGTCAGTGTGTATCAGGGGTTTTGAGGACAGGTGTCAATCCATATCTGCCAAGTGACCCTATGTAGGGGGAACAGTCCCTATTCTGCTCTGTGTCAGTGTGTATCATGGTCTCTGTGGACGGTGAACAGTCTCTATTCTGCTCTGTGTCAGTGTGTATCATGGTCTCTGTGGACAGGGAACAGTCTCTATTCTGCTCTGTGTTAGTGTGTATCAGGGGCTTTGAGGACAGGTGTCAATCCATATCTGCCAAGTGACCCTATGTAGGGGGAACAGTCCCTATTCTGCTCTGTGTCAGTGTGTATCATGGTCTCTGTGGACAGGGAACAGTCTCTATTCTGCTCTGTGTCAGTGTGTATCAGGGGTTTTGAGGACAGGTGTCAATCCATATCTGCCAAGTGACCCTATGTAGGGGGAACAGTCCCTATTCTGCTCTGTGTCAGTGTGTATCAGGGGTTTTGAGGACAGGTGTCAATCCATATCTGCCAAGTGACCCTATGTAGGGGGAACAGTCCCTATTCTGCTCTGTGTCAGTGTGTATCGGGGGTTTTGAGGACAGGTGTCAATCCATATCTGCCAAGTGACCCTATGTAGGGGTAACAGTCCCTATTCTGCTCTGTGTCAGTGTGTATCATGGTCTCTGTGGACAGGGAACAGTCTCTATTCTGCTCTGTGTCAGTGTGTATCAGGGGTTTTGAGGACAGGTGTCAATCCATATCTGCCAAGTGACCCTATGTAGGGGGAACAGTCCCTATTCTGCTCTGTGTCAGTGTGTATCAGGGGTTTTGAGGACAGGTGTCAATCCATATCTGCCAAGTGACCCTATGTAGGGGTAACAGTCCCTATTCTGCTCTGTGTCAGTGTGTATCAGGGGTTTTGAGGACAGGTGTCAATCCATATCTGCCAAGTGACCCTATGTAGGGGGAACAGTCTCTATTCTGCTCTGTGTCAGTGTGTATCAGGGCTGTGCTTTGAGGACAGGTGTCAATGTTAGGTGATTTCTGCCCTTTATGGATTAAAAGCAGACTCTGCATCAACTGTGCAATTTTCCATGGGAGTTTTGCCATGGATCCCCCTCTGGCATGCCACAGTCCAGGTGTTAGTCCCCTTGAAACAACTTTTCCATCACTATTGTGGCCAGAAAGAGTCCCTGTTGTTTTTAAAATTCGCCTGCCCATTGAAGTCAATGGCGGTTCGCGCGGTTCGCCGGTTCGCGAACCGAAAATTTCGGGTTCGCGACAACACTACTGGGAGTATTATTGCTGTGGGCTCTGTTATACACACACACACCCTCTCTCTAGGATAGTGAAGAGAAAATAGGGACTGTCCCTAATAAAAAGGACACTTGGTAAGTATGCTCATGTGGCAGAGTTTGTATTGTCCCTGCTTATTGTGCAGTGTCATTATGTGCTGGTCACATGTTGTTGCTACGTGCTAATGTCATGCACAGTAATAGAATCTTACGGATCCTGTGATACTTGTCCATAGTGACAACTGGGAAATAAATTCCACCATGACTTAATCAGATTTCAGCCATCACATACGGCAAAGGGAGAGCAGGATGATGATATGAGATGGACTCACCCTGCAAGCTGTATATAAACAATACTTTATATGAAGAATTGATTTTGATATCTATAAATATTTACCGTCGCGCAGGTCACTCAGGCATCTGAAGGTATCCACATTGTGTCTAAAATGTCTGCAATGTTCCCATACAATTAAATCTCCAAAACTGGGATGTTCGCACTAATAATACAAAGAACTATGTGTAAAAGAAAGTACAAGGAAAATATAAAGCAAACACAACATTATTAAGTAAAATGATTCGTTGATTAGCTCGTAGTTCATTTAGCAATCCATCATAATACCACTGAGGCATATTCACTAAATTGTGAATTGTAAAGAATGTAAAAGTGAAAAATTCTAAAATGCAAAACAGCTGTTTGGAGAACTTGTTCAGTTCAGCTATTTTGGTTTCCAGTTTCCAATACCCACCAACTTTAGTGAATAGGCTCACTTGAGAGCCCTTCTGTTTTATTATAGTATAACCTGCATGGGAACACCATAAATGGGTTAAGGGGCCCTATAGACTGGACTTAATTCATTCTGCCAAAAAGTGATGACGAGTAGAAAAGGAGATACAGAAATAATAAATATATATTTGGGTGTGTGTTTGTGTGAAACGCGTAGGGTTGTTTTTATTTTAGGGATTGCGATAACACTTGATAGTGCCCCTCAGCATATGTTGCTACATTACAAGGTGCTACTTTGGAAATTTGCTTCAGCATGATTTACCAGCAGGAATTTTACCATGGGGCATCTGCCTTAACAACGTGATCACCCTCATAATATCTAGACCATCCATTCATCGCGTTGGAATGTATCACTGCTTGTACACACATTCGCAAGAGTACAGCATCAAGGTTTATGGAGGATCCCACAAGGCCGTCACTGGGCTCTGGTGATGGCTATTGGGATTGACTCCTAGACTCCGTCCTAATTCCAAGAAAATCTGGTAGAGGATAAATAGAGAGACAAATTAGTTCCTACTTTGTCTCTGTAGCTACCTTGACTGGAATGGCATTTCAGGGGAATTTCAACACAGTCAATATGAGTATTTCATAAAAAGTCATAGGGGATGACAGCCCTGCTTTAAGTGCAAATTTCATGGAAGTAGGAAGACGTAACAGTTTACAAAGTACAAAAATCCACAAGGTTATTTACTAAACTGCAGTTTGTAGGAATTGAAAAACTCTCCAACTTGACAATGTATCAGAGCCAATCATTTTGGCCTAAAATGTTAAATTACCTTATTGAAATGCAAATTGTTTGGAAATCAAAAATGCTGAATCGGGAAAAGTCTTCAAGTCAGCTTTGTTTACACATTTGAATTCCTGAGAAGCCACACTTTTTAGTAAGTAATGTTGTCTGTTCGTGTTCTGGCCACCTCGAAGAACAAACTATTTTACAAAGTTCTGGCGAAAGCCAGATGCATGCTTCCAGCTCAGATACTTTTATATATATTTTATATATATCCCATTCTAACATCATATCCCACGTGGTGATATCCCCGAAGTCCTGTGTGAACACCATCAGCAGAGTAATGTAACTGGCTGTGATTGCAACATAGCGTCAGGAGTCGCAGTGAGGTTAAAAACTGCTTTGGAGTAAATGCTGCTTTTCTGCTTTGATTCTAACAGGTTTATCCGCTAATCCGAATTACAATTTTAAGGTCAGAGTAACCAACTGAATTATCTAAATTGTTCCAGATCGGCTATTTTGACCTTAAATTGAAAATTTAGTTTGAATTCTCACTTTGCCCTATGATGTTTTAATGCTGCATGCTGAGGTTTGTCGCTAGAAGGTGGATTGTTGGGAATGCAAAGTGAATTCAGAGTGGAGTTCAAATTTTAAACCAAAATTGGCAAAAGGAAAACATTCTCCAAATTGGTCTATAGTTTCAGTTTGGCTATTCTAGCCTACAATCTCAAATTCACATAGAATTTACCCATTGTGAATATCTCTCAGGGTTAATCCCAGTGCCTTTTTGTACGGCCTTCATTCACAAAATGACCCTGTTGAAATATCCTGCTTCATTTTCTTTGTCCCTTACCTAAAAAATAATGAACTTTTAAATAAAAAGGTGGCATTTTAACAGACATTACATGCTTTGTTCACCTTTGTTCATTATTTTCAGACCGTTTGCCATCTTTTCTACAGACCTCTGTGGAGTCTTCGTACAACTAGACGTGCAAATTCCAATAGTAATGCACCTTATAATTATAAAAATAATAAGAATTCTGTAGCTTTGCCACCTTCTAATGCTGGTCTCTGGCTTATGTCACTGAGTCTGTGCCAGGTCACCCAGCATGCTGTGCTTGAAGACTCTCGTGTTGTACAACACTCGGCGCGATGTGAAGAGGGGAGATTACACAGGGAAGGTATTTTATCTCGGGCACTACGAGGCGAGCGAAGATGTGATAAGGATGTGTTAAAAGTCAAGGAGGTGCCGTTGACATGAAGACTATTCCGACTCACACTTCCCGAGGAATCATGTGCTTAGATGACAACAGACATTGCAGTGGTCACGGCTGCGTCCATGCCAAAGGTAAGAAAATGCAACATTTTCTTTCATTATTATTATTGGTCTTTACTTGAATTGTGGATGAGGAAGAAAAGTACAATAAAACTTCCTTCATTATGGATGTGATGGTCTTTGAAGTCATAACAATCTGGTTTTAAAATATCCTGTTCCCAAACGGAATGTCTCGCTCATTTAACAACATCAGGGCCTTATGGAGCTTCCAATGTTCAATGTTAGTAGAACATTCTTGGTGGGTCAAACCAAATTCAAAGAAAGCAGAGAAAGCAATTGGAAAATACCATGATTTGAATTGTCGTCCATTTCGTTCTTCACAGAACAGAGACTTTTTGCCCAAATAGGCCACTTGTTGATCAAAGATAGACTTTAGATAGACTTATTAAACTCAGACTGTGATGGCTTCACTCCAAGACAATGGCAAAACTGATGGATTGGGGAGTTGTGTCCTTGTTATTGTTCTTTACGTTTTCTTAGACCAAGAACAAGCAAAGGTATTTGACCTACTTTAATACGACCTTATTATCTCGCTAAGTCATTAATTCATTACAAACTGTACTTCCTACCTTACATGAATACTTTAGCTCTCTTTATTTCCGTTATGTCCTATAAGGCCCTTAAAGGCACTTTTAAATCTTCTTTGGATTGCAAACTCATGTGCCAACTAACTAGGCAGATTTTTGTCTACGTAATAGAAATATACTAGATTATAAACTAATATTGTAAAGCGCTACGGAATATGCTGGCACGATATAAATACCAGTAATAATAATAATAATAATAATAATAATAATAATAGACATTGTTCTCTATTCCTTCTATACTGGTGTCTCTAATAATACATATTGAAAGGTCAGGAAAGCTTCACTTGTAAATAACCATTTAACTTCACTTAGCATTGTGGGTAAACAAACTAAATAGAAAATGAACAAAAATGAATTAGCTCGGTAAATAATGTAAAACAGGCTCTGATTTCAAAAAAACTACCATGTGACTGAAAGCATTTCACAATTTCAGTGGTTTGATGTTTGTTTTTTGTTTTTTTCAATGTAACTTTTTCTAATCTGTTCATTTTCCAAACATTTCATGTTTATATACAATATGTTTATGACAATAGAACCTCAGAATTTGGAATAACAGACGTGATTATTAGTATCATAGTGATCAAATAGGCTAATTTTTTTTTTAATGTTGTTTCTGTATTTTATAAAAAAAACTTGTGCCAATCTGCTACTGTCTTTTCCATTTCTCAATGTTAGAGGCTTCATTATATGTATGATTATCCAGTGCAATCAAAGTTCTAACAGGTTTTTACGGACCTGTTTAATATGACAGGGTAACAGACAGGTTGGCGAACGGAAAAAATGACGTGTAAACTGTGCATAGATTCGAACAGATACAAATTGACTGAGCTCCCTGATCCTGTGTGTTTACAATGTGTCAGGAGGTGGATTTAATGCAATGGGCAGATCAGAATGTAACTGAAGATCCCCTGGAGAGATGGACTGCTTAAATAGAATTGGAGAGGGGAGGGGGGGTTACTTTCCAGAGTCTGTATTGACAGGAGTTAATATTAAGCATTTCTGAAATTGGTGGGTGTTTAGAGAGATCTTAAAGAGATACTCTAAGCCTCAGGTAGGAAGCCTTCAGCACTCCAGATGTTAAGGACTACATCTCCCCTGATGCTTTGCCAGCAGTATGGCTGTACGTGGTAAGTGCATTATGAGAAGTTTCGATGTCTGGAATGGCGAATATTGGCCAACCCTGCTGTAAGCACTGAAACAACTTTATATTAATGATGCCGCTAACTGTATACTACACCTACCCTATTCTTACATTACCTCTAACCGAATAGCTGTCCGAACATTAACCTTAACATTAGACTATCCCCACCCTAAAACAGCAATAATCATAATTAATCAACCACGATTAACCCTTACTTTAATCTAGCACTAACCCTTATTTAACTCTAACCCTACAATAACACTACCCATAACTCTAACACTACCCCTAACTCTGACCCAAACCCTACTCCAATGGGGACATGCTGGGAGTCCAGAACCTGGGGTTGTCCCCCGTGCACCTGTCAGCCCAGAATTTCTGTCGCTAAGCTCAGCCACAGTGTTCTCAATGCATTGAAAGGGCTGTATATAGTGTTCACTTTGAGTACTGCATAAGCACATCAGTCAGCCTGGGGCAACTAAATGTGGCCCCCAACGGACAGCAAAGTCCCAGCTATTGATTGATACCTGGGACTCCCTGGTGTAAGCAGGGTATAGCACTGCCCACTCTACATTGCAGCAGTAAGCATTTTAATTCCTACTTGAATGTCTGTAGCAGTGCTCGCTTTGAGTTTGCCTAAAGTTAATATATTGCTCCATGGGACGGAATGCCATATATGCGCATTGGAAAAAATATAGAAAATACAAAATAAATGTAAAAAAAAACATATTTCAGGTTTGCTGGAGTTTTTACTTTACAGAAAAATCCTGAAAAAAAAATAGTGACTTCTTTCTCCCCACATGGCTGTAACCATAGGTTACACTTTGTGAGCTGAAATCCCAGATCTGGGGCTCTTGTGTGGGGTGGTAGAAGGATACTAGTGGTTTTAGTTTTTTTATTTAAATTTAACATCAGGCTACTGCTTCTGAAAACAGCCATCTATTATAAAAAGAAAGGTAAGTACTTAGGGAGAGGGGGTGATTCCTTCCAGGTGAGTGTCGGGAGAGGGCTCTGCGGAGCAAAACTTTCCTCTACACTCTTCTATTAGTTAGGCAGAATGTCGGAATCATATTGTGTACCTACATGGGATTGTTTCTAGTTATACTTTCTTTGACATCCAGGAGAGAATCGCAGGAACCTATTCATGGGTAGACAGGAGGGGACATAACACTGTAAAGAAGTAACATGCCATGAGATATCTCCACCTCTCTATCAATATTATTATTTATAAAGCGCCACCAAATTCCGCAGCTCTGTACAATGGGTGGACGAACAAACATATAACTGTAACCAGATGAGTTGGACGCACAGGAACAGAGGGGTTGAGGGCCCGGCTCAATGAGCTTACATGCTAGAGGGAGTGGGATAAGATGACACAAAAGGTAAGGGTAGGGTAGAAAAGTAGGTTGGCTAGAAGGGTATTCACTATGTGACAGCTGCAGGTGGCTAAGCCATTAACAGTTTAATTGATACTCTTTCCTGAAGAAGTGAGTTTTCAATAATTTTATTTGAAGGAATAGAGACTGGGTGAACGTCTAGAACGTCTGAAGCCCTAGAGAAGTATTGAAGGTGAATAAAGGGGTCATTGAGTTTTCCTGTGGATTCAAGACCCAGGTTTCTGGAACCTAGAAGCAAGATCAGCAGATAGATCATAATTCTGTTATCAGAAATATTTCTGTTTTCACCTAAGAAAGCACTATTTTTCACTCAGGAATTCCATCTCACTCCACTGGAATTAACCCCAATGGCAATTTTGTCACATATATTACAAAACTAAATGTATTTCCTTAGTGAATTTTCTTCATAATCTCAATAATTCTGATAACAGATAGACTGAGAATTTCCCCCAAAAAGTGCAATTTACAAAATGTTTTACATTTTTAACTGAGAATTTTGCTCATCTTTTAAAAATCAGGTAAAATAAAATAAAACAAACCTGAACCGGGTTATATGTCCCATCATTTTACTGGCAGATGAAGAGGATTATTCAACTCATTGTAATGTTGGCCCCATTAATTAACAGTAGATATGTATTTAGCCAAACGCTCAGGTTAATCTTAGTCCACACGTGGGTGTATTGAGGGCAACACATCATCTACAGTATTAACATTCAGAAGGATTGTTTAGATAAGCTATAACTTCAGGGTGATGTTAAAGAACTTTCTTAGACCTTGCGGAGTTTGGTGTCACTTGAGGCCAACGATCTTGGCACCACCTGAGTAAAGTTGTTTGCATTTGAGAGGTTATTATGTAGAACTCGAATAGAATGCTGGGAAAAATATTTTTGGTCTCTATTTGACTAGTGAACAAGAAGAACACACCTTGGTTACAATGATTATACTCTGGTATGGTGTGCAAAAGGCAGCATAATGCGGGTCAAGGACTGCGAAAGTCAACTCTTTGTTTTGGTATAGTCTAATATAGCAGCCATGTTATCACTTTCATGTGATTTTATAAACCTTAAGATAAGTATTAACTGGTTTTGTGGCTTTGCATTCCATCTTTTATCAGAATATCGGAAGTTACTTCTTACACTTCCCATACGTTGACCACTCGTATCTAGGATAGATAAGGAAGATTTCTTGTATTCGACCATCAATGTTTGGTGGGTGGAAACAAAACGAGTGTTACTTCCATCTTCTTTCCTAGGCCAAAAGTTAGAAGTGACGTATACATGTTCTATAGTCATCTGATTGCTCAGCTCATATATCACATCATGTAATCCCACCAAGAATGGAAAGATACGACAGCACATATTGTATTCGAGAAAGAGCTTGTCTAGGGACAAAGAATGTCAAGACACTGTGTGGTTGAGGGATTGTGCTACTTAAAAAATAAAACCTTTTTTCTATTGAGTGTGGGATAAATATCCGGAAAGGAGACTGCAGTTTGCAACAAAGCATGTTCCTGAGTGGACTTTTAAATAACCACACCATAACATGCAACAGTTAGAATAGGGACAGAAGAGGCAAGCACAGTTGGATTTTGGTTGAGATGGAGGAATAGGGGTGGAAGTTATGAAGAAATACTATCCACATCATAATACAAATATACATAAAATGAGACACCATATTATATACTATCATTGTATAATTAAACAGAAATATAATCATTAAAATAGTCTTTCATTCTATATCCATCAACTGTAGATCCAGTTTTGGATTTTTTCATTGAGGGGGAAACAGAGCACTATAATTATAGCATTTGAGGGCCATTCTTATCTTTTGATGCCCATTGGTGAGGTCTCTGTGGCACAGACTCATAAAGAAGTGGTATTATATTCATTTCAGCTGAAGACAGAGGGCACCATTTTTACATTGGATTCAAGGTTATGTATGGTCAAGCCAAAAGATATCAGAAGAGCAAATGGAATATGGCTTGTCAAGTCTCAGGCTACGAGTGTTGGAACATCAGTCAGAAGATGTGTCTTCATAAAGTGTCTACATCATCTGGTATATGAGTCATATCAGTCACCTCTTTTTGGAATCAGAATCCTTGATATTATCTAAAGGGGGGGGGGGATCTGAGTAGTTACATATATAGCACTAGACTAATAATATTGTTAGAAGACATAAACTTTACATTTTTACCAGACTTTATCTGATGGAACCTGGGACAAATTTAGTTTCCACGTCACCTCTAAAAATAGAAAATCTTAATCTGTTAAAACTGCCTTTATTCCTAGCACTATAAGCATTGTACGAGACAGAATGTATGATGAATATAATTGATATAATGTATTTGTTAATAAGGTAATGTACCCAAACAAGAGTATACAAAGAGCTATCTCTGGACGGTAATACCATTAGGTTACATAATTGGAAGCTAATTATAGTGGCTCCCTGGATTTAATCTATATCTTTCTATTGATACTGTGGGGACAAGGAAAGAAGGAGGTTCGTGCGTTGCAGTGCATTCACCACAGTGCACTGAATATTAAATAAACCCAATAACTTCTAATTAACCATAGACATAGAAGGGATAGACTACATAAAACAAATAAACTGATAACACAGTAAATATCAGGAGTCAAAAATATCAAACTGGAAGACTCTTGTCTGAAGAGCTAGCAGTCTAAAGTTTTATCCTGTGAAAGGTGGAAAGCTAAGAGGTTTGAGTACATTGGTGCATGTAGAAATTAGACCACAGTAATTTATAAAACAATACATTGACTAAAACATGTGAAACACATTTACATCAGGGACCATAGCTCTTGCGATCTCAAGCTGAGAATGATTATCTTTTTTCGTTTATCTTGTCTGTATTGCATGCTATTGGGGTCCATGTAAAAATACAAAAACTGCAGGGTGTTGTTATCTTGTTCTTTCGTTTTTTGTTTTTGATTCCCGTAACACTCAGCCATCGGAAAGGCTAACGCCGCTGTGGGCTTTTTAACTGATGTTAATTGCACCACCTGTGATTCTGATCTTCAAAGAAGCATTGGAAGAAAGCTGAGCTGGATAATAAAATTCTGCTATTTTAAATACACCCATCTCACTGTGCTTTGATTAACTCCAAATGTCCCACGAGGCATTGAGCTGGCATTGCCATAAATTAAGTAATTGGAGTTGTTATTTCTCTTTATATATTACAGAATAATCATAGGTTAACAAAGAAAATGAGCCAAAATCATACTCAGGGCTTTTCAGGACCCCACTGGGGGTTTCAGCCCAGGTCATTCTCCTCCCCAGTAACACCTCTGGAAAAAAGCATTGCTCGAACCAATTGTGTAAGGTGGTGGGGAGGTGTGGATGAGCAGCAAAGTCTCCTAAGAGACGTGAAGTCAATGCTATTAAAGTAACATGGTACATGGTGTCCTGGAGTAGACAGCCAGATGTTCTTAACACGAAATGAAGGTCTTTCGGCTTCCTGTAACATTTGTATGCGGATGACATGCAAATTTATCTGTCCTCCCCTGATTTCTCACCACCCCTCTTAACTCGTGTCTCTGATTGCCTTTCTGCTATTTCCAACTGGATGGCTGCTCACTTCCTTAAACTCAACCTGTCCAAAACAGAACTTCTGGTCTTCCCTCACTCAAGTGTTGCTAATCTCTTGTCTGTTTCCCTCCAAGTCAATGGTACCATCACCTCTACCCTGCAGACTCGCTGCCTAGGTGTTCTCTTTGACTCTGACCTCTCCTTCACTGCTTATGTCCAATCAATCGCCAAATCCTGCCATTTCCATCTCAAAAACATTGCGCTCATCCACCCCTATTTAACACCTTATACGGCTAAGGTGTTGTCTATGCCGCTGTCCTCT
Source organism: Pelobates fuscus (assembly GCF_036172605.1). NCBI lineage: Eukaryota > Metazoa > Chordata > Amphibia > Anura > Pelobatidae > Pelobates > Pelobates fuscus. The sequence goes on from NC_086317.1 coordinate 25,160,724, forward strand.
CCCGCCTTAACTACTGTAATCCCCTTCTCAGTGGTCTTCCACGTTCCCAACTTTACCTGTTACAGTCTCATCTTCGTGTCCACCTGCACCTGCTACGCCTCCCCCCTCTGTCAGTCCCTACATTGGCTTCCCCTAAGATATGGGACTCAATTTAAGATCCTGATACTTGCTTACAAATCTCTACACAATGCTGCTTCTCACCTACTTATCCTCACTAATATACAAATATGTCCAACACCCCTACACTCTGCCGGAGACCTACGTATAACCTCTGTTCGTACTTGTTCCTCTGATGCTCGCCTTAAAGACTTCTCTGTGGCTGCACCGTTCCTATGGAACGCCCTTTCCCTCTCTGTTAGACTTTCACCCATTCTCCACTCCTTCAAAATATATTTGAAGACGTACTGCTTTAGGAAAGCGTATCAATTAAACTGTGAACAGCTTTCCCTCCCCGTACCCTGATTCCTCTCCTGAAACTGTCATCAAAATAAAACACTAAGCCCTCAATGAATACTATCCTAGCAACCTACTTTTCTACCCTACCCTTACCTTTTATGTCACTATACCCCACTCCCTCTAACATGTAAGCTCATTGTGCAGGGCCCTCAACGCCTCTGTTCCTGTGCGTCAAACTTGTCTGGTTACAAATACATGTCTGTTAGTACGCCCATTGTACAGCGCTGCAGAATTTGTTGGCGCTTTATAAATAATAATAATAATAATAATAATAATAATGTATGATTGTGTAAGCTTTAAGTTATGGAAGAAACGAGATCATTTTGGCCAACTGTTTATTTCTGCTGATAAGTCTCCTATTTCCCTATGTAATATAGATAAATACAGCACGGGAATTTAAATATGTTTTGAGTTAAACATCTGGCAACTCCTGGATCTCATTCATGACTATTCATTATCAATCTTCAATTATCAATTAGATCATACAGCAGATAATTCGACAGCAGGACTTAATTTTGTTTTGTCACTGCTGCCATCTAGTGGCCAGAAACAAAATAAAAATGTGTTTAAAGAGACACTAAGCTCAAAAACTAATTTTGCTTAAAGGAACACTATAGGGTCAGGAACACAAACATATATTTCTGACCCTATAGTGTTAAAACCACCATCTAGCCCCCTGTCCCCTCTTGCCACCCTAAAAATAGTAAACTCTTACTTGTATTCACGTCTGCAGATGCCTGCTCTGCCCCTGTCTGATGACATCATCACAGTGCTTTCCCAAAGGATTGGTGAGACTGTAAAGGAGGCATATCAGGGGCAAAGCTAGCACAAGTCAAACACAGCCCTGGCCAATCAGCATCTCCTCATAGAGATGAATTGAATCAATGCATCTGTATGAGGAAAGTTCAGTGTATGCATGCAGAGAGCGGAGACACTGAATGGCAGTGCTGCACATTAGGCAGGAGTGCCCCAGGAAGCACCTCTAGCAGCCAAGTGGCCAGTGGAGTTATCACTAGACTGTAATGTAAACAATGCGTGCCTTTTCTCTGAAAAGACAGTGTTTACATCAAAAAGCCTGAAGGGAATGATTCTATTCACCAGAACAAATTCAATAAGCTGTAGTTGCTCTGGTGACTATAGTGTCCCTTTAAAGGGAAACTTTAGTCACCAGAACAACTACAGCTTAATGTCTACCACTGGTCCCATCAGGCTTTTTAATGTAAACACTGCGTTTTTAGAGAAAAGGCACACAGTGTTTGCATTACTGTCTATGAGCACCTCTAGTGGCAGTCACTCAGATGGCCACTAGAGGTGCTTCCTAGGTCAGTGCTTCATAATGTGCAGCACTAATGTTCTGCGTCTCCAGGCCCTGCATGGAGGCTCTGAATGTTCCTTCAAGAGATGCATTGAATCAATTTGCGGTGCATGTGCAATAGCCTCCCAATGATTTCCTATGTAGAAGCATTGGATTGGCTAAGATGATTAAATTTGATTATCTCAGCCAAGGAGGCGAAGTGTGGCAGGGCCAGCCGCAACAAGATCAGCGCAGCCCTAGAAAAAAGGTGAGTGAAATCATCTTTTACTTGGCTGACAGGGTGGCACCATTAGAGCTATAGTGTCAGGAATGCCTGCATTTGGTTTTCTGACACTATAGTGTTCCTTTAATGAAGTGGTTTTGGTGCATGGATCATGCCCCTGCTGTGTCACTGTTCAATTCTCTACCATTTGTGCGTTACATCAGTTTGTTTGTGTATGAAGCTCTAGTCACACCTCGCCTAGCCAAGACTTACACAGCCTTTCTGTACATTTCCTAAATAAGAGGTCTAACATTCCCTTTCTGTACAGTGAGTTTAACTAGAATGTCTTATCTCTTGCGTTATATTGCTTCAAGTTCAATTAAAGGGTTACTCAGTATGCCAAGATTTAACATTACCAGGCTGGCTAATGGCAATGCCGTAGGTGGAGTTACACCTTTTCTCTTAAAAAAAACAAAAAAAACAAAAAACAGTGTTTACTGCAAAAAGCCTGCAGGGACTGACTATACTCACTAGAACAAATACATTAAGCTGTAGTTGGTCTAAGGACTATATTGTCCATTTTTCTTACTTTAAAAGATTTTATCTCCTGCTCTGTAAATTGAACCCTAATTACACACAGGGGGCTCATGAAGGTCCAGCAAGCTAACAGTGTAGGAGAGAAGACATTCTACATTTTACAAACTGTGCAATAAAGAGAGTATAAAGGTTAGATCTCACTTTACAGGAATGGGTTAGTGAGACTGTGCAAGTCACATGCAGGGAGGTGTGACTTGGGCTGTACAAACAAAGTGATTTAACTCCTAAATGGCAGATAATTGAGCAGTGGGACTGCAGGTATGTGATCTATATAACAAATAGAAAGAAAGAAAGAAAGACAGACAGACAGACAGACAGACAGACAGACAGACAGACAGATAGATAGAGTTGGATGGACATACAGGTAGATGGACGGACAGACCGAGATTCTTATTAGAACTGGAAAAGGGGTTTCATTGTGTTACCAAATGTAGAGATATAAATAGATGCCATATCCAATTCACAAAGCAAGGTTAGCTATGACTGCAATAGCTATGTTACTTATTTTCTCCTCTTTTTATGGAGTTTATTGGGGAAATATATATATATATAGTAAACCAGCTGCTACAATGGATTATCAAATAGTCGGAAAGGTCTTTGTGTCTGTGACCTCAGTCGGCATTTCAAGATGCTGAGTTAGCAACGCAGGAGTGCTGACTCGAAGAATTTGCCTTAATCGGCTATTTTGGTCCAAGTTTGAAATTCCCATCAGTTCTCATTTTAGTGAATAATCCTGTGTTTCAGGCAATTGTTAGATAATGCAAACACTCAGGAAATAAAGTGGTTTTAATTAACACGGTCCGTCCTGGAAATCCAGCACAAAGCAAGGACTGTACAGACACTAAGTCACTCTGAATTGATTGTTTTAGTCAAATTATTGGTGTTGTTTTGACCAAACACTAAACTGTTTGTTCCATGTCTTGTCCATTGTCCTTTAATGTCTTGGAGGTGGAGCTGGTAATTTGCTCGTGGGGATTTAAGAATATTGTGGGAAACCACTTTCTTGTTCACATGATCAACACATGCTTTGATATGACTGTGTTTGCAGGAGGGGGCACTGACCATCCCATCGCCTTCACCCCCGCCTCAATCATTAATCACTTTATAAATTGTTTAATCGTCCTGCAAGCTCATCGTCACTACTGGTTTTCAGAACTTTTTTCCCATACCGCTGTGCCATGCTGGATATCATATCTTTTTTAACTTATTAAAGCTGTTGATAACCGATTTATAAGGATGATTAAAATGAGTCAGGCAATGTAACTTATTAAAGCAATTTGTTGTTTTCAGGCTGTGATCATCTGAAAGCAGGGAGAGCTCAGATTTGTATGATTTAGTTGTTATATGTTTATTGCTGGGTCTTAGTTTGTCATAGTTGATTTTGTTTCTGTTAGCTATGAGATATTCGCAAATAATAGAAATTTCTTTTAATCTACAACCAACAATGCAATAAAACAGAACTAAGTTTCACAGCTGCCAACTGTCCCATACCAGCGGGATAGTCCTGATTTTGGGTCCCTTTCTTGCTATCCCCATAAAGTGAAGGTGCACATATAAACAAGGGTGAGATGGCCTTCCTCCAGCCTTAAGTGTCACCAGAGATGTGAACGTGCCTGTAAGCCACCTCTTTCTGGCTACACACCTACTAATGTTGGCAGTGGCAGATAACCAAATCCATCCTATTTGCAGTGTTTAAATGTCCTCTTATTTTTTGCCATATTTTTTTTTCCGAATTTCATGACTGTTTTTATATTACTCTTGTTTACTAACCTTTAAACTTACTAAGCAAATTACGAATAACATAATATATTTTACCTCAATATAATGAAATGAAAAAAGGCACTTGCCCTGAATGAGGAGAGACATGGCTGTGAGTTCGTTGTTGTTTAGTTTTAACGCCATTTTCTTCACTGGTAAAGGGTGCAGGAAGAGGTAGGGCAATCACCAAGCCCCCAATGTACATACATAGTTACATAGTTACATAGCTGAAAAGAGACTTGTGTCTATCAAGTTCAGCCTTCCTCACATTTGTTTTTTGCTGTTGATCAAAAAGGCAAAATAAAAACCAGTTTGAGGCACTTCCAATTTTGCAACAAACTAGGAAAAAAATGCCTTCTTGACCCCAGAATGGAGGTCAGATTTATCCTTGTCAAGAAGCTACTGAAAGATTATATCCTTGAATATTCTATTTTTGCAAGTATGCATCTAGTAGCTGTTTGAACATCTGTATGGACTCTGATAAAACCACTTCTTCAGGCAGAGAATTCCACATCCTTATTGTTCTTACAGAAAAAAAACCTTTACTTTGCCTTAGACAAAATCTTCTTTCTTCCAGTCTAAACACATGACCTTGTGTCCTATGTAAAGTCCGGTTTGTGAATAGATTTCCACACAATGGCCCCTGATATTTTGTATAAGGTTAAATTTGTTAACCTTTCTTCAAAGCTGATATGTTCCATTCCTTTTATTAATTTTGTAGCCCGCCTTTTTCTAGTGCCATAATATCCTTCTTTAGAACAGGTGCCCAAAATTGCACAGCATATTCAATATGTGGTCTTACCAGGTATTTATAAAGAGGCAAAATGATATTCTCATCCTGAGAATGAATGTCCTTTTTCATGCATGACAATACCTTACTGGCCTCAGCCTCTGCTGATTAACATTGCACATTGTTGCATAGTTTGTTGTCTATAACAATTCCCAAGTCCTTTTCGCGTGTTATCTCTTAATTCGCTTCCATTAAGAGTATACGTTGCTTGTACTTTCTTTTCGACTAATTTTTCAACATTTTGAGACCCCTGACAATATTTGTTTTTGGTGAAGACCCAGTTGTTAGGCTTTCCTCAGTTATTAGGGTTAGCAGGGCACCTGCTTAATTATCAATCAAATAACCTCTATTTATTTGGATTCCTTGGGATTTCCAACATGATTGAGACATATTGTTTTTGTCACAGCTGCTCAGTTCTGCAGCATTGAAAGGGTTACCATATGACAAAGCTAAAGGAGTCACACACTGTCTTGTTTGGTGTTGAGACATTGTCCTGGATAGGGCAGTACAGTCATGATTTGGGTTCCCTGTCCCAATTTCCCAGATTTATTCTCTTGTGCCTTGCTTTTGGAGACACCTTTAAAAGGTCCCCTTCAGCGAAGCAGGGCACTGTCACTTGTGGGGTCTTTGTACTTTTCTCAAAAACCCCTCGAGGTGATATGTGAACAGTTAAAAAGATAAATATAGTACTTACCATTGGTATTTGCCAAGGGGTCAAGGCCTGGGGAAAAAAAGTGTGGGAACTCACCCAAGATCCACCCCCACCCAAAAGCATCTTCACCTGTGTACCTCTTAACCCTCCTTTTGTTTCTTATCCCTTTTTTTAATGTCTTACCCCCTTAAGTGTACCTTATTCCCTATTTTTCCCCCATTGTGTGTCTTACACCTTCCTTGTGTATCTCTTACAACCACCCTTTGTTTGTCTTACTCCCCTGTCCCATAGTGTTCTTTCCCCCTCCCCATTGTGTTCTTCTTCCCTCTCCCCCTGTCCCATAGTGTTCTTCAACCCCCCATCTCATTGTGTTCCCTACCACCCCCCATGGTGTTCTCCCCCCCCATCTTATTGTGTTCCTTACCACATTCCTCATCCCCCTGTCTGATAGTGCTCCTTACCACCCCACTCCGCCATCCCATAGTGTTCTCCCTACCATCCGCCCTCTCCCTGTCCCATAGTGTTCTTCCTTACCACCTCCATCCCCCTGTCCCATAGTGTCCTTGCACCCGCCTGTCCCATAGTGTTCTCCCTACCACCCCTCCCCCAGTCCTTTAGTGCGCCTCTCTTTCCCTCCCCCCCTTGGTCCCTACCTCTATTTGTTGCGTGGCCAAGCAGAGCAGACCGCGGTACAGTAGATTCAGTTTCCTGTACCCAGCCGAACTGACAGGAAGTGCTGTCTCAGTAAGCACTTCCTTTCCGGCCGAGTACAGGAAACTGAAGTTCCTGGACCGCTTTGCCCACTGCTTCCACTCAGCCATGCTACAAAGAGTGACTGGCAGGAGGGAGCGCTGTTCTGATCAACAGCCCCCGAGCGTGTGCGCCCTAAGGCAGCCGCTTGCACCGCCTTATGGACACACTGGCCCTGCCTGCAGGAGTACAAGCGGGAACGGCTTTCCTGCTGTGGAAAAGGTGCAGGAACGCCGTTCCCACGCGTTCCTGCAGGAATCGAGCCCTGTATTTGCCTCATCTATATCTTTTAACTATGTTATAAAATCTGAGAAATTCAAACACAGTCAAAAGAGAATTTAAAGTTTTCATGAAGATTCTATCTTTTTGAAAAAGCTCAAAATGAATAGAGCACGCTAACAGTCATTGTTAGATACATTTCCAGGTGCAAGAGGCCATTGTTAGCTGGTTCTTAAGGTTGACATGCCATGTCCTCCTACTTCCTGGTTTCATACTTTCAAATATGGAGAGCAATGTGGATGTCGTCACACTCTTTTTTTTTTTTTTTAATTCTTTATTTTATTTGTGCTTAGAATAACAAACAGCTTTGCTTCGCCACGACAGCTGGAGCAAACAATGCAGTAACAAACATTGACATGGCATAACAAGACAGCACATTTTTATATTATAGAGAATAACAACAGTTGATATCTTAAGACCTGCTTTCATCAGTAAGTTAGGGCAAATAGAGCTTTGTCTGAGAAGGTCTAAGGCAAATTAATTAGAGTGGTAAGTAAAGATTGGAAACAAGAGTAAGCCCCAGGGGGGTCCCAGGCTGGCTACATTCAGTATGCTGAACAACAGTATAATACGATATTGGCAGCACTATTTTGGCGTTTTACATCATAATGAAGGTAAAGCTGTGTATATAGCACATTACACATGGAGAACTATGCTTTATGTAACACATGAGATGGAGAACAGGCTGGGTCTAGAGCTTAAAGTTCCCCTTATCACTGGTCCCTGCACAATGCCAGCTGACAAAATTAAGTTAATAACTAAATAGCATATACACAAGGGCATGGTACATCTACTGGTGGCTATCTAAACACTTTCAACGCTTAAGAATTAGACAGCAGGCTTATGCCCATTAGAGAGTCACCGGTCAGCCGATTCCAAGGCTCGGGAAGAGAAGTGTGTTGTAGTAGGTAAATGGTCCTTGGCAGAGTTGGTTGCTCAGGTTGGTGATGCATGCCCCTGATGCCCTCCGTTGTTATCCTGGGCTTCTGTATCACAGTGAGGCATTTCGGATCTCTGCGTCCGGTTAGCAGTGGAAGAAGCTGGTCTGTACGTCGGGTCCAGGGTCGTTGAGGAGTTTTCGACGGGTGATACTTTATGGCTGTCCGAGGGTGATTTGCAGCATCTAGCATGGGAGGCTGGTTTGTGTGGGCGATGTGTGGCGCTAGGCTGTGTCTCTGTCCCCTCCGCCTGGCTCCAGTGTCTGATGGTGAGTGCCATAAGGTGTGCATCATGCTTGGGCACTTGTGTTTGTGTGCCAGGCTGGCTGCTGCGGGTGTTAAGTCTGGCGATGTCTGTGAGCCATTCAGGTTTCAAGTGGTGCAGGGAGAAAGTTTGTCCCTCTCCATAGGCTCTGGCGCACGTGGCCTCCGCCATCTTTAATGGATGCTGCGGGTCACAATGGTGATGTCGCTTTTGCCCTGGATACTTCGCACCGTTAGGCGGGATAGCGGAGCAGCGGCCGTCTGTCCCGCTCACCGCCGGAGTAGGCCTCCACCGGGGTAACGAAGGTCTCTCCTCCAAGGGACTGCAGCTCAAGGAGCCAGCCTCTCCCTGGATCCAGTGTCCCACACTCATCGAGAGCTGCCGCTGCGGGTCAGTATTGCCTTCCAGGATCATAGTTTCATGGTTGAAATTTAGCTAAGTTGTTGGAGCTGATCTATCTTGCGGCCATCCAGCTCGGCGGTCCGGCCCCGCCCCCCGTCGTCACACTCTTAAACCTCATTGGCTGCCTTTTTTGGGGGGTTTCTCTGTCAAAAAAAATGACGAATTCTGCACGCATGTTTTTTCATTGTCTGTTTTTTACCCATAAATGTTGCAGAATTTGCCCAGAATGTTGCAAAGCTTTATCTATAAATATTGCATTTTAGGAGTAATGTTCCATCAAGCCCTGTGTTATGTGTCACAGAGGGCCATTGTCATGAAAGCTTGATCACTGTGTGGTGTTATAAGCACAATTCTTTGCTTGCAGCAACCCTAGAGGTTATCAATCAGCCCTTGGCTTTCCAAATATGTTTCAACACTTTAAACTGTAACTATTTGATACGCTCGATGTATCACTGCCAAGACTTCTCTGTACTGAGTATCACTGTCTATGGATCCCTGGGTGTACCTTTGGAGTAAGGTGCCAGTTTCAGATTGCAAGCCTTTAGGGCTAACTTTACAGAATTACAGCATCATGTACAGACGACTCAAATTGGCCTGAACATATTCTGTTATGAACAAACTCTTCCAATCCTAAAGAAAAAGAAAGCATTACATGCAATTGTTGGATTTTTGAAGTCCAGATTCATGGTTTTATTAGACTATCGTTGGTCCTAAATAAAACTAAAAGACTTTGTGTAGGTTTTTTGTTTAGCATATAAAGCAACTGAGCTGACAGAATCACTATTTCCTCTTTTTCTTTTACTGAACTTGAGATCAAAACATTTAAAGAAAGGTGCTTCTTGTCTGTCTCTCTCTCAAACACTATAGTAGACATTTGCAATTCGTTTCGGGCTGAATATGAATTCGGACGAATTTCGGGCAATTCCGACATTCGGGTACTTCCGAATAGCCGAAGTGCCGAATTGCCGAAGTGCTGAATTACTGAGGTCCCGAAGTTCCGAAATTATCGAATTTCCGAAGTGCTGAAGTGTTGAAGTGCCGAAGTGCCGAAGTTGCGAAGTTCCGAAGCACAGTATTGCCTATGTACTAATATACTTACCAAGTGGAAGAAGACGAATGTTACACTGTATACAATTTTAAATAAAAAGTATACAAACGTAGTCAGGATTCAGCTGTAAGCATTTGCAACACTTACAACAATCAAGTAACACACATTCATATAAAATGTAAGTTACTTGGCCAGTCAATGTAATGACAGGAATAAATAAGTAGATAACTCCCTAATTCCCATGGTATTATGGAGCTATCTACTAAAAGGCTGAAAGACCTAAATTGGTCTTTCAGCCAAATTTACTAATACTAAGTAAAGATTACTTAGTATTAGTAAATTATGCCCCTACTCGCTACCCTACTCGAGTAGGGGCATGTCTATTAAACAGTGAGCAGCCTGTGGCTGCTCACTGTAAAAAAAAAAACACGTCCTCCCTCCCCCTCCTAACCTGAAGTGGGAGGCCAGGGGGGAGGACATTAGGTGTGTCTCCCCTAATTGGTATTTAGGACCCCCACCCACTGCTCAGGGGTGGGGGCCAGGGGGGAGGACATTAGGTGTCCCCCACTTATTCTAATTTAGGGCCCCCACCCCAGGGGTCCCTCCATTATTTTACTTTAGGGCCCCCAGGGGTGGGGGCCGGGGGGGCAATAGGTTTGTTTGTTTTTTTAAAAATAAATTGTTTACTAGACATGCCCCTACTCGCGGTATAGCGAGTAGGGGCATAATATACTAATACTAAGTAATCTTTACTTAGTATTAGTAAATTTGGCTGAAAGACCAATTTAGGTCTTTCAGCCTTTTGGTAAATAATTCCCTAATACCATGGGAATTAGAGAGTTATCTACCAAACGGCTGCAAGAGAAGTTCCGAAATTCTGAAGTTCCGAAGTGTCGAAGTGCCGAAGTTCTGAAGTGTCGAAGTTACCTAAATTCCGAAGAGGCGAAGTTCCGAAGTGCCGAAAAATGTTCCCATGCACATGCCTACACCATAGTATCCATATATCCATATATCACCCCTTCACATCTTACCATGTTTTACCATATAATACCCATATACCGGTATATCCATGTATCATTCATCCACAATCCGTATATAACCATCACATAGATTCTATATATAACTTTGTAATCTATCCATGTCTTACCATACCTCATATCGTCGTGCACCACACATCACCCAGGATTACCCAGGCCTAATCTTATGGCCCTGGGCACTGGTGTGTGTGTCTAAACTCGATTGCCCAGAGTAAAGACTTCTCATTGAGCTGCATTGAGCAGTCTGTGATTGGACTTTTTGCAAAAAGTCTGGGCGGGTTAGAAGGGGGGGGGGGGGCGGGTTAGAAGGGGGGGGGGGCGGGCAGGCAAAGACTGCAGACAAGAGATATGCAACGTTTACAAGCTGTTTTTACATCTATAATTAAATGCATGCATGTTTTCATTGGGGTTTATATACTAATCTGTGATTTTTACTTGTATTTGAGGGTGCCTTTACACTCCCCTGGCATGTTTTGACAATGCAGACCTTAGTGAATAGCCCTGTATATAATAGTTCAAAACATTAACCCATTCTGTACAAATGCCCAATTCCAGCCAGGATCATATGGTTACAATGTCACAGTTTAGGGAGATATTTCATTTGTCCCGGCCCCCGGTGGAGCCAGTTATTTGCTTGCCTTACCGTCCCAGTACAGCCATGATTTATTAAGAAGTTTACTTGCCCTTTCACGTACTTGTGATTCCTGGCCCGGTACTGACCTCACGCCTCTCACTCACTGCGTTTTTTTTCTCTGTGCCCTTTGACCTTCCCGTGATCTATGCTCCTGTGTTTTCCTTTATTTTATTGTCATATTTTTGTCTGTATTTGGGGGCCCTGCGCACTGATTCCTGTTTGTTCAATCAGTAAATTCAACAAGAAACAAAAACTGAAATAGTCTAATATGGAAATATAATATCTAGCCTTATTGCTAATGGGTAATGCCCTGTTTGCTGCTTTCTGTCTGTCGGTGAGTTGCCCCTTTTTTCACTTTGTTGCCCTGGGACTTCTTTTCTTTTTTTGTGACGTGCTGTTTTTTGGAAGTTATATTAAGGATACTGGTTTTATTCACTTTGTGGTTTTACCTAAGCTATTTGTTTGTGTGCCAGCCTGCAAACCTTCCCTACTTGATGCATGCAGGTCTGCCTAATGTACGCTGGTAAAATGTGTACCAGTGCTTCAGTCATCAGTGTTCCTTTTTCTGTGTTACACGTTTAGTTATCACTGCTGTGTGTATTTTCTAAAGCAGGGGTTGGCAAACTGTGGCAAGTTACCAGACCCTAACAGGCTGTCCGGCCAGACAGAGGTCATTGTGGGACCAATGGGGAATTTGGAGGGGGTAAGATTTGGGTTGCCCTTTCCTCCCCTGGCAGAGTGCATTGAGGCAGTGTGTGTTTGGCTAAGAGTGTCTGACAGTGTGTATTAGTGTCTGTGTTTGTAAGTGTCTGGTAGGCATAACTGCCTGTGTCTAAGTGTCTCCATCTGGTAGCATGTGTTATATATATAGCCCTACATTACGCCTCCTCAACACACAAATACTACAAACAGCACACACACAAACACACAGCTTTACAGATAGCCATCCCACAAACTACTCCACTGACAGGCCATAAAGGCAAAACCCCACAAGCAGTCCTTCTATGTTACACAAAACACCACACACAATACAACACATGCAAAACACAAAAACAATACATACAGTACACACACAGGCACCCATGCACAAGCAGCCAACCCATATACAGCCTACTTACATGCATAACAACACAATACCACAAAGTGATCATGCTCATATACAGTAACATACACAGCTCACAAACACACACAAACAGCCTCTCAAAGCAGCCACAGCACCTATACATATCACAATCAGATTTATGGCAAAATACACACATTAATTAAAAGCAATAGGACCAGCACTCCATGGGACTACAAAATCTTGTTTTGGCACACTGCCACCTACCCCTGCTCTAAAGGGTATTTAACCAATTCAAATGATGTCTCTTTGATTTGTAATAATATTTGGTAACATTTAAAATAAATGTGTGCATGCTTATTAAGTGCAACAGAAAGTAAAATGTTAGAAACAGGATGTACAGTTATCTATGAAGTTGAGGGAAGCAAATTCTATTTGCACACTTCATTTCCCGGTGCCTGACTGTGCTTATCACAATGTTAAATGGGCACAATCACCAGAAATAAGCACAGGGACAGCAACGTGAATGTCAAATTTAGTTAAAGGAACACTAAAGTCACCCAGGCCACTTTATCTGAGTGAAGTAGTCTGGCTGCAGTGGTCTCGTCATTTATCAGTAGTCCTGATAGAAGCATTTGATTGGATGATTGAGGTGTTGGGGATCCTAATGCCTAGTTCCAATCCAGGAAATCGCAGGTGATGTCAGTTTGGATGCTGAGATCAACGGAGGCAGAGAGGAAAAGTAATCTTTATTTTACTGAGCAAAGGATGGGAGGACAGTGATCACTTCCCTTTAAGGGAACCTATACTCCCCAAAAAACAAAATTGTAATTGGTTTTTGGGGACGATAGGTTTACTTTAACAAGTAGGTCTACATTTACTAACATATTGAATTTCTCCTCTTGGACAATTAGCAATTCTTTGGCATAACTTTCTAATATATATATATATATTTTTAAACTTTGCAATTCAAATTTCTTAACATAACCTTTCAATTGGATTACCTTGAGCTGATTTTCCAATATAGATTTTCCAATATGGATTTTCCTAAACTCACATTCCATTAACGATTTTATTAAGTGGACTTCCCTATTGCTTCCCCATCTGCCAATTTAGTTTTCAGATAGCCCACCTCTGACTTGGGATTTTGTAATGGAAAATTGTGAAAATGATGTATTGTTATTAAAGATAAAGGATGTATTATAGCATCTATGTGTGTATCTCACCCTTTCCTGGTGCAATGCAAACTGAGCACATAAATAGGTGGGGGATTAGTTATATGTACATGGGTGGCCACTTGGTAATACTGTCTCCTTACAGCATAGGGTAATTTGCGGTTGCTGCTACTTGCACACAAGAGGCATTGTTCACGAGAATCACACTGTGTTCATATTATATACTAAGCCACAAGCATGTGTGAATGCTCCAAAATAGCACAGTAAAAAATTCATGAAAATAAATTCCAAACATTATTTGTACATGAAAACCAGATTATAATAGGATGAACAGCCTATTCAGGAAGCAGTTTTTATCATTTATAAAACAGAAACATTTCTAGTGGGGAGGGCTGCCCTGGGATGGAGTCCCACGTTTTATCCTGAAGCACCATGTCTGATTTTGGCAAAATGTTACTGTTAGCCTGAAAATCTCTAATTGGATGCTATTTCTGTTGCATAATCACGTTAATAACACACCAATTCAGATTGTCCAAGAAACATTTCTATTTATCCTCCCAAAATATATATTTATATATAGGGACACTATAGTCACCAGAACAACTGCAGCTTATTGAATATGTTCTGGGGAGTAGAATCATTCCCTTCAGGCTTTTTGCTGTAAACACTGTCTTTTCAGAGAAAATGCAGTGTTTACATTACAGCCTGGTGATAACTCTACTGACCACTCCTCAGATGGCTGCTAGAGGTGCTTCCTGGGGCAGTGCTGCATAGTGAGTAGCATTGTGATTCAGTGTCTCCACCCTCTGCATGGAGACACTGAACTTTCCTCATAGAGTTCTATTGATTCAATGCACCTCTGTGAGGAGATGCTGATTGGCCAGGGCTGTGTTTGGCTTGTGCTGACTCTGCCCCTGATCTGCCTCCCTATGGGAAAGCATTGTGATTGACTCAGAGAATCACTTTTGATGATGTCAGCCAAGCAGGCAGATTAGGGGCAGAGACAGCAGCTGCAGACTTGAATACAATGTATAGAAAACAGAAAAGATCTTCAGTAGAAACAAAATAAATATCATAGGGTAATATAGTTCATACACCATAAAATAATATTCTTTGAAATGCACTCACAAACATATATTGATTGTAGGCATATTGAGCTGGTTAATCGAGCTGGTTAAAGATGATAAAAAAATCCTTGACACAAAGAGGAGCATGTGGGAGAGAATAAAATAAAACAATGATAGTGCAGACTGTTATGCTGTACTTTGCACTTTAATTGCATAACACTTACAGGATCCAAGTGGTATTAGACATGTCAAATCCAAAAGGATTTTTTCACAGATTGAAGTCCACTGGTTACCTCCGTGAATTATAAAAAGTGTCTTTGGACACTCAAAATTTATTAAATATACAGAATAAACAATTTATTTATTTATTTAATAGACATAAACAATGAAACAAAAAGATATAGATAAACTCCCTAAAATGGCCCAACCCTACGCGTTTCGTCCGGTAGTTGCCGGACTTCCTCAGGGGTAAAAAGTAATCTGATCTCCCATGTCCTAGAGCAGTCTGGTTTCCCAATATCACTTAGCTCTGTTTTTAAATCCAAAGAGACCACTCCTGCAGCTGTCATGAGCCTATCCACGGAGAGTGGTCTCAGCTGTGATCTGTTCTTCGGGATTGTGATCCAAGCCTCGCTCCCGTGTGACGTTTCTTCTTGTATGCGTATGGACGTTCCATGTGTAGGCATGGCTTGTGCGTCCGCGTTTCATAAATAGGAGACCTGTACTAAGCGCTTGTGTTCCATTTGAAGTGCTGCGTGCCGTCAGTTCTTAATATCTTAAGAAAAGAAAAGTCC
This sequence comes from Pelobates fuscus, assembly GCF_036172605.1. Lineage (NCBI taxonomy): Eukaryota > Metazoa > Chordata > Amphibia > Anura > Pelobatidae > Pelobates > Pelobates fuscus. The sequence continues at coordinate 25,175,943 of NC_086317.1, forward strand.
AAACAGTACTTGATAATAACATGTAATAGAATAAAGAATATATATCACAATCTTAAAACTTCTTAAAAAACAAGAAACATTTGATTGTATATTCAAACATAATCCAAAAGTTCTTTGATATAAATGTTCACGTATATATATATATATATATATATATATATACACACACACACACACACAACTACAAAAATGAATAAATATAAGTTCAAAAGGATCCAATCCATATCCCATAAGTACACTAAAAATATGCTAAAAAATATCCCCAAAATTACCAGACATCAAAAAACCCATAACTAATTATTATTAAAAAAATTTATAAAAATGATTATAAAAGATTATTGTAAAAATTATACAAAAATATTATAAAATACTCTTATAAAAAACTCACCAGATCGAAATCCACATCCAAGCCTCTTGGTTGCATAGTCTTCAGGATCCAAAAACCTTCCCTTATTTCTTTATTTTAACATCAAATTCCCTCCCCTCTCGTCCGATTGTACTTGTTCTATAGCAATAAAATTAAGATTATTGGTAAAATGTGGACATTTATTACAGTGCATTGGAACAGAATGTGTAGTGACATTTTTGCATATATTATTAAAATGTTCCAAACATCTTATTTTAGCCTTCCTTCCCGTCCTCCCCACATATTGTGCACCACAACCACAAGTGATCAGGTACACAACATGTGAGGAGGAACAGGAAACCCGACTCTTAATTCTAAAAGTTTCCAGAGTCTTAAATTCCTTGTAAATCTTATAAGAATGTCCACAAGCTTTACAGTTACCGCAGGTGTAATAAACAACATTTTTCTTATCCCTATAATCTCTTTTACAGAAAGGGCTCGTGGCTAAAGTGTTTTTAAAATGATTCCCTTTTTTAAAAATGGTTTTCAGAATTTGGGGTATTGTCATTTAAAAAAAATCATCCTCTAACAGAAGCGACCAGTGTTTTTTAATAATACGTTGGATTTCAAAAGCTTTAGAATTATATTGTGTGTTAAAAGCATATTCTAAACCTGAATTATCGCTAGTATTATTATGATTCTGGAGAAAATCTTCCCTCTCTTTATGTCCTATTTTTTGGATTTCTTCATCCAAGAACTCTTTAGAATAACCCTTCTCTAAAAATCTATTTCTTAAAACCGGATAACTTTTTACCCCTGAGGAAGTCCGGACAACTACCGGACGAAACGCGTAGGGTTGGGTCATTTTAGGGAGTTTATTTATTTTTGTTTCATTGTTTATTATGTATATTTAATACATTTTGAGTGTCCAAGGAGGTGTCATCTTTATAACTCACGGAGGTAGCCAGTGGACTTAAATCTGTGAATAAATCCTTTTGGATTTGACATGCCTAATGCTACTTCGATCCCGTGGGTGTTATACAATTAAAGTGCAAAGTACAGCATAACAGTCTGCACTATCATTGTTTTATCTTATTCTCTCCCACATGCCTGATTTTTTATCTTTAACCATCTCAATATGCCTACAATCAATATATGTTTGTGAGTGCATTTCAAGGAATATTAATTTGTGGTGTATGAACTATATTACACTATGAGATTTAATGTGTTTCTACTGTAGATCTTTTCTGTGTTCTATACATTGTAAGAACTAGGAGGAGTCCTAATATATCTTTCTACAGTATTGAAGATTTTGGGGCAAATTATTTTAAAAGGATTTTACCCCTACACTGTGTGTTTATCCACTTTTAAAGAAAGGGTGTCATTTTATATTGTAGACTTGAATACAAGTAAGATTTTACTATATTTAGGGTTACAAGGGGAGGGACAGGGGTTAGATGGTAGTTTTAACACTATAGGGTCAGGAATGCAGGTTTGTGATCCCTGATGTTTGTGAAACTTTCTATATAATCTGTATTCCAGGATTAACTTTTGACTTTAGTAATCTGTCTTTTGTGGCATAACCAGGGCACGCAATGCAAATGAGTTAAACCTCCACAATACTATATGCATAGGCACATATGTGTGCACAGTACCATGGAAGGAATGAACGGTCTTGCATGCTTGTACGAACCACGGTCCCAAGCAGCCACTACCATTGGTAGGTTGGAGGTGCTCTATTTTTTGTGGAAGCCCACCCTGTGCAGTCTCCTTGTTATGATAAATTGGTGAGGAGAAGGACTAATATATATTTGCTAGCAATTCTGTTGGGACAACATATAGATTACATTTTATTTTTGTACAATGACACGTGCACTTGAAACAAACACACCAAGCACCATAACTACTACATAGATATGTAGTAGTTATGGTGCCATGAATGGCCCGGCACTGACAACATACCTGGGTTATGTCAGACACTGGTTGCTTCCTCCACTGCTGCTACTAACGTCCTTCAGCTCTCTGGACCTAAACCCTGCTGCACAAGGCCAGCTCATTGGCTGAAATTCAGTAATTGGGGGCAGAACCACCCCTCTGCTGTCGGACAGCCAGTAGCAGCAGGTGTGCGGTGGTAGAGTGTGCCTGCCTTCCTCCCTTATCAATTAACTGTACGACAACTCGCTGAGAAGCATAGAAAGGACGCGATCATGTATGCAATCCCGTTATAAAATGTGGATAGGAACTTCCGATAGTGCACCAGTAAGTTTTTTTGTGTTTTTCATATACCCCAAAGCAGGGTATATGCAATACTAAACTAAATTGTTAAAATAAAATTCACTTGAGTGTTCCTTTAATGACTTTGACAAGTAACAAGTCAAGCAAAAAGTCAGAGGAACTCCTCCTCTAGTGGCTGTTATACTGACAGCCACTGGGGGTGCTTCTGCGGCATAGCCCAGCTAAAACATGGTCACATGACGTGGAAGCCCCCACAGGAAAGTACTGACTATTCCTATGGGAGCATTGAAGCATTGTATTGGACCCTCACAGTAGAGGCAGGGTCTCCTCTGTGACGTCAGAGGGGGAGAAGAGGGAAGCAGTGCCGAGGGAGCCTTGGTGCTAGAATAAAACTTTATTTTAATTTTAACAAATTTAGTGATGGTGTGGGACCTGCCTACATGCCCACACAGATAGTATTCCTAATTCTTTAGTTTTCCTCTAAAATGGAACCATCACCTTTGAATAGAACACTGTATATAACTTGTAAATAACTGATCGTGTGTTAACATGTTTTGATGCTCGATGTTCTTCTCTCGTATTACAAATTCGGCAAATGACAGCACAGTCTAGTTCAGTTCAGGTACAGCCAGGCACACATTCCATTGGCAGAGGAGAAATAGCAACATTGACTCTGTTCTCCTCCTGTCACTATGCATCAAGCGTTTTGTACCGATATTGGGGTACTGTGTTGGTGGGCTTAGCACAATATGGCCATATGGTGGAACTGAATCCCCATATTTGTTTGCTGAGATAGGTGATTTTAAGCAGCCTTTTCAAATTTAATACTGTGTTTTTATGTGTGTGCTGTAATCTTTTTTTTTTTTTTTTTTTTTTTAAGCGGTTTGTGCAAAGAGCAAAGTTTCTGACAATGATTGACAGGGATCCAATATGGAGGTGCTGAGTTCGAGAATAGGGTCGCGTGGATTCCTAAATGTAATTTTATTATTGAGACTTTGCAAACACCGATTTGTTCATTAAGGAAAAAGTAAACATAATATTAAAAAATATATTTTAAAAGAAAAGACGGTCCCACAAAAATTGTATTAAATAGTGCGAATAAGCCCCACAAAAATATCTTGTGCTTTATTAATGTAAGTTTACTTTACTAGACACAAGTTCATGTTAAATCTGTAAATCATAATGCACCTATACTTGACTCAGCCATCCTGAAGAAGGACAATCAATCACTTTGGCTAATCGTCCTGGTGAGCGCGACCGCTTTTCTCAGACCCTTTAGACGGGGGAAACCTAGTGATTATTTAATTGTCCTTCTATTGTTTTCCTGAAACAATTTGACTTCCTTTCCGATAGGCTAAAATTCCTTAATTAAAAATAGAGTAGCAAGAAGTTAGAGGAAGTCCTGAACTCGGGCCAAAAGACTGCTTACACTCCAGTCTGCGTAAGATCACATTTATATCCCAAACTAAGGAGCAGTTCCCTGTAAAGTAGAAGAGGCAGTCAGCTGCTATCCCGTGTCTGCCAAGGGTCTGAATCACAAGCATTACAGCACAATCAGAGGAACATTTGGGACAAATTCTTAATATTAGGACCATCTACGTAGCCATGCCAGGGGCTGCCTGCTAGCTGCTCAGTTAGACTCAGCTCACTTGTGTTTATTTAGATACAGTTCTAGATACGGAGAGTAGAGTGGTCCCTGAACTCATCCTGTATGGCACAGATACACAGCCTGTCTATCTCCAACTAAGTCAATTCACCCATCGCTGACTCTGACGTATTATGAGGACCACCTTAAATTAACATCAGGTAATACATTTACCTTTACTTTCATTTATGATGTTGATTGTGTTTATTTTATGTGTAATGTTTCAATTGAGAACTGTTATACGTCTGCTAAGTTTATGTGAAATGTTATATATGAGGATATAAATGATTGCGGTATATCATAGATGTAGATTTTTTTACCCTATGAAATATGTCTCCTGTGGGGGTGCTTCTGACTTGAGGAAGGGGGTAAATCAGCGAAAGGTTAGTATTAGCGTTACAAAATGCTGTAGGTTTCAGTTGCAGTTAGAGTTTGTGAGATGAAAGTTTGGTATTGGAGATTCTTTTTTGGTATTGGAGTGATATTTGTTGGAAAAGGCTCGAGAAATACTGATGGGGTATATTAGGTAAACCAGGAATTTGGGAGTATCGACAAGGATACTGGAAGCCAAAACTGAGATGAAAAATAACTGAAGGGGAGAATTTTTGCAATTTAAAAATTTTTGGGGGGAAAAAAATTGCAACTATCAATTTTCCACGTTTCCAAGTGCATTTTCAGCAAAGATGTTAAAACTAAAATAACAAAAAAGCACATTAGGTGCAGCATTCGTACAGCATTTTACGTAGAGTCTATTCGCATAATATTCAACACAGTAATCTGCATCCTTTACAAGTTTTCTTGCCCAAGTGCAAACCCGTCTATCTCCGATCTTACTTACTAATTATGTTACTAAAAGGTATTGATCACCTTAAATGTATATTCTGATACGATTGATAATAACTATAATTACAAATGGATACCTAACCTAGATAGTCAATTAAGTTAAACCTATAACTAAGCATCAACAACATAAACAGGGTTATTAACTAAACCGAGAATTCAAAGCCAATTTCACATTTAAGGCCAAATGAACTAAACTGGATGCATAGCTGAAATCTTCCCGTTTGTCGATTATGTCTTTAAATTTAATATTCACTGTGAATTCACTTTAAATTCTCTCTTTACTAAATACACCTTATAGATAGTACTTTGATTCTATAAATTAAAGGGATGGCTGTTACACCAGAGTCCATAATCAATGTCATAGATACTTAAAGCGAAGTTTTGTATTTCATTTGTTTATGGAAAATTTCATATAAAGATGGGTAAATCCCATACTTTTACAGGGCTACCGTTAAGAGCTTAAAATGTAAAGTGGTCTATTCACTAAACTGTGACTTTTGATGAGTTTAGAATGAACTTGGCAAATTTAGACTAAATTAATCAAGCTGGGAAATATCATCATCCTTGGAGCATTGCAGAATTTTTCCAGATCAGCTACTTTGGTCTGTCTTGTACAAGTTGCTCGTCACTTCCCCTTAACACGATACTGCGTGATTAGACAGTGAATTCTGTAATAACCTTAAAATCAATTTGAATTCTAGTTGCAACTGTCACATGCTTAATGCTAATAAGTAGCAGTCTGTTCTCACTCGGGCTTTGCACCAGAACACAAACATGTTTGTTTACTAAACTGGAAATTCTGGAAGATTTAAAAAGAAAACTGCCAATTGTAGAGCGGTTTTATTCCATGGTAGATATTTTGGTTCTCACAAGGTCCTTGTCACAATCTCTGGTTTAGTGGATAGCTAAGTAAGCATTGCAATAATCTCTGAACAAATGTATTCAGATCTCCAGATTCCATGTCACGGCAGCGGTTTCATTATCATTCTTAGGAATGTTTACAGGGAGAAAAATGGGAGATATATTTGGCTAAACACACGGAGTGTGATATTCTGTTTCTATACTGTACACAGCAGTCATGATTATATACACAGATGAATTTGCAGCCATAACTCATGCCCAGGAGTTCTGTAAAGGAACGATGGCTGAAAATAATTCACAGACTTTCGTACACGTAGACACGGCTAAGGTTAACACCAGCAGCCGCGTCTGCAGCAAATTGCGGTAGAGTTTCCATTATAACATTTGCTGATTTCTGCATTCTCAGCTCCTCATTATTTAGACAACTTGGTAGCATTGTTGATGCAGACTGGAATTCGGACTGTCCTTTAAATTGACACATGGGGGAATGTATATGTAGTTGTGCAAAGAGAGAAGTGGAGCAACATTCTAGTGGTGCAGTTACCATGGAGCCCAATAGAATGTTTTCTTTGGTTCAGTTGGTTTCCATGGTGATGTAGAATGTTTGCAGTGTTCTGTTCCTGGCACTTTAATAAAGTGCCCCTTTTAGTTGCAATGTCCTCATCTTGCCAACGGCATAGACATACTCACATGTTTAACTCTTTGGCTGGAATAGTATGCAGCAGATTATTTGCAAGCAGTAAAGAGTTGGAACAGGATCATGTAGATTTAACGATGCATAATAAGAAATGATTAGTGATTGCAACGAAACGTTGCAGATTTACTAAGATGTTGGATAGAGAAAAGCTGCCACGAACCAGAGTTTTGGTACGGCAAAAACTTTCATTTTGTCTTAACAAATTCAGACGAAAATAATTTTTGATTCATCCAAAACTAATTTCTTTCATTGGTGATTCGTTTTGCCCAAAATTCAACCATTATTTTCATTTAGATATTTCCATTCAATGAATTGAATGCTACAATGGCAAGCATGTCTGTAAGTGGTTTCGGTAAGCAGATAAGTCCCCAATGTTGTACCCTTGTGTGGAATATCCGTGTTTAAGGGTACAAACTACAGAGGGAGCCGTGTTTAGAGCATAGCTCCCTATTTAGGTATCTTCAAATATGGCAATTCCGCATAAGGAAAGATACAAACTTAGGAATCTGTTTAGTGGATAGCTCCCCCTTTGGAACCCTTATGTGGGATTGTCATATTTAAGGGTACGAAACTAGGGGACTTCCTACTAAACACAAAAGCTCCCTAATTTGGTACCCTTAAATATGGTAATTCCACATAAAAATACCAATTTAATGGATTGATAGAAATTAACTAATTAACTAATGGTGCCGGGGAAAATGTTGTTCATCGTGCGATTAGTTCATTAGTTTAAATCTGAGAGAATTTAGTTCATTGTGCGATTAGTTCATTAGTTTATTCTTCCATTGTACTATTGGTTATTTGGGCGAATTAGACTATTTTGTAGATGAAGTTGTTATAGTGCTTACAATTGTTCCCACTTCCAAATCTAAATATTTTAGTAATTTGAAGACTTGGACGTGCCGCTTCAAGCCATGCCCCAAGACCTCTGGGTATGAGAGCTTAGACTGTGCTTCCTGGCTGAATACTGTAGAATTAGGAATACAGATATGTGGCTCTGTCACCATCTGAGTTTTTTTGCATATTTTACAAAGACGCCCTACGGTGACTGCTCAGCTTGGTGTCCAGGTGCAGAGGAAGTTAGTTTTACGGACCTCAACCTGTCCATTGTGTCTGCCGCCATGGACCGACTGCTGGTCCTCTTCAGCATCATGTGTTACATCTGCCAAAATCCACGTCAGTGTTGTAATATCGCTCATGTAATATAAACAATCACTTACCTGGAAACACTAAGATAAGTACTGACACCAAGACATCTATAATATGAACCCACCTGCTGTCCAGTTCCTTTGAGTGATCATATTAGACCAGTTTGACATTTGATCCAGATATGTTATGGCAATAATCCCACATTAGAACAAAAAGTGTTTCTTTTTTTGTTTTTGGAGAATTAATTATATATTCTATTTATTATATTAATACCCATCCAACATCTTTAAATAATTATATTATGGGAATAATTTGCTGTTAGTTTAATAAATTACTACTAGCCTAAAATGCCAAAAAAAACAAAACAATTATTTGTTAATGTCTATTTTTCTCTTTCTTGGGATTTATTAGTAACTGGCTCAACACATGTTGGATTTTCTGGCACTCAGAGTAAAATATATCCCTGATCGGGGCACAGGGTTTAAGTAGTGATTTCCTCTATAACTTAAAAGCAGGAAAAAGAAAAAATAATGAAAATGTCAGAGACCGCAAAACAGCGCATAGCTTGGTTCTCAAGCCATTTATAAATATCCACAATGAAATATAATGGTGGAGTTACTAAAGGATCGCCATCAGTACCGTAAGCACTCAGCATACTGGTCATGCTGACAATAGACTCGGGGTGCTGCTGCCCCATTTATTTGTCAAATCGTTTAGGACCCAGGGAATGCCCAACTCAGCTGTAGGTCAATGTAGAATTTTCACCTCCAAATTCTCACTGTCCATTCCATCCAACTAGTGCAGCATTGAGAGACAGAGACTATCCCAGAGACAGTGCCCACTGACTTTTTAGCACTATAGCTAACTCCATGGTGGTTATGGTACTTAGAATTTCCATTTAAAGTGACACATTAGGCTCCATAACCTTTTCATCTCTGTGAATTGGTTATAGAGCTTGGAGCCCCTCAATGCTGTCTCTCCATTCAGCCATTTTTGAAATGTTTAACAGTAAACCTGGGTCTGTGGCCACTAACATGACGTCCCCACTGGGGTTCTGGCTGAGGCACAGTTTATACTCGACTTTCTAGCCATATCAATTTACACAAGCATTGGGTGCAGTGATGGGCTAATATCAGATAGCTGACCTTCTCATCCAATCACAGCCTCCCATTGCGGTTCAGACCAATGCTTCCTCAGTAGCCCAAGAATCACATAAAGGATAGATTGCTATTGTCTACAAGGGACTCTTGTAATTACTAAAAAAACAAACAAAAATTGTTTAACACTGAACACAAGTTGACTCTAGATACTATAATCACTTCAAAGAGATGAAGTGGTTACAGTGCTTACAGTGTCCCTTTAAATTCAGATCCTAGAGCACTAGTATGGGTCACAAAACACAATTAAAGGAACACTCTGGCCACCATAACAACTTTGTATGTGTGTGCATCATCTTTTTTATTGAAAATCATAAACCTCAGTCCTTTTCCTTCCACTTCTTTCTGAGGATTGAATCAGGATAGGATGAGAGCATCAGCCTATAGTAGTAGCTCCATTCACAAAACTCAACACTTTTGAGTGAATCCTTCAATAACGGTTTAACCTCTATGGTAAGGCGGCGCCAGGGATCTAGCAAAGAATGTTCTGTACTTTAGTGGTGGCCATCACGATACGTGCAGTGGTGCTGGTAGAAAAAGAAGACAATAAGGACTTATGCACTTATTGCCAATATTGTAGTAAAATTAAATCTGAACATTTCGGCTAAAATCGTCAAGCTGTACTTTTAATTGTATTGGAGAATTTTGCCAAATCAGATATTTTTGTTTATATTTTGCAATTCGATTTTCCAATTAGTGTAGCTTTTGTTTGCGTCATGGTGAATAAACCCTAACAATCTACTAGTTGTTAGTAGAAAAAAAAAAATCATAATAATCTAGACTGAGTATTTGCCAAACAAAGAATTGGTGTGAACTGCACAATGCAGACCAAAGCAGCTGCACTGGAAAAATTCTCTAGCTGTTTTCGAAGCTTGACTGTCATGGCCTAAAACTATATAACAAGGTTTTCAATTCACGTTTAATAAACAAATCCACGTGTGCAAAAAGTTATAATAATGAGCAGTCACTCTGATATTTTCTTAGTTAAGTATGAACTGACACAATATTCAAAAATAAAACTTACAAATACAGAAAAGAGTTCAAAAATACAAAAAAATGCAAACAAATATACGTAGAGAAATATCACCCTGAAGAAATATTAAAAGAGCACATTATCATTTATTTTAGTATGAGATCAGCTGATTCTCTGAAATTGTTTTTATTGTGTGGATAGCTATTTTTATTATTTACTATTTGATTAGCACAAGTAACAAAAAAAAATAGTTGCTGCTTTGCTAACAACTTTTTATTTGCTTTTTAAATGTGTTTATTTACTTGTTTTGCCAAAAAGTATCTTCACCTTCACAAACTTGATTAGATACATTAGTCGGTCCTTTGGAAGCTTAATGCCTTGCATGGGACGTGAACCAAATTTAGCAAGTTGGCCATCATGCCTGCTATTTAAACTTCCCATGACAAGCACTGAATATACAAGTCATCAGATGTATGCAGAATGCAAACTCACTGCGGAGGGGATTAACCTCTTATGGACCAAAGACAGAACAATTCTTACTTCTGCCCCAGAATTGTACTCCTCCTGAGCTGAGCTGAGCATAATACAGAGATGTTCATACAATAACACATCATAAAGATATCTATATAATACACAGAACTAAGTACAATACAGATATAGACATACCACAAACAGAGCTATTAAGAGAGATATAACTGATATACACTGAACTTGAAACCATAGAACAAAGATATCTATACAATACACAGAGCAGGGTAGGCTACAGAGATACTCATACGAGAAGTAGAATAAGGATAAATAACACACAGAGCTGAATACAATAAGAAGATACTCATAACTCTCTTACACAGACAGGATCACTGTGATGAATCGCACAGGGTTAAAACAGCTGGATACTGATAGACTCGATACTCCTTTTGCAGCTGGCAAGATAATTAATCTGTGTTGGTAATATACAGCCAAGAAGTAAATTACATGGTTAACAGAATTAACAATCACTACAGATATTGGTATTAAATCAGTCCTCAGAGTCCCAGTCCCAGTCCTGCAGTTTGAAGCTTCACAAGTTTTAAACTAGCCACATCATGAGTGCATCAAGTCCCAGCTGTAGAGTGACTAGTCACATTAAAATAATATGGTGGGTATGTACCGTAGGAGTTAATGAAACTATTAGTGATAGGCAGCACAGTGCTCTGTGTTAGTAATGTCCTCCTTCCCTTGTCACCCCTGGGCTTCCCTGGCTTTATTTATATTTATTATATATTTGAGTAAATCTCTTGCTTAATCACAGGGGCAGTATTTTAGGTTCGTCTATTTGACCTGAAACCAAATTTTCAGTTTACTACAGTGGCAGAAACAGGGGTTATTGGGGGAGAGAAAAAAAAATATTATACGCTTACATTTGGCCGGGGTCAGGAGCTACTGCTGTGCTCTACTTGTGCCAAGATGGCTTCTCTCTCCTGTAGACACTGTAACTCCACTGGTAACTCCAATGATGACCTCTGAGTAGGGAGGCCAGTAGCATGCCTCCACTCATGGGCAGCTGGCTCTGCTGCCCAAATGGAAGGTCAATAGAAATTCCTCCTTACAATTCACTGGGCATGAGCAAAACCTGCTGGACAAGGGCAGATTTCAAACCAGGCCCATTTTTGACATCCTAGATGCTCTCAAATGTGATTCTCCAAAACAGCTACTCATGACGGGAGAGGGGCCCTGCAGAAGTGAAACCTATTACAGAATTAAAGAGAAACTAATTTTTTCCATGTTTTGTGGTTACCTTATCCTCCAGAAAAATAATCGTACTGTTTCAAAACTAAAACTAAAACTAAAACATAAAAACTAGTGCTCCAAGTGCCCCATGGACGAGCCTTCACTGATTATTCACTAAACCTTGACGTGTCAGGAACTGGTCAGTGTATTGCATTTTCCAAGTTAAAATGACCAAATAACCAACTCTTTCAGCTAATTTGGTCTAAAATGTGCAATTTGCTGGTTTAGTGAAAAACCCCATGGTCCTGGACTTCATGTTCCATGATTGCTGCCTTATTGTGCCATGCGATATCAATTCACGGTTTGTTTATTAAATAGTGAATTGAAAAACACATTGCAAACTCCAGGCTAAACTAGCCAAGCTGTGGCTATAACTGACTTGGAGACTATTTTATAATGAATGCAGTGTGTTTGTAGTGAGTGCAGATTGTGTATAATGAATGCAGTGTGTTTGTAGTGAGTGCAGATTGTGTATAATGAATGTAGTGTATTTGTAGTGAGTGCAGTGTGTTTGTAGTGAGTGCAGAATGTGTATAATGAATGTAGTGTATTTGTAGTGAGTGCAGTGTGTTTGTAGTGAGTGCAGAATGTGTATAATGAATGTAGTGTGTTTGTAGTGACTGCAGAGTGTGTATAATGAATGTGGTGTGTTTGTAGTGAGTGCAGAGTGTGTATAATGAATGCAGTGTGTTTGTAGTGAGTGCAGATTGTGTATAATGAATGTAGTGTATTTGTAGTGAGTGCAGTGTGTTTGTAGTGAGTGCAGAATGTGTATAATGAATGTAGTGTATTTGTAGTGAGTGCAGTGTGTTTGTAGTGAGTGCAGAATGTGTATAATGAATGTAGTGTGTTTGTAGTGACTGCAGAGTGTGTATAATGAATGTGGTGTGTTTGTAGTGAGTGCAGAGTGTGTATAATGAATGTAGTGTGTTTGTAATGAGTGCAGATTGTGTATAATGAATGCAGTGTGTGAGTGCTGGATGAAGTGTGTGTGCGTGTGTGTGTGTGTTGGATGATGTGTGTGTGTGTGTGTGTGTGTGTGTGTGCTGGATGATGTGTGTGTGTGTGTGCTGGATGATGTGTGTGTGTGTGTGCTGGATGATGTGTGTGTGTGTGTTGGATGATGTGTGTGTGTGTGTGCTGGATGATGTGTGTGTGTGTGTGTGTGCTGGATGATGTGTGTGAAACACGCTGTGTTTCCTCTCCAGCTCTAACTCTCGCGAGACTCGCCTGTGCGGAGCGTTGCTGTGGCAACGCTCTGACAGCCGCGGGTCTCGCGAGAGTCAGAGCTGGAGAGGAAACACAGCGTGTGATGGGTACTGTGTGCAGGTAGCAGGGCAGGTCTTGCAGGACTGGTAATGGGAACGGCGTTCCTGCTTTGGAAAAAGTGCAGGAACGCCGTTCCCATGCGTTCCTGCAGGACTCGAGCCCTGCTCCGCACACAGTGTATTATAACTGCAGCTATAAGGTTATGGTGTAAGGAGGCCCCCTGTTTCCCCCACACAGTGTATTATAACTGCAGCTATAAGGTTATGCTGTAAGGAGGTCCCCTGTCTCCCACACACAGTGTGTTATAACTGCAGCTATAAGGTTATGGTGTAAGGAGGTTCCCTGTCTCCCACACACAGTGTATTATAACTGCAGCTATAAGGTTATGGTGTAAGGAGGTCTCCTGTCTAATAATTAATGGATTTCTTCATGAATATGAATACTACGCAGAGCTTTCGATCATCATAAATAAGTGATGTGTATCCAGGTAAACAGTCAGACATCGCACATTTTACATAAACATAGAACTTTGAATTTCTGGAGATGACAACACCGTATCACTGTATCAGTTTCATTGTCCATCAGCCAGATCTGATGACTGAGCTAAGACAACTGTTCCGCACTTTTAATGCACTAGTATGTAAACTATTTTATGCTTGGAGATCTTAAATTAGGAGCTCATAAGGATGTCCCACATAACAGTAAGAACTGAATTGCAAAGTTTAGAACAAACTAACTTTAAGGTTCTAACACTGGTAATATTTTACAAACCTTGCTGAAGTATAGTGGTTTGGTCACTAATCGGGGACCTGCTGACAAGGGAATATAAAACGTGGTATTCATATATTTATCAAAAACTGAATTTCAGACAAATTCGGCCTCAACAAATCCAGTAGATGCAGATAAACCTACAGAAATCTCCAGTATATACTCAATGACAGAGCAAGCAGCCAGCAGGCAAATGGTTAAATTAATGCAATAATATGAATTGAATAAATATTATAGATGTATAAGTAACATAATGTGCACGTAACAACTTAAATAAATACGATTTTATTATTGGTGTAAATTGGACCAACTTATGAAGTTACGTAACCCTTTCTCCCATGGAACCGCTTATCAAAATTTTGAGAATGACAACTTTTTAGCGACAGTTTCTGCTAGTTCTAATAACTGTCTGCCTGCAAAATCTGTCCGACTGGATAGTTTAAACTAGTTAAAAACAATTTTACAAGTAGATATTGGCCAATCCTATTTAATTATTACTGCATATGAGTGATCCACAACACATTTCCATCATCTGATTAGGTATTTCAGCTTTTTGGATAAATGATAAATATCCGGGGGGTTAAATAATAAGAACAATGTCCGGATTTCGAAGCCCACCTGCCTCCCATATGATGAATGATAACAGATTATTTTTGATAATGTGGATGGGGCTATTCAAACTTCTTACGATTGCTTCAGCTATGCCATAAGACAATAACCCATTCACTGCCAGAAGGAAATAAATACAATAAGTCGTTTTTATTTTACTTGATTCGTTTTTTTTGTTTTTTTTCTTTACGCTATATTGCTTTCCGCGCCGTTAACCCACAGGACACAGCGCAGTGGTGTGTTTATTTATTTCCTCACAAATCTTTTTGTCTCCCGAGAGATACAATTATACTGCGTGTGTTGACATGTAATGTGTTAAGAACCACAAATTGATTTTCTGCAGGAGGCTGGTGGCTATTAAATGATATCAGTGAGGCAAAAAGGACGCTGGGGCATCAGAGTGTGATGTAAGCCGAGTGCTTTTTACATAATAACTAATGTCACCGTTTGGCGGTATTAAACAGTTCTACCACTACGACAGTCCCATGGGAGGCATGTAAGGCGAGTCGAGAGTGCTTACTGTAAGAGGCAGTTATGTGGAAGGAATTTAATGACATCTATTTGTCTGGTCGCATTGCGTTTCCCCCAGCTGAGCACTGTTGGAGGAAGAAGAGCTGTGTTCGATTCACAAAGAATCAAACGGGCTCCGTAACCTAATCGGTGTTTACAGAGGCAATGGACGTATCAGTGTTTCCTGCTGACAAATTCACAAGTAATGAAAAGCACTATATGGAAATGAATTATTCGCCGTAACTGTTTATGCGCTCACGTTGACACGTGATGATGTCATAAACAGACATGGCTAATAAACTTTAAAAATTGTTATTCTTTTCCTTTACATTTCTTTGCAGTTCTACAATGTAGAATATTCTGTTGAAACAGAAAGGTGACAGATTTGGTCTGTGTGGTGTGGTGAGGTTTGCAGTAAAATGAAGAATTCTTATATAAATTATCTTCAGATGGAACACGACAGTTTTATGGCTGCCGGGAAATATACATTTTTCATATCACACTCAGAGACAGACAGGCAGGCAGATAGATATGAGAATTCATATATAAATTATATTCAGAAGGAAAGCAACAATTTTATGGCAGCCAGAAAATATAACTTTTTCATATCACACTCAGAGATAGACAGACAGACAGAGAGAGAGAGAGAGAGAGAGAGAGAGAGATACCATACAGAGAGAGATATGATAGATACGATAGAGAGAGAGATACGATAGAGATAGAGATACGATAGCGATATGATAGAGAGAGATATAGAGATATGATAGAGAGAGAGATACGATAGCGATATGATAGAGAGAGAGATACGATAGAGAGAGAGATACGATAGAGAGAGATATGATAGAGAGAGAGATACGATAGAGAGAGAGATACGATAGAGAGAAAGATACCATACAGAGAAAGATATGATAGATACGATAGAGAGAGAGATACGATAGAGATAGAGATACGATAGCGATATGATAGAGAGAGATATAGAGATATGATAGAGAGAGAGATACGATAGCGATATGATAGAGAGAGAGATACGATAGAGAGAGAGATACGATAGAGAGAGATATGATAGAGAGAGAGATACGATAGAGAGAGAGATACGATAGAGAGAGAGATATGATAGAGAGAGAGATACGATAGAGAGAGATACGATAGAGAGAGAGATATGATAGAGAGAGAGATACGATAGAGAGAGATATGATAGAGAGAGATACGATAGAGAGAGAGATACGATAGAGAGAGAGATACGATAGAGAGAGAGATACGATAGAGAGAGATACGATAGAGAGAGAGATATGATAGAGAGAGAGATACGATAGAGAGAGATATGATAGAGAGAGAGATATGATAGAGAGATATGATAGAGAGAGAGATATGATAGAGAGAGATACGATAGAGAGAGAGATACGATAGAGAGAGAGATACGATAGAGAGAGATACGATAGAGAGAGAGATATGATAGAGAGAGAGATACGATAGAGAGAGATACGATAGAGAGAGAGATATGATAGAGAGAGAGATATGATAGAGAGAGATACGATAGAGAGAGAGATATGATAGAGAGAGAGATATGATAGAGAGAGAGAGATGATAGAGAGAGAGATACGATAGAGAGAGAGATACGATAGAGAGAGAGATACGATAGAGAGAGAGAGATACGATAGAGAGAGAGATACGATAGAGAGAGATATGATAGAGAGAGAGATATGATAGAGAGAGAGATACGATAGAGAGAGATACGATACAGAGAGATATGATAGAGAGAGAGATATGATAGAGAGATATGATAGAGAGAGAGATACGATAGAGAGAGAGATACGATAGAGAGAGAGATACGATAGAGAGAGAGATACGATAGAGAGAGATACGTAGATAGAGAAAGAGAGAGATATGATAGAGAGAGATATGATAGAGAGAGATATATGATAGATAGACAAAATATATTTGCTACCAGTTCCTTTAGATGTATAAGTAAGCACTTTGCAGAAAATCTGATTCCCTATGAGGAGAAGAAGGGTGCAGAATAGGTTTTTGTTTCCCCTCCAAAATCATTATCTCCACCCATGTTACCACACCCACCCTGTTCCCCTAAAACGACCCTCCTCTCCTATCACATATATAGAGGCAATCTCCAATACAGACCTCGCAGTGTAAGTACGGGCAGGTTTCATTGCTGTCATTCAACATCTCAGGTAAGACATGGCTGGCACAACGAGTTAGGGATTACTATTCTTTAGTGTAGCAGCAGACAATAAACCGGAGTTAGGAGAATTAATTATCAAATTGTAAATATTACTCCAAAATAACCAAACTTAACTTTTTTTTCCCCAATTCTCAGGTTTTTCCACCTCGATTACTTTGGTTTAAACTTTGTGATTCTTTTATGAGAGTTTATTATACATCTGGCAACTACACAATGATTTTTCCATAAATGTCCAAGACAGATCTGTTATTAAGTCACCTTAATTAAGTTTATCTCTTGTGATAGCTCCTTAATCCAAGGAGAGATCTCACTGCCGTCCTGGGGTAGAGAAGGAATTTTTTCCTAGTTTGTTGCAAAATTCGAAAGCATTTCAAACTGTTTGTTTTGCTTTCTTATGGATCAATGGCAAGATGTGAGGAGGACTGAACTTGATGGACACGTGTCTCTTTTCAAACTATGTAACTATGATACAAGCTAGCTCCACACTAATCTTTATAACTATAGCTGTCACGTCTCCTGAACTTCAAAAATGAAGTGTTTCAGTGCAGAAATATATTCTTTGATTTTGGACAAGAGCTGACAGTCTATTGCTTCACACATTCCATATAGAAGAAGTATACTAATACACAGGCACTATAGATACTCGTTAAATACATTTCCCAAAAAGTCGTCAGGAATCAGAATATATATGTGGTCCAAGGGGAGCCATCACCGTGCATGTGTATTAAGGATAAGAGTCATAGGAGTTGCAGTTAAAAGATTGATTTCAATTTAATGGAATTCTGTTTAATATGCAAATTAGGTTTTTCACTAAACTGGGATTTGTTCGGAATTGCAATTTTTAGTTTAAGAGAGCTGTACTTGAAATATAGGCAGCTTTTTTCACTTGTGATTTTGAATTCTCTATTCAGCTTCCATTTTTTGTTTTTTGTCGATATATAATCCTAACTGTCAGGTTAGTTTAGTAAGCGTTGAATTTCAATGTATAGCCAGGTGTGACTATACCTGAACTGGCGATTTTATCCAAATCAGCTATTCTGGACGGAATTTTGTCATTTACAATTTACAGAATAATCCCTTTCTTATTACTTTTCATGCATACTGAGGATCGATTTGCCAGATTAAATATTTAACGTTTAACTCATTAGGCACCCAGAACAAGTCAAAATTAAATTTAAAAATGTAACAAGATATTTATATATATATATATATATATATATATATATATATGTTTTTAATTTCCTCCATATTTAACCCCTTTAGGACACATGACATGTCTGACACGTCATGATTCCCTTTTATTCCAGAAGTTTGGTCCTTAAGGGGTTAAATCAGATTGCAGAGAATGTAGTAGTCAGGGTATGTAAGAGTATGTGTGCGCTATGGAATGTGTTGGCGCTATATAAAAATGAAATGCTGTTCTCTGCAATATTCTGCACAATTCCCAGAGCCAAGTCCCATTGACATGTGCTAACGTTTGGCATGCTGGGAGGCTCTCTGGATACAAATGTAAACCTTGAACCACATTCAATCTTTGTTCTTTATTGTGTATGATATTATTATTATTATTATTTTATTATTTATATAACGCCAGCCAAATTCCGTGGCGCAGTATAACGGTATGGCATGCCTGAGCTGTTAAACACTTCTGTTCAGCCCTATCAGAATATAAGAACTGAATGCTAGCTCTGACATGGGGGCAGATATTTCTCATACTCGGTTGTGCATGATATGTGCTGGCCAAAATTAATGATTTGAGCAGTAAGGGGCTCATTCAATCTAGTCTGGGAATTTGCAACCTCTCGTTCATTCCTAACAACTCCTGGGATGTTATTCACTAGACAGGTAATTGTAGTGGATTGCAGCCCAGACTGCAAAATTAAGCCAAAAAATAATAATTTGGAATACTAATTATTTTATTCAGCTATAGTCACAGCTTGGGTAGATTGCCTCAATGTTGCCATTCTGGTTATATTTCTCTACAATTCATAGTTTAGTGGAAAACCCCTCCGACTTTGCATTGGCAGAAGGCAGATGAAGGGACTTTAAATTTTGCCATCCCTGTTAATGTTTAGAGATATGGTTAAACAATAACGTTCATTTGTACAATTTCTACATTAAGAGCTTTTTGGCTTGTTTTATGATAGCATGTAAGGTTTTACAGTACTGGTGATAATCACACCTTAAACTGCAGGCTCCTGACAATTCCTGAAACTCCAGAGTACACTACCGCCTTGGGGTTATTATGGGCTACATGTAATTGGTATGGTAGCAAATCCTTATGTAATAAAAAAGCCCCCATGTTTTTAAAAATGAGTTTTGGTTTCTGGATTTCAAATAATTACTTTTTTTTAGTTCAGTAGGAGAAACAGTTTATTAAATATAATATGTTTTGGTCAAAAAATGAATAATAATATTCCATGAGAATGGGTATTATTTTGTTATATAACCTGCAGAGATTATTTTTTTGTTTGTTTATTTTTTTACTCTTTAATGTCTATTAAGTCAAGGTATGGAAGATGTTTGCAGTAGGGTCAGGTATTAGGAAGGATAATGGGGAGTTGCTGGGGGCGTGGCAGGTGCCTTTGGGAACTGTCACAGCTCGGATATCTGGTGACTGCAACCAAAGGGTTTAATAAAAAGACAGCAAGAGGTTTGGTGACACACATGGTCATGTCAGAAAAAGGCCGGATTGTGAAAGTCTAATGCTCCAGCTGTTGTGCTACAACTCCCATTATCCCCAGCAAGACAATGTCTGTTGTCATTTTCTACCAATGAATTAGCATGCTTGGTAGAAATGATGATAAATTAGGCTGTTTTGATTGAGTTCTTCTTCAAGATAGCTTTAGGCCTATCCAAAGCCCTCTCTAACCACTGCTGCCACTTGAAGTGTATTCTGGGAAATGTAGTGAAAGAACCGCTGGAGGGCTGAGCTTGGATAACCCTGATCTGTTTGCAGCATTTATATATTGGACTTTTCAGCAAGGTTGAAAGGAACACTCCCATTGCCATAACAATTTAAGCTCATTTAAATTGTTATAGGGTAGGAGTGACCAGGTACTTTTTTACCTTCAGGGAATACACCACTTTGCAACAGTTTAACCCCAAAGATGAAGCTCACCGGCCCAACTCTGCTGCCCCCTGGCTGCCATTGCTGCCTGCACTCCAGTATTTTGCAGCCACTAATAGACTGAGTGTGTCAGCTGCTGCTTTTAGTTGATCGATGGACGCCCATTGCGAGAAATCGTGCATTCGAATTACAATGGCAGAAAAGCTGAATAAGAAATAAATCTTTGTCGGCTGTGTTTCCACTGAAGTTTGATTTCAAAGTGACTTTTAAATATCAGGCCGAAGTAGTTGAATTGGAAGCATAACTTGATAAGTTTTCGAGTTTGGCTACTTTGGCCTTAAATTTGAAATTCACTTTGAATACTCACTTTAAAACATAACAATGTCCCTCGGATAACACTTACAGGGTTAACATTAAACCCCGGAGGGTCCCACTGTATTAACTCCGAGAAATATAATAAACGTCCGATTTTAATTAAATATTTATAAAGTTGGGTGTGAACACAGGACAGTCTGCGGGGGTTTAATGACAAATCCCCATGAAAGTCATATCGTCCAAAATATTTTCCTTTATGAGATTAATAGAGAAATACATGTTACACTTGGAAATGTGCAATCTCACACTCTCTCTCTTTAAAGACCTTTCCAAGAGCCTGTCTCCTTTACTGTTTATATACTGAAGCATAAATACCTTTTGTATAATCAAGTCTAAAATAATATTTCCCAGAGAGCTCCAGCGATGCCCAGCGGGATGAGAATCTCTTCAAATCAAACCCTGCACGGTTTTTAAAGACGTATTAATGACTGCGGGTAATTTATATCTGTGTAACCCCAGCAGTGTAAACAGCACTTTACACGAGGAAATGAAAGCAAAATAAGTTTATAGGAAGAACCACAGACAATAGAAAATGCAACGTTTACCCATAAATACTTCTCCTTTCTGTACTTCGGATTCTTCTTCTTGATCCCTTTAACCCACTGGCCCTGGAAATCTTAAAGTGTCAAACGTAAAGGGGAAGATGGCATTACTTTGTATAAACCTCTTGCATTCTAAAGGTTCTATTTTAAAAGCCATAAAACTTGGTAGGAACAGTGCAAGGTTAAGCATTTATAAAAGGGAAACAATGTGCTCAAAATGATCTCCTGAGATAAAATGAGGGGTTTGCTGTAGATGCGCAGCCTAGAGAGGGCTTCCAACAGCCAAAGTAGGGCCATTTAATCACCAGGAAGAGACATCCAATCAGAAGCCTCTTATTCTTCCCTATTTTTCCAATAAACCCTTGTCCTGCAGAGGTTTACGGGATGAGTAGTTTATCCCCCTGGAGCAAAGAAACTATTAAAAAGAAAGTTCGAGCTGGCGTACAATTCTATAATAAACACACAAAAAAAGAGGGGTAACCCTTGATTACAAATTGAAAACTAGGAAGGAAGAAAATGTTTCTTAATATGTACTAACAGAGAAAAGGGGGATGGAGTCACACAGGTCCTTTTTAAAAGTAACTTTTATTAATAATAAAATAAAATAATTAGAACGCCCTTTAAAAAATACATAAAATATGTCTCACTGCATAAAAAGTGGTATATTCTGTATAAAATACTGTAAGTCAAATGTCCTTGCCAAGTGTTGCAGTCGGTTAGATACACATTAAGTATTTGCTTTAAGAACTCAAACTCAGTAACGACAATATAGCAACAAACAATTATGATTACGCAAAAAATAGTATTTATCACTGCAGAAATTGGAGAAATTGAGAAGCAACATTGTTGCAACAAGGAAATTTATTGTTACCAATTTATACAAAAATAGGTGACCCAGGACCCCCTATACTCTAAACAGCATTATGCTGAAAGGGATTATAAAACTACTAAATCAACACCTTGAGTTACCCTAATGTCCCCTATCTTCTCAATTCAGTCAGAGCTTCAATATCAAAAAGTCCCTTAAGCTGAAACGATGTAGATTGTCTCGTGGATAAATATGGATCACAAGAGGAGACATTCAAATCTTGATGATTCTCTTATATCATAATTGAAGATCCACATTTTTCAATGTTTTTAGAAAAGCTCCATTCAAAATAAGGGAATACACCATATGCCCCTAATAGGTAAAACTGATCTTCCTAGCCAGGCTGACAAATTGTGCGGGTGTCTGATGGACAGTCAGGAGATATCTGCATTATCTCAGAAGATATAAAACACTTTCTAAAATATCTTTATTTTGGAAAGTAAATCTGTTGAATGTTAAGGCTTCAATGTATGATCAAGTCCCATATGGTTCGTGTCACCATATGCAACATTGGAACCTCAGTGATACCTATGTTATGCCTATACAGATAGGTTGAAATCTTTTCATTGGGGACATGAGTGCTTATTTATTGTCCCTCTTTTTTTATTCTTTCTGAATGTCTTCAGTTTCTTTTTGGCTGTCTGTAATCATACTAATCATCGCTAGTCATATTGGAAAGGTGATGCCGTTTTTCTTTCCTTTTGTGTTTTTTCTTTTTATCTCTTTTTGATTGTTGGGAACAAAATGTTATTTTTTCAATTAAAATATAAACCTGAACAAAATATATATATATCAACACACCCCCACCCCTCCCCCGCTACCTCCCCACTTTAAAATGTAAAAAACCACCAGCAATATTTTAACTTTAACAAAATCCCTGTCCCCCTTCTACAAATCCCTGCACTCCCTTTCATAAAACTCAACGTTTCTGCAACGTTTCGACCTGTTAAAGGGACACTATAGTCACCTGAACAACTTTAGCTTAATGAAGCAGTTTTGGTGTATAGAACATGCCCCTGCAGCCTCACTGCTCAATCCTCTGCCATTTAGGAGTTAAATCCCTTTGTTTATGAACACTAGTCACACCTCCCTGCATGTGACTTGCACAGCCTTCCATAAACACTTCCTGTAAAGAGAGCCCTATTTAGGCTTTCTTTATTGCAAGTTCTGTTTAATTAAGATTTTCTTATCCCCTGCTATGTTAATAGCTTGCTAGACCTTGCAAGAGCCGCCTGTATGTGATTAAAGTTGCATTTAAAGATTGAGATACAATTATTTAAGGTAAATTACATCTGTTTTCATGCAGGCTCTGTCAATCATAGCCAGGGGAGGTGTGGCTAGGGCTGCATAAACAGAAACAAAGTGATTTTAACTCCTAAATGACAGTGAATTGAGCAGTGAAATTGCAGAGGAATGATCTATACACTAAAACTGCTTTATTTAGCTAAAGTAATTTAGGTGACTATAGTGTTCCTTTAAGGTTTTTAGCAAGCTAGCTTGATAAAGACCTTAACAGGTCGAAACGTTGCAATAAATCTGCCTGGAAACAATCGCAGTGAGTGCCTGAGAATTTTCTATTTATACACACACAGTTACAGGCAGATATTTAAACACACGGTTACAGGCAGTCACACACACACAGTTACAGGCAGTCACACACACACACAGTCACAGGCAGACAGTCACACACAGAGTCACAGGCAGACAGTCACAGGCAGTCACACACACACAGGCAGACAGCCATACACACAGTCACAGGCAGTCACACACACACAGAAAGAAACAGGATGTGACATTGTCATGACTTTTGCAGCCGGGTGAGTTTCCGGAGGGGTCCCGGTGTGGGCATTTTGTGGACCAACGGGACAGTCGCTGGGGCAGTAGAATGCTGCATAAGGGGTCCCTCAGGCCTCCCTCCTTCGTCCTCAATCCGTGCTTTGACAGGGTGTGACCATGTTATCCTCTCCTCCAGGGCGGCCCAGAAGCGGTCAAAGGGTGCCTCCAATCTGATTAAAATACAGTGTGAGACGTCAGTCGAGTCTGCTGCATGACTCAGGTCTGGGCCTCATGTCACAGGCACCACTGCGTCTGCCATCTTGTCCGAATTGGTCTCTCTACGGTGAGTATTTAGCCAGTGATTCCTTCACAGCTCTGAGAGCTTATGCCTTATTAGGGAGGACCGGGATATTCCCCTCCGGTCCTGGGGGGAGGGGGGTTCAGGGTACTGCTGGTCTGAGCCACAGACTTGAGGGCAAGGAAATCGGCCGCCTCTGCTTGTCTCTGTCCACAGCAGGCCGCAGCTGAATTGCTCTGGCTCCCGGTAGTGTATACCTTTAGGAGAGGTGTCTTTTAGCTTGCCCGAGATTCCCTGACCTGATATGGGCACAGGATGGAACGTGGCATTGGTAAAGCGAGTTTGCAGGAGCTCATATGCCGCGCATCTAGTTAGTTTGAAGATCAGGCTCCGTTCCCTTGCAACAATTTTTTGACAAATTTTGTATCATTGATTCTGAAATTAGCTCAAAATTTTTAAAAAATTAAAGGTACATGCAAAGTCAATTTACCCCTTTAAAGCATTTCGCTGACCATACATTTACAGGAGTCTGTTGCAGAAAAACTGAATATCTGCTACAGTCCTGATGCAAAAATTCCTGTTAAGAGATTTTTTTTAGCCCATCCCAGCTCATAAAATGCACGGCCAGTTTTCATCCTGCGCCAAATTAAACTGAAACGATTTAGAGAGATGCACACTATGGCAGCATGCTACGTTTTTATAACCCGCTTTATCTGTTTTTTATTTTAATTGCTTGTTTTTCTTTTAAAGTCATATTTGGATGTCCTGGGTCTTCATATATTATTATTATTTTATTATTTATATATCACCATCAGATTCTGTAGCGCTGTACAATATATCTAGCTGGGGTGAAAGTCTAGTATTTTGTATTTATTCTGCTAGATAAATGAAGTATATTGCAGTGAATTGTTCCCCAGACTGTTCCATCTACTGGGGATCAGACTGTACTAATATTAGACGAGAAGAGAGTAAGCTAAAGA
This sequence comes from Pelobates fuscus, assembly GCF_036172605.1. Lineage (NCBI taxonomy): Eukaryota > Metazoa > Chordata > Amphibia > Anura > Pelobatidae > Pelobates > Pelobates fuscus. The sequence goes on from NC_086317.1 coordinate 25,200,881, forward strand.
TACATTTATATAAACTATATATAATCAGGATACACATTAGAGCAAATTAACACAGGTTGCCATTAAAGGGAATCTATTGTCCCAGAATAACTATTATTATAGGTTCCCTGTTGCCCAGCACCCTTTGAGTTAAAAAAAATTAAGCTAAAGTTTCAAGAGCCGGGACTCCTCCGCTACAGCCTCAAGCTCTGTCTTCAAAGACATCAGCGTGCTTGTTAACGTCTTCGTGATCTTCTCCAATCCATTTCTTCTCATAGAGAAACCATGGTTTGGACTTGCGCATGCGCGGTCAATTGCTGAGCTTGTCTAATCAACTGTCGCTACCAGCATCATTTGATTCCCAGTCTGGAGTCTGGTGGAGGAGGCCCTGGTTCTGTCAGTCATAAAACCACTAGAGGTGGATTTAACCCTGCAATGTAAAAACTGTGGTTTACATTGCAGGGTTAAAATGCCAGGGCACCGCACCCAGACCTGAGTGAGAGGAAGCGGTCTGGGTGATTATAGTGGGTCCTTTAAATAAAGGAACGCACATGTGGTGAAATAGTGCATCACATGAGTGGACGTTAATTGGGAAAGTGGATTTAGAATATTAGGAGATGCAGCTGAGGTGAAGAAAGTGTGTGAGTAATAAAGTGGACTGATTGAATACACCAACAAGGGAAAGACACTCACGGAACCAATAATCAACAAAAGGCATTGGGACTATTTAAGGGACAGGGGATGGAGGGGCTATTATTGTTTGTTTTGTTATGTTTGGAATGTGACGGTCCCTGAGGAAGTCTACGGTGGCCAGACAAAATGTGCAGGGACGGTATTTAGTGTAGATTGGCAATATATTTGTACAGCGACACCAGTTGTACCCTGTGTAGCAGTGGGATGATTTCTACTACATAATTGCCAGGGGGTGTAAGAAGGTTCATTTATAAAGGTGTCAAGTTCTAATGAAATTAGCACTTTTTGTAAAATTTCCAAAAAAAGTAACACTCTTCGCAAATAAAGCACTTCAACAAGCTATAGTGATTTGGTTGGGAGTGTAACTTTAAAAATTGAATCTCAGAAAAACGCCAATTCTATCGCTGCTGACTTTACAGTAAAAAAACAATCAGTTAAGCCAGACGCTCTTCGCGTTCCTGGAGTTTGTGAGCACATAGGCCAAAGAATGGGGCTGGGTTACCCTTACTAGAATCATGTGCCATATAGGAATGGTCAAGCTAAACTGGAAATGAAATAGCCAAGGCAAGAGGATAAGCAGAAAAATAAGAGAGAAGAATGAAAAAAGGGGAAATGTTCCTTGGACCAAAAACTATAGATTATTAATTAATTGGAGTGCAGTATGCTCAGCTGTCCATTCAGTATTTGGATCAAGTGGCACATGACTTTTAACATTTGTTTGGAAGTGTGTTTGTCATTTTAAACAGGCTTACAGTCTCCCCTATTTTATGGATCTTCTGGGTAGAATTATGAAAAATGTGTTTTAAAGTGCTGCAGTAAAATAGTCTTGCCTTATAGGGGTAATTTAGCACGTTACTTTTAATGTTTATATATATATATGACAGTTGTGATAAATGTTGCATTAGTATGGAATACTAAATCATAGTGTCGTATGAGAGTTTTCAAACCACTAACCACACTTATATTATGGGGAAACTAAAGTGGGTTTGTCACCTAGAAACAAACTTTACATAAATCACCAGGCCATAAAAACTCCTATATGTTGCATCCAAATATTTTAAAATGGCTGTGAAAGATATTACAAGCAGGGTCATTCACTACACTACGAGTTTAGGACCTATTTCTCCCTCTGTCTGTCTATCTAGGCTGTAGTGGTTATGGTGCCAGAAGTGCCCCTATTGTAAGTAGTCAAACTGTTTTAGAATGGTTTAAATTCCTACCTGGGGTCCGCAGGGCACCGCTTCCTTTCTACACCACTGCCGGGGTGAGCTCGGAGAGCTTCTTGCCTTCACTGGGCTATAATGGAGGCAGGGACCCCAGCTAAGAAGTCAAATCATTTTCAAACAGTTTGACTACTTACATTGGGGGATGGGGGGAAGGGTGACAGAGCATTTCAGGCACCATAATCACTGCAGCTCGCTATTGTAGTTATGATGCTTGAACATATACCCAGCCTAAAGCATAAAAAATGGAAATACTACAAAAAGTATAAGAAGAGTTGGTACAAAATGCATGATTAGTTTGCTTTCTGCTGTTGGGCCAAGAGTTCTCCCTGCATTTTTAAGTTATAGCCATTTGCAAATATATATAAATATATATATATATACATATCTCATACAACCTCGTTTCTGTGCGCTAAAGCAGAGTAGGCACTTGCTTCCCCAGACAGCCTGCTCTGACCAAATAGAGTGTCTGGAGGGAGAATGGAGGTGGAGAGGGAACTCTGATCTTCATGATCATCCAGCACTGCCCCCCTCACAAGCCCTGCAGTGATCCTGGAACTGGGTTATGACGTCACTCTGGCCCCAGCATCACCAAACAGCACACGAGGGAGCATTGCTGGAAGAGCGCATAGATTACACAAGCCCCACAATGGACCCCAGGGAGAAGATCCCCACTGGACAACAGGATAAGAATCCACTCCAGCTCTCCCAAAGGCATGGAGATTGGATTGGAATGCTTTAAAAAATATATCATTTGTGAGTGTGTGAGAGAATGTGTATGTGTCTGCAAGTGAGTGTGTGTGGGTCTGTCAGTGTGTGTCAAATCAGTAAGACCATGTCCTCTATGTGTAAATGTGTGTGCGTGTGTCAGTGTCCTCTGTGTGTAAATGTGTGTAAGTGTGTCATCTGTGTGTAAATGTGTGTGTGTGTTAGTGTGTCCTCTGTGTGTAAATGTGTGTGTCAGTGTCCTCTGTGTGTAAATGTGTTTGTGTGTGTCAGTGTCATCTGTGTGTAAATGTGTGTGTGTGTTAGTGTGTCCTCTGTGTGTAAATGTGTGTGTCAGTGTCCTCTGTGTGTAAATGTGTTTGTGTGTGTCAGTGTCCTCTGTGTGTAAATGTGTGTGTGTCAGTGTGTCCTCTGTGTGTAAATGTGTGTGTCAGTGTCCTCTGTGTGTAACTGTGTTTGTGTGTGTCAGTATCCTTTGTGTGTAAATGTGTGTGTGTCAGTGTGTCCTCTGTATGTAACTGTGTGTATCAGTGTCCTTTGTGTGTAACTATTACATGTGTAATATATTTACGTTTTGTGACGTCTATATTTCAGATTAATAGTTCATTAATAGTTCCTTACATACACAGTATTCACATTATGTCAATTTATTTTAATCATGTTCTTTACTAACTTTTGATCAAGCTTGTTCTCCAATATGGGATTAACTTAAATAAAGTGTCCACACGTTTCATTTGGAATTTAAATCATTAGAAATTACTTTCTCAAAGCAGGGGTACTTTTTTTAGACCTACAAGGGTACTTCTTCATAAAAGGTTAAGAAACACTGTCATACAAGATCCAGTGTGCTCGCTCACTAAACACCAACTTCAAACTATATGATTATACACTGCTGAGACAATGCCAACGTCCCCCATTGGCAGGTCCTATTCCAGCAACCTAAACTTACTTGGAAAATCCTTCCTCCGGTGGCTTTCTGGCGGTTAATGTTTATTTATTTATTTAATTTAGAAGGGGTTTTCACAGTTTCAAAAAAATAAGTCAGTAAATTTTTTCCATACTTGATTAAATCTTTATAAATAGCACAGTTATGTCTAAATCAAAGCAGCCAGATAGACCGACCCCAACCATAAAGAACGTCTCATCTCATTCTGACTTTATGTACAAGCATGTTGAAAAGTCTGACGTAAGCAGACAGACTCCCAAACTGATCCGGACATTATTCTCCATTATTTGCAGGTTGACGTTTAGTGCATAGGGCAGCATCGGAACAAAACCGGGTTCCAGCTTTCCGCACAAAATAGGAAGTAATGGACACCTTTACCAATCCTAGCAGGTGTTTAAAGATAGTTTAAATAGTTAGATCAATATTTAGTGGTAATGGGGGGAGGGGTAGGGCCTGAGCATGTTGGTGGCTGGTTGCTTCTTGGGAGAGCTCTGCACATGGCTCACCATCTAATCGATTTTCCTGACATTCAGCACTCTCCAACAATACAATCTACAACTCACCTACTCCTGATACCAAGCAGAATGATCCGATCCGGTTCCTAACAGCGCCAGCCTCTGATTTTCTGGCTAAGAACAGCAGGGCCTGGTGGGTGCACGGAGCAGGAGAGGAGGCCGCTCTCCTGCCCCCGCATGGCATAACCATTCTGCTGAGATCCTGCTGTGTCCCGTTCCCCTCCCCCGGGCCAGTGGGGGGTCATCCCAGTCCCCTCTATTTTAATCTACTTGGGTGGCTCCTTACTGCTGCACTCACCTCACCTCGGGAATGCACTCCTACAGGTCTTCATCACAGGCACACTCTGACGCCAACTCTACAAGACCAATGTGGCCCTATTGAGAGGTCTCTGCAGAAATTAGAAGCTATCTTCCACAACTTCTGGGCTAAGCTGGAAGCAAGACTAGCACTGCCCGAGCCATGCTCCATAACCAAAGATCGGACAAATGTGATGCAGAGTGGAGGTAGGTCAACCTCGGGTCCAGCTCGCTTACAAGAGATCACATCACTCCGTATTATCCCACCAAGGCTGAAGACCACCAAGGATTCACCCCCTGCGCATCGACCACGTAAGCGGAATATTCAGCATAGAAAACAGCAACACACCGTATCGACCCTCCTTTATCCCTTGGTGGGAATGGACTTGGGAATGGCAAGACACCGAATACGCGGTACAAGGATTCTGGCTTTTGTCTTGTCCTGGGGCAACAGGGTTGCCAGAACACACCATAACACACTTGACCTCATCAATATGCTTCCGACCCTCAGCATGCGTCCTCTGAGCGAGGGAATCGCCTGCCTTGGGACTCTCTACTACACATCGCCCATACTACCCAACGTCTCTCTACTTTATTAGGGCTCACTTCAATAGCAGTTATCAGCTTTAATTTTATAATCAGCTGTGTACTCCAAATATTTTTTCTTTTGTTTTCCCCCCTTTTTGATTTCTTCTCTTACTGATAACCTCCATTCTTGCTTATGTTGAGTTTTGTTGGTGACGTTACAGTGACCCAGAGGGCAATTTGTATCACTAAATAGACAATCATATGCAAGTTTACTCTGTCTACCTTACAGCTAAGCATGTTCAGCCAGAGTTAAAGCGACTGTTTTATGTCCCAGTACCACCATTTATAAGCTCACTCTCATACGATATCCATGACCAGCTAGCTTTCCTTGTTAACACGTACAGCACCTGATCTCCATATAGACAAGTTGGTCTAGAATGTTTTTTGTTTTTTTTGCATGATATTATCAAGTTCACTATCATTTTAAAAATGTGCATTTATCTCCTGCCATGGCAATGTATTCACATGTGCGTAACTTTTATACTTGTCCATGCTGTCGTGGCATCACAAGCCTGTCTGTGCTTCATTGCACAATAAAAATTAAGAATATATAAAAAAAAAAGAAAATGATAATGGAACTGCTGCCCAAGCTGGTGGCAACAATTATGCCCATATAAAGTCTCTTTCACAGTTAAGCTGGAGTCTGAATGTGGACATGTGTACAAATACCTGGAGAGACAATGGAAAACATAGCGTCCACATGTCCGGTTTCTAAGTGAGCATACAGACCTAAAGCCTTGTAGAGCTCTGCAATGTGTGCAGGAAACAGGGACAGGGGACCTCCTTGCACCATAGCTGATGCAAGGAACTTAGGTTGCTCTAGAACGTTGAGTGTCCTTGAAAGTAGCGTTTAGATAAATGTCGTCTATAAAACAACGCTTGTAAATCCCCCGTTGCTGCAGCTAGCATTATGAGAAACGTTGTCTGCGGAGACTAAAAGGCCAACGGCTGTAAAACAATGCCAGCACAGGCATAAACATAGCGAGACAAAAATGAGTTCTGATTTAGAATCCCGAGATATACCAATTAAACCTCCAAAATGTACGTGACTGGGCATTGCTGGTCACTGCGTGCTCAGTGTAGGTTTGGAAAGGGCAGCCAACAAACACAGATATATTAATCTTCGAGGCAGAGGATGCTTCCTACAACACCTTCTATATCTTTCATGAAGGCATGTGGCTCAGATACTGATAGCAACAGAGGGTTGGTTTTTATTTTGTGTAGAGAAGGCTTGTTTGCAGAAAACAAAATTTATTTTTTGTAGAGATGTAGAAATAACTAAAAAAAAGAGGGAAATTAAGATTTAGTATGTTGGGATTTTAGAATAAGTTTATGCATTACATATGTTTAACTTGATAAATGTATTGAATGTACATCTAGCACTCAGAGGGTTAAATGGACAGCAATCTGAATTTCATGGGAGAGGGAGATTTTAGATGGTGCCTCTGGGCCTTCTGTGACCTAATCAGCTGCTATCTTTGTTCTGGCATTCGCTTCTTAGGCTTGTTTTTCCCCAACAAATTAGGAAATTAGAGGGGCTCATTCCCATATATATATTTGGCCCCCTGAATGTTGCAATTGTCTGTCAAAGGTTCAGCTGAAGATCTGACCACCCCTGCAATGTTTTTTTTTTTGTAGTTTGGTCTTTACCATTGTCTGAATATCAGACTGCAATTTGTTTTCTCCTTGCTGTTCCAAATGTGACCACAAGGGGAACCTAAGCAGTATGATCTTAAAGGGAGCCAGACACAAAAAATCTGCACAATATATATTACGGACATAAAAAAAAAGAAAAATTGGCCTGCAGATTAATTTTATATCCTATTACTCCCAGCTGCTTCTTGCTGAGAAATTGTATGTTTAATGCCAGTTATGACTAACCTTAACCCCCGAGGTGGCTGAGGACAGGGCCAGATTAAGAGCCCAGTGGGCCTGGTACTGACAAATATGATGGGGCCTAAATACAGAATCTTATCGACCAAAAACACTAAAACAGTCATGCCTCCCAAACGTCATGTATCTGATGGAGATGGTGCTGGAGGGAAACTCTAAGGATGCAGCTATAAGAAAACACATACTCTATGCTAATCTCTCTCTAATTTATGCTTTCATCTTTGAAGTAAATCCATACCCCCTAACAGCAGTGTCCAGTGAAGCATGAAGTCAATGGGTGGTGTAAAAGGGTGGGCCACTGACACGAATCACGTGGTCAGAACTGCCAAAAGGGGTGAACATGCCCAAAAAGGGGACATGTCTGTCCAAAGAATTGGAAGGCCAGCCTGGCATCAGTGTCCCTATGTATCAAAGTGTCAGTGTCCCCATGTCGTCCAGTCCCCCCCATCTATCACTTCTCTGAGCTGTTGGCTGTCTCTGCAGGGTGGGAGCTGCTGTCTGAACTCTTTGTGCTGTGTAGCTGCTCCCCCGTGGATCAGTAAGTAGACAGAGGCAGGGAAGGATATACTGTAACTTCCTATACCTGCCTCTCTCCACTCACAGCGACCCCTACTGGCTGGTGCTGGTATTGCAGAGTAATCTCCGTTTATACTAAGTAAAATATCTGCAGGCAGTCTCAAATACCGGCTCTGCAGTGCTTTACAGTTAGACAGTGGAGGTATTTCTCACTATTACTTATATTACACCCGTGGGATTTACTGATATTACTGATATTACACCCGTGGGATATACTGATATTACACCTATGGGATTTACTGATATTACTGATATTACACCCGTGGGATTTACTGATATTACACTCGTGGGATATACTGATATTACACCCGTGGGATATAATGATATTACTGATATTACTGATATTACACTCATGGAATATAATGATATTACTGATATTACTCTCATGGGATATACTGATATTATACCCCTGGGATATACTGATATTATATTATATCTGGTCTCACCTTTGAGTCTCACATCCAGTTTGTTGCCAAGTCCTGTAGGTTCCAACTCAAAAACATAGCCCGCATCCGCCCCTTTCTTACGCAAGATGCTACCAAGGAGCTTGTCCATGCTCTAGTAATTTCCCGCATGGATTACTGTAACCCTCTCCTGATTGGTCTCCCCAAAAGCCGTACTGCCCCGCTACAGTCTGTAATGAATGCTGCAGCTAGACTGATTTTCCTATCCAGTCGGTCCTCTCACACCTCGCCCCTCTGCCAGTCCTTACATTGGCTCCCTGTATCCTATAGTAGTCAATTCAAAGTGCTAACCCATACATTTAAAGCACTGAACAATTCCAGCCCCTCTTATATCTCTTCACTGATCCAGAGGTATGCCCCTCCTCGTACCCTCCGCTCTGCCCGCGACCACCTCCTGACCGCTGCTTGCACCCGTACGGCCAACTCACGCTTGCAGGACCTCTCACGGGCGGCTCCTCTCCTATGGAATAACTTGCCTACTGCCATCAGACTCTCCCCTAGTCTTCAATCATTTAAGAAGGGCCTTAAAACCCATCTCTTCAGGAAAGCGTATGGCCTCCCAGAGTAATCTCTCCCTTACATACCTGTCTCTTGCTCTCCTATGGGATAGTGCTTTGCTCTCTCCTCCAGCTCTGCTTCACTCCTACTTGATATTTCCTATCCTAATGTTTCTAATATCCCACCTCCTATAGACTGTAAGCTCATTTGAGCAGGGTCCTCTTCAACCTATTATTCCTGTAAGTTTTCTTGTAATTGTCTTATTTATTGTTACATCCCCCCCTCTCAAAATATTGTAAAGCGCTACGGAATCTGTTGGCGCTATATAAATGGCAATAATAATAATAATAATAATAAAATAATAATATTACACCCGTGGGATATACTGATATTACATCCAGGGGCGTATTAGCCGCGAGGCAAACAAGGCATTTGCCTTGGCCGGCATTTTCCAGGGGGCGGCAAAAAAAGCCGCCCCCCAAATGCCCAAGGCAAATGTCTTGTTAGCCTTGCGGCTAACAGACATGCCGGCGGTCGGGCGGCGCTGGCTGGCTGGCGGGCGGGCGGGCGGCCGGCCGGCGAGGGAGCACTTCCCCTGAGCTGTCTGCTCAGCTCCCTCGCCAGCCGCAGAGTGAGGCTGGGAGGCGGAGCCGGAATATGACGTCATATTCCGGCTCCCAGCCTCACTCTGAGGCGCGCGAGGGAGCTGAGCAGACAGCTCAGGGGAAGTGCTCCCTCGCCGGCCGGCCGCCCGCCATGCAGTGCCGCCCGATCGCCCAGCAGCCACTGGACCACCAGGGACGAAGAGACACCCCCCCTCCCCAGCATTCCCAAAGGTAAGGAGGCTGGGGGGGGGGGGTTAATAAAAAAAAAACGTGTTAAAAATAAATATACAAAAAATGTGTTAAAAATAAATTTTAAAAAAAAATGTTAAAAAAAAATAAAAAAAAAGTGTTAAAAATAAATAAAACAAAAGTGTTAAAAAAAATAAAAAAAAATGTGTTAAAAATAAATTTAAAAAAAAATGTGTTAATGTGTGTGCGTGAGTGTGTGTCTGTTAGTGTCTGTGTCTGTTAGTGTGTGTGTGTGTGTCTGTTAGTGTGTGTGTCTGTTAGTGTGTGTGTCTGTTAGTGTGTGTGTCTGACTGTGTGTGTATGTTAGTGAGTGTGTGTGTCTGTTAGTGTTTCTGTCTGTTAGTGTTTCTGTCTGTTAGTGTTTGTGTCTGTGTCTGTTAGTGTGTGTGTCTGTGTCTGACTGTGTGTGTATGTTAGTGAGTGTGTATGTTAGTGAGTGTGTGTGTCTGCTAGTGAGTGAGTGTGTGTCTGTTAGTGAGTGTGTTTGTCTGTTACTGAGTGTGAGTGTGTCTGTTAGTGTGTGTGTGTGTTTCTGTTAGCTAGTGTATGCGTATCTGTCAGTGAATGTGTGTGTGTGTATTTAGTATGCGGGGCGGGGGGAAAGGTTGGGTGGGGGTGGCGCGGGAGGAGGGGGGGCGTGGGGGGAGGGGGGGCGCCTGAGTTTTGTCCTGCCTAGGGCAGCACAAAACCAGGATACACCACTGATTACATCTATGGGATTTACTGATATTACACCCGTGGGATTTACTGATATTACACTCGTGGGATATACTGATATTACACCCGTGGGATATACTGATATTACTGATATTACACCCGTGGGATATAATGATATTACTGATATTACTGATATTACACTCATGGGATATACTGATATTACTGATATTACACCCGTGGGATTTACTGATATTACTGATATTACACCCGTGGGATATAATGATATTACTGATAATACTGATATTACACTCATGGGATATACTGATATTACTGATATTACACCCGTGGGATTTACTGATATTACTGATATTACACCTGTGGTCTGTGGAATATACTGATATTACTAATATTACACCTGTGGAATATACTGATATTATTGTTATTACTTAATAATAAGCAAAACTAAAGATAGTATGAACATGAAATAATATTTCATACACATGTATAGCCGTGACGCCCAACTATCTCAGAAATGCCTCAAAAAATAAATGTTAGATTTTATTTGTGAGTCATCGTTAAATAAACCGGATTCTTGCCACGGTGTTGGACTTTTCCCAATTATGGATAATGTGTCACAATAGATGCATGTAGATCCGCACAGATAGATAATCCCAAATAATCCACAGAAATAATATGTATACGAAAAGAGTGCACGTTTATTGATAACAAAAAAAGTATGCATATCAAAAAATCATGGTGTCATACTGTCACAGCAGCCCTCATAGATGCTAAAGGTAGTACAGGCATGTCACCCACCAAGAGAGATACAAATAAAAAATAAATAAAAATTTATGTTCGGAAAATATATAATATGCTGTACTACCTGAAGACTACCCCGAAAAAGAGTGTGAAAGCCCTGGACGCAGCGTTTCGCACCTTCTTGGTGCTTTCTTAACATTGTAAAAAACAGAAATAAGCGCTCTCTTCTTAGGGGTGAGCTGCAGTTCACCGACAAGGTGTTCCCTCAACCTTGTGAACAAAGTGGACAGATATAACAGAAAGGTGAACAGCACTAATAATCAGAAATATACATACGTATAATGAAATACTGGCCAACGAAGTAGCTTAAAAAAAAGGAACAGAAATACAATAATGGTTCAGTATGTATAAACAATATGACTAGATGAAATAGAGGTGTTGAATTCACACTCACACTTTTAAGAGCTATATCAGCTCGGTTTTGTAAGCCTGGACGGAATAATCCCCGTCTGTGGATTTCTTGGAATTCAAGATCGATGATGGACTTATAGGTATAGATGTTCGTTATATGTAAAACAGAAATAGAATGCACCACATGGTATAGTATGTATATATAAAATAATTCAGTAAAATGGATAATCCTACTTACATATACTAGAGCAAGGACCTGCTCTAGTTTGGAGAGTTTCAGGTGGAACAATCCCCACCTTGGGATATACTGGACCAAGGTATAGCAGCAAAACAATGATGAATAGGAAGGAGGACAAGAAAGATGACTGGATATGTATAAAAATATATATACTTTATTACAAATTAATAAAAAGTGAAAATTGCAAATTATAAAACCAGTCCTGTTAAAAAGCCCAAAATTCTTCCTCACTTGACGCGTTTCGCCGAAGCTTTTTCAAGAGTGAATGCATTGCACTGTCTGTCTTAGCTCTGATAGATAGCCAGGAGCTCTCTGTCTGACGTAGTGGAGGGGTGGAGAAGCACCCGGTGGTTTACGAGTAAGAAGTCAAACAATTCGAAACAGTCTGACTCCATACAATGGGTGGGTGGCAGGCCAATACCGGCACCAAAACCACTGTAGCACATTGCACTTAGAGTGTTCCTTTAAGTTAATAAACATCTTTAATGCTTTGCATCAATATCCCCCCAGCATCAATATTTCAGCCGGCACGCATTGCTAAAAGAGAAATGGTGACTTTCTAAGATGAGCAGAAATGTGGGTCACACCTCTACCACCAGCATATCTGTGACCAGGTAGCTGTGACCTGGTGTTTAGCTAATGTTAACAGAAACAGAAAAACGTTTTGCTTGTAGTATTAAAAGAAATAGAATGTTCTCTGTATGCTGAGACTCTTATCTCACAACCCCTGATAAATATTTTCCTAGAGAGATCAGTGCTTCCTCTTTATCCGTTGCAGCACAGTTCTCCAAACCCCTTTTACGTGAATCTGGGAGTTTTGTGAGTAGAAACAGGAGCTGTGGAGACTTCAATAAGGTCAAAAATATTGAAAAGGTTCTTTATTTATCTATATTCAGGTGAACAAGAAGTTACTGATAATGCATTTCATCTGATATACACTGATCAACCACAACATTAAAACCACTGCCTAAAATCGAATAGATCCCCCTTGTGCTACCAAAACAGCTCTAATACATGGATCCATGGACTCCACAAGCTCTCTGAACATGTCCTGTGGTCTCTGGCATCAATTAGCAGCAGTTCCTTTATGTCCTGCAATTTGTAAGGTGGGACCTCCATGGATCAGATATGTTGTTACAGCACATCCCACAGATGCTCAATTAAATCGATATCTGGGTAATTTTGAGGCTAAGGCAACACCTTCATGTTCCTCAAACCATTCCTAAACACTTTTTGCTGTGTGGCAGGGTGCATTATCCTGCTGAAAGAGCCCACTGCAGTCAGGGAACACCATTTCCATGAAGGGTTGTATGGGGTCTGCAACAATCTTTAGTGAGGTGGTACGTGGCAAAATAATATCCACATGAATGTCAGAACCTAAGGTTTCCCAGCAGAATATTTCCCAGAGCATAACACCGACCTGCCTTCTTCCCATAGTGCATCCTGTTGCCATCTCTTCTCCAGGTTAGTGATGAAGATTCACCCGGCCATCCACCTGGTCTAAAAGAAAACATGTTTCATTAGACCAGGCAACCTTCTTCCATTGCTCATTGGTCCAGTTCAGATGCTCATGTTCCCATTGAAGAAACTGTTGGTGGTTGACAAGGGTTATTATGGGCACTCATACTGCTCTGCGGCTACACATTCCCATACACAGCAAACTGTGATGCACTGTGTGTCCCGACACCTTTCTGGCCAGCATTACGTTTTTCAGCAATTTGAGCTACAGTGACTCTTCTGTGGAAACTGACGAGACCGGCTAGTTTTTTCTCCCCACGTGCATCAATGAGCCTTGGGCGCCCATGACCCTGATGCCAGTCCTTCCTTGCACCACTTTTTGTAGGTACTAACCACTGCATACGGGGCACCCCGGTCCGGAGATCCTCTTACCCAGTCATCTGGCCATCACTGTCTGGCCCTCGTCAAAACCATGCCCATTTTTCCTGCTTCCAACACATGAAATTCAAGAACTTATTGTCCACCTGCTACCCCACCCCTTGAGAGCTGATATTGTAACAATATAATTACAAATTTTTTCTAATTACATGACGTAAAGTCATGATTTTATAAAGGACATGGAGGCTCATATTAGGCTTTATCTCTTTCTTTATTCCTCAGCAGCAAAGAAAGGATATTGATATTTTTAATATAGCAATAACAAAAAACAAATACCCTTCAGGGTTAACCATATAACATTTCAGATATATTAACCAATGGGATCATTCCTTGTACTATGTCCCCTCATGTGACCTAAGCCACTCCCTCTTTCTAGCTGACGCCGAAGCTGAACACATCAACGGGAAAATTCATGAACTTGGATAGTCTCCGGTAGAGGGATCCGGTGAGTCTTCTGTTATAATTAGGGGTTAGAGGATGATCCCGGTCAGTCCATCACAGGGTTAAGCTGTAGGAGACAGAGAGATATATGGTAAAATATATTCAAATATCGTTTTCATGCATCTAAGCCGTACCAGTTTTTCAAAACGTTCATATATGAAACCTTTTCCTTAAAGGACCACTCTAGTGCCAGGAAAACATACTCGTTTTCCTGGCACTAGAGTGCCCTGACGGTGCCCCCACCCTCAGGGTCCCACTCCCGCCCGGCTCTGGAAAGGGGAAAGTGTTTAAAACTTACCTTTTTCCAGCGGTGGGCGGAGAGCTCTCCTCCTCCGATCTTCCTCTTCTCCTCCCCGTCGGCTGAATGCGCACGCGCGGCAAGAGCTGCGCGCGCATTCAGCCGGTCACATAGGAAAGCATTCATAATGATTTTCACAGTGAGAATCACGCAAGCGCCTCTAGCGGCTGTCAATGAGACAGCCACTAGAGGAAATAGGGGAAGGCTTAACCCATTCACAAACATAGCAGTTTCTCTGAAACTGCTATGTTTATGAAAAAATGGGTTAATCCTAGAAGGACCTGGCACCCAGACCACTTCATTAGGCTGAAGTGGTCTGGGTGCCTAGAGTGGTCCTTTAAGTCCAGAAAATTCAGATTCAAAATTAACATTAGTAGTGTATCACATTGCACCTGAACATCTAAATCACTCCTACCTGTTTATAGGCAATTGGGTGGGAAGATACATGTATGGCTTACCTGTCATCGGGTGGGCTAAAACTCGCCTCCGTGTCCTTTATAAAATCATGACTTAAGTCATGTAATTAGAAAAATCTGGTAATTTTATTAAAGGACACGGAGGCTCATATTAGGCTAGTTTAAAGCTGTGAGATGACCATAGAGGAGATATGTTCTGTTGGCCGGAAATAGTATTCTTTAAATGTCGATTCTCGGGACCAATCAGCTGTGTGGAGAAGATTCTCCAGTTTGCAACCCACTGAGAATCCTTTAGAGGCCATAGCGCCTCTTGTAGAATGTGCTCCGTAAACTGATGTGTCGATGCCAGCAGCCGACATTATCCATTTCACCCAGCGTGCCAGCGTTACCATGGATACCAGGTGAGGAGGTCTCCTCACCGCCAAGAATAGGTTGTGTGTTGTAGGGTTCTGAACTGACTGTCCTTTTTTCGTATTCTTGAAGGCATGCCACCGGGCAGAGGTTAGCGTTGTGAGGAAATGATGGGTAGAAGACAGACGCGATTTTTGACTTCGTACGTCTGGTGATATTAAACATGACACCCTGTGGGGTGAAGGACCGCGCATCAATATCCAGGGCTCGAACGTCTGACACCCTTTTGAAGGAAATTAAGCACAGGAGCATAGCCAATTTTGCGGACACTTGCTTGAGTGTGAGATCCGAGTTTGGAGGCCATTCGTCCAGTAAGCGAAGGACCTTATTAACATCCCATAAGGCCGTATATCGGGGTTGTGGTGGTCGTGCAAATTGTATGCCTCGTTGAAGACGACAAACCAATAGATGCTTTCCAGCTGGGAAACCTTCCTATCCACTGTGGCCGGCTAAGATCGCCGATCTGTACACATTTATGGTGCGGTAGGCCAAACCTTGGTCGTACAGGGTAGTAAGGAAAACCATGACGTGATTTACAGGAGCACATAGGGGATCCACGTGTTGTTCCACACACCAACTACACCATTTGTTCCAGGCATGAGTATAAGATCGTCTTGTTCCTGGGGCCCAAGCTCCTGCCAGTAAGTCCAAAGTTGTTCGTGGAACGTTCGGCAGGGCCCAGGTTCCCCAGAGAAGAGCCACGCTAGAAGCCTGAGGTGGCCTTGCATCATAAGTGGGTGAGAGTTCCCATCGGGGTCTGGTAATAGGTCCGTGGTTCCTGGGATCAGTCTGGGAAGGTCGATAGACATTTCCATGAGTGAAGGGAACCAAGGCTGTGCTGTCCAGAACGGTATTATTAGAACTAGCAATGTTCAGGAGCGTTGTAGGTGTAGGAGAGTCCGTGCTATTAGTGAAAAGGGAGGGAAGGCATAGAGCCGGTCGTTTGGCCAATTTTGTAGGAAGGCATCCACTTCCAAGGCGTCTGGGTCCGGTCTACAGCTGAAGAACGAAGGGAGTTGAGCATTCAGCCAGGAGGCAAAGAGGTCGATGTGCATCGGGCCCCAGATTTGTTGGAGGTTTTGGAATATCAAGTGGTTCAATCGCCAAGCACTGTTGTCTCGTAAATGCCTGGAGTTCCAATCTGCTACTGTGTTGGAGAGTCCTGGAAGGTATTCTGCCTGTACTGATATGTTGCGGCTCAGACAGAAATGCCAAAATTCTTCCGCCAGGTTTGTGAGTATTGTCGATCTCATGCCACCCAAGTGATTGATGTAACGAACAGCCGAGATATTGTCCATGCGCAACAGTATGGAACAATTGGTTGTGTGTCCGAGGAGGCTCCGGAGAGCGAATGACCCCGCTAGGAGTTCCAAACCTTTGATGTGGAGTTCCTTTTCTTGTGAGGACCATTTTCCACCTGTAGAGGTGGGACCACAACGAGCGCCCCATCTGAGTCTGCTCGCGTCGGATTCTATGATGAGATCCGGGGTGGTTCTGAATATCGCTTTGCCGTTCCATGCTTCCATATGTTGAAGCCACCATGCTAATTCCTCTTTTGCTGCGCAGTCTAGAGGCACAGAATCTGAGTAAGATTGAGCCAAGCGTAGATGGGTGGCTTTGCGCTGTTGCAGGGATCTGTAATGGAGGGGTCCCGGAAAAATAGCTTGTATGGAAGCGGACAGCAGACCAATTATCCTGGCCAGTTGTTGTAAGGTCAAGACTGGTCGTGATAAGGTCCGCTGGATTTCCTTCTTTATGAGTTTTTCCTTAGTGGCAGGTAGACTGAGCATTCCGTGAATTGCATCTATATCGAAACCTAGAAATTCTATCGATTGTGAAGGTTGTATGATTGACTTGTCCCAGTTGATTCTGAAACCCAGGTTTTGCAGAAGGGTTAACGTTCAAGATAGATGTTGTTGTAATAGAAGGGTGTCGTGGGCCATGATCAGCATGTCGTCGAGGTATACGATCATACGTACACCTCTGCTGCGGAGAAGGGCGACTACCGGTTTCAGCAGTTTGGTGAAGCACCACGGAGCTGAGGATAGGCCAAAGGGGAGGCATCTGAACCGCCACCACATAGTGTTTTCCCATTGGAATTGGAGTAAGTGGTGACATTCTTCGGCGATCGGTATCGTCAGATATGCATGGTGGAGGTCCAGTTTAACCATCCAGTCTCCCAGTCTTAGGAGGTCTCGGAGGCAGTGTATCCCTTCCATCTTGAAGTGATGGTATGTGACAAAGGCGTTGAGAGGTCGCAGGTTTATTACTGGCCTCATGCCTCCACCCTTCTTGGGCACTAAGAAGATGTTGCTTAGAAAACCGGGGGCGGTAGTGGTTACTTTGTAGATCGCACCTTTCTCCTTCAATGTGCGGACCTCTTCTGATACTAGGTTTTTGTCTCCTGGGGAAAATATAATCCGATGTGGCACTGAGTGTTGGATCGGGTGTTGTGTGAATTCTACGCGGTAACCTAGAACGGTCTCTAGGACCCAGGCATCTGAGGTTATTTTGTGCCAGGCATCATGGAAATGAAACAGTCTTCCCCCCACCAGTGATAAGGAATGGATACGTAAAGGGAAACGACTCACCATAAGGCCGACGGCCATAGGAGGATCCCCTGGGTCCACGTGGGTGCCATGACCTGCCCCTGGTCAGAAAATGGCGACTGTGTCCTGGGTTCGGGAGGATGGAACCGTGTTGTGGCGGAGCCTCTGTAGCCCCGGTATGATGTCCGGGAAGAGCGGCCGGACAGACGGCCCTGCTGTCTGCCGGCCCCACCAAAAACCTTTTGCGAGAACACCCGCTTCATATTATGTTGTGCCTTGTCTAGTGCCGTGAAAGTGCCGACATAATTACCCAGGGTTTTGACAAAGTCGTCTCCGAATAGGAGACCTTTTGCCTGTGTGTCAGGCTCTGAAATTGCCAAATGTATCAGTTTTTGCTCGATTTTCATTAAAATGGCTTTACTCCGTTCTGTAGCCAAAGCAGTATTGGCGTTTCCAACTAGGCAAATGCCTCTCTGGATCCACCCCCTGATGGCCAGTAAGTCAATTGGGTCTGTGGCGAAACTGACCTCGCCACGTGTCCTTGGAGGGGGCTGCTTGCCCGCCTCTTGCCTTTGGACTATGGACCAGACTTTATGCGAATGTGTTAACCCAGATAGCTATGCCATGGAGCCCATTCGTGTAGTTAAAGACTTCGGCTCCATGGCAATTGAATTGTGTGAATAGGATCTGCGCGCTATTCGGTAGTTTTGTGCGCTCAGATCCCAGCTATCTGGGGATATGTGAAATGTCTGTGTGTTATGTGTAAAAGTTGACTTTATGTATTTTAAAGTGTTTTACTGTCTTTGTGTCCCTATGTGCTCAATGGAGTCTGCCTCTGTCCTGGGAGGTAATTGGATTACTGCTCCAGGAGAGAGTGCTCTGTAAAACCGGTCTGAGCCGGAAAGCCATGCTAGCAGGGGTTTTAAAAGATACTTTACTAACTTTTGAACCCCTGGTCTGATTCATGCCATTTTTTAATATGTTGTTCCCCTGAATGGATTGATTGTGGATATGTATTTTTATGTGAATGTGATGTATGGTTTTGAAGTTATAAATATTGTGTAAAAAGTATATTTTAAACTGTATGAATAATGGGATTATGTGTCACACTAAGGGGAGGGGATGTGTGGGTTGCACCCGTGATGCTATTGGATATTTTACACCTCCCCTGTGGGCGGTCTTATATGTGTGAGATGGAAATAAAAGCCAGGCTGGATGTGCCAGTCCAGAGTTCCTGCTTAACCCTCAAAGTGAAGTGTCGTCTCATTATTGGGGGAGGATTTATTTTATGCTGTTTCAGTTTGACTGCTAGGAGTGCAAACCTATTCGTATGGTTCCTATTCAACTGTCTACAGCATTCAGAGGCTTGAGAGGATTTTATGCTTCTCAGATTCGGTGATTGTGGTGTCTGCCAGAGTGCTTGGAGTCCTCAGGAAACGCTAGGAGCATCCTTTAACTGAGGTACCCAGTCGGGGTGCCAGGCGATCCGTTACAGGGTCCCCTCAGTAAGGTCCCCTCAGTAAGACCATGTCGAAAATCTTGGCTATAGGCCTGAGTATGTCAAGGACCTTGTCCTGGCAATGTTTGAGGGAGTAGTCTAATCCCTTCTTGGCCTTCCATCCCGACTTGCCCAAGAACTGGGCAATCTTGGGATCCACCTCGGGGGTCACGCAGGCCATGTCTGGGACCGTGGGACGTGGGCATTCTGCCCTCAGTTTACTCCTTGTGGCCTTATCAAGTGGTTTTCGCACCCTGGTTGCCATATAGATAGCCACATGAGTTGTGGGGTACCATTCCGCTGAGCGCGGATTATGCAAAGTGTCAGGGTCGAAGAGGGGTTCCCCTTGGGGGTCTAGAACAGCGGATTCATCCGCTTCTTGTTCAGCGTCTATCGCTGGGTGTGCAGTCTCGCTGCGTTCAGGGGACGAGTTGTCTGAATAAATCGGGTCGATTGCCTCGGACCCATCTGAAGCCTCCTCTGAGTCCGAATCCGAGTCGGATGAATCAGGTAGGGCTTTTGCCCGCTTCCAACTCCACACCGTTTTTGTCCTGCGGGGGGCTCTTTTACGTGGGGGCACCACGTCCTCAGTTTCAACAGGGCGCAACCTGTCCGTCATACTAGTTTTGGAGGTGACCCCTGTTAGGTGGTGTGACTTGCATGTAGCCTTGCAGCCGCTAGGGACCCTTGGCTTGCTGTCAGCTGGTATAGGGGCTGCTGAACTGGAGGTTCTGCTGGATGCAATAATGGCGGAGGAGATAGAATGTGACAGGGTGTCTGACATCACTCCCATGGCATTAAATATAGCCTGAGTCACTGACTTGTTCATTGTAGCATCCAGAAGCGCCTGGAACTCTTCTGAGTTCACGTGGTCCTGGGATGCTTCCTCATTACCTCTAATGGCCACAATGCCTGTAGGCAGAGCTGCTGTAATCTGCTTGCTAGGCTTAGCAGGGGCAGTGGGGGCAGAAACCTGTTTGTCAGCCTGAGACTGCATACTGGCTAGAGTTTAATACAGAGCTTGACTTGGGGAAACAGGCACTACACAGTATGGTGGGTAATGGGAATGGCACAGGTCAACTGACACCTTTTATAGTGGGTAATGACCTGAGTATGGCACTTAAACCAAAAAACCCTGTCTGCACAGTATTGAAAGCACTTGGGCAAAGGCACACTATATGGCACACAAAACAAGTTATTGCACAAATAATATGGCAGCTTACCAAGTGTTCCCTCAGGAATGACTCCTGGGGGACACTGGTAAACTGCCCAACACCTCCCTTATCCAATCAGCTAGTGCCCCTCCCCTAAGGAGTGGCGCGAGCGCCGGGTGAAAAAAGACGGCAAATCCGCCAATTGCAAGATGGCCGCCGCGATGCGCGGGTGGCCGAACTATCGGTAAACACTGGCAGCGATCCGTCGGGCGGCTAGACTGCTCGTTATGAGCAGCGGAGTGGAGGAGGATGGAGAGTGGGGGGGGGTTGGTAGGAAACCGGGTTATAAACAACCTGTGCGGCAGTGCAGAGTGGAGGCTTGCCCCAGGGGAGGGGCAAGTACTCTGCATTAAAGGACAGAGAAAAACCAAACTCTAACAAACACTAAACATTAACAGACATCAGTAATCACTAATTAAATTATATGCAAGGTACATTAACACTTAGCAAAACACTTCAATATAGTACAAATGTTTCAGAGTAGAAAATATGAGGTACTTAGCTGAGGGGGCAGCAAAGAAAGAGGGAGTGGCTTAGGTCACATGAGGGGACATAGTACAAGGAATGATCCCATTGGTTAATATATCTGGAATGTTATATGGTTAACCCTGAAGGGTATTTGTTTTTTGTTATTGCTATATTAAAAATATCAATATCCTTTCTTTGCTGCTGAGGAATAAAGAAAGAGATAAAGCCTAATATGAGCCTCCGTGTCCTTTAATGAAATCAATGTTATTCACCTCACCTTTAATTTGTTTCAATTTTAAAGCTTATCTTAATGTTGAGGCTAGTGTATGTGGATTTAATTTGCCTGTAGAGAGCTATGAGAGGATGATGATTGGCTGAGAGAGCTTAGCCATTTCCTGTTGAAAGATGATGTCAGTAGAAATAGATCAAAACCCAATATTTGCTGTACAAGAGAGAACGAATAATTTTTCTTTTTTTTACATTTAACTAGAAAAACAATGCATTTATTGTTTAAAATGTATCCTCTCTAAAATGTGTCATAGAAGGCTGAAAAATAATGTATGATTCACACGACAGAGAAATGAAACAGACAGACCTTTGGAATGTTCTGTATATGTTTAATCACTTAATTCACGCAAAGGGAAATATCACTTTAAATATTCTCCACTCGCACCTCATGTCCATGACTGATATAGTAACGTATTCAGTCCCAAAGCATTCTACCAGCGGGTAGATTTGTTGGGTTTCTGACATGTGTTAGCAAATATCCCTTGATGACGGGTAAGATGGTTATGTGCTAAATAAAAGCAGCGGTTAGATGACTATAAAGATTTTTGTTTTATGCAGCACAGACTGTTTGCAGCTTGCCTTTTTAGGTTCTAACGAGTTTTTGAACTTTGTCATTAATGCTGCCAAGTCTTAGAACTCCGAGAAAGATGTTTTATGTAATAAATCACGAGTTTGATCTATTGCATATTCAAGGATAACGGAGGTAAATCTAAGCAGAAACAGTCAAGTGTTGGACTGAGCTGTTCTATGCTAGAACGGAGGAATACATTGCCATTTGCTTGTTGTTACCGACAAACAAACAAATAAAACTATTTCTAATGAACATCAAACCGATATTTAAGTCAGAGACACTAAATAAAGCGTTATTCATTTTAGAGTGGAAAATTAGTAAGCAGTGTTCACCAGCATGCATCGTAACCAAAATATCTTGATGCAGGATTAGAAGGGCACAATAGGATGGAATTGCCCCCATTGTTAATCCATTATATAGGTTTAAAAAAAAATACAAAAATACAAAAATTTAATAAAAAAAATAAAATATTACTCTTCTGCAAAGTGTTTGCAGCTGTACAGCTAACAGAGTGTATCGGCAGCGTCCGGCAGACCTAAGCATGTCCATCAATAGAAAACCACTTGTATCTTCTGTGGGATTTGATTTTACCCCATAAAACTCTTCCCAGCAGAGGTTTATGGGGCAGGTATTTTATGCTTTAGTGTCATGATTTACTAGATAGAGCACAATATGCAGATGCAAACTTAGTGGAATCAAACGAAGTGTGGAGGAGGTAAGTGTCGGATTGAGCGGGGGTTCTGTGGTTGGGCCGGTCTGGGGGCTGACATCTAGGTATATTTCTATTCCCTAGAGTCATTGGATTTATGAAACTGCTCAGTAAACTTATAGCAGCCATACCATACAGGGAAAGACATTATTTGACAATGCTCTGCTAAGACCCACCTGTTGGATGATTAAAAGCTTTGCAGAAAACCCTCGTTGTTTAGAGAAACAAGTGTGCATGACTTCTACATAAAACTGTATTTTTTGTGCACCTACATCCCACTGATACTTGGGGTATATGTGATGGCTTCTTCTTGTTGTCTTAGTTTTCAATTAGGTGGTATCTAATACCTATTCTAAACGATGCTGTAAAAATATCCAGTGTTATTTACTAAAAGTGAGATCCTCAATCTTGATTGGAAAGCAATGCATTGGGAGGCTATTGCACCTGTGCAGCAAAACACCACTCTGCACCAATCAGCATCTCCTCATAGAGATACATTGAATCAATACATCTTCATGGGAACGTTCAGCCTCTCCATGCAGAGTGTGGAGATGCTGAATGTCAGTGCAGCACTAGACTAGGAAGCACCTCTACTGTTCATCTGAGTGACTGTACCTAGAGGCAGTGATTTTGCATTGAAAAGTCTGCAGGGACATGCTATAGACACCATAACCACTACATCAAGCCGTAGTGGTTCTGTGACTATAGTGTCCTCTTAAACCACAATAAATGTGTTTAGAAATCAGTGTGTGTGGCTGAGCGGACGCCATTTCAGCGGGCTCCCACCTTGCAAATCAAAATCCGCCAAAATCTCGGAAAATACCCGCCATCCGAACCGGAGCACATCAGAACAGTGTCCAGGTCCACACACCGAACCGGCAGATGCCTTTCCGGTACACTCCTAAGTCTGGGAGTGCAAAACGCAGGCCTAAGGCCTACCACGCACCAAGCTTACACGGCCTCGAGCAGCTACTCGGCGGGACCTACCTACAGGGTGATTCCGATCCGGAAAACGACTTTGACCCATACGGGCCGGAGACTCCCGAACCCATGGGGAAACGCACACAGAAGGCTCACATGGGCTCCTCTACAGCACAGGACATTGGAACTTTGCTCCAGCGGCCAGCGCTGCCCAAAACTACCGCCATGGTCCAAACACCATCCAACTCACCGGCCCACTCATCAACCCAAACTGACACAGCACTCACAATGCCGGTAACGAACACAGCAATGGGAGACTTTAATTTTGCCACTAAACAGGACCTACAAAACTGGGTCAAAGACATACAGAAAACGTTGGCTGTTGATGTGGGACGCCTGAAAACCGACATGCACAACCCCCCCTCCCCCCCCGCCACCCCCTTGGTTAGGGGTAATATACTATCCCCCCCCCCCCCCGCTTCTCACAAAATAGGTCTCACTACCCGATTAAAATATAACACCCTGCACGTAACATACCGCAACCATTAACTTGCACCAACGCTAATAACATGAGCCTATATCTAGACATGTAGGGAATCTAATATTAAAATCCGTAAGTCTTGTTATAATGCATGCTTAGCCCCTCATGTGACCAGCATTACCTCTCACTCAGCCATGTCCAGTATAACTACTAAGCTGGTCTACACTCTGTCTTAGATTGAGAAGCACTTACTTTCTTAACTATATGGCATATTGGAAAGTTTAAGCCTGTTTATATTTTTTGAAATGCTAATCTGCACTGTTTTTATGCCAATGCCTCATTAGAATGTCAGTATACACGCTGCTGATCTACACTTACTGTCAGCTTACATTGTGACCTTCCATACTCGATATGGACGACCTGCTGACATACCTATCGTTTTGCCTTTCGTTAAGCCTGAATATACTAACTTAATTTTATGCATGTCTAGAATATAACAAAACTTGCTGTTTCATGTTAAAAAAAAAAATATGTGCTGTATCAAAATGCCACTCATTGAAATGCCACGAATATGCCTGCAGTTGCTGTCGTGGCCCTGCACGCTTGCCTGTACCTTATATGCACATGCAAAAATAAAGAATTAAAAAAAAAAAAAAAATCAGTGTGTGTGTGTGAATAAGATACATTGTTCTTCTTTTAAATTACATTTTAGTTGCATAAATGATTACGTTAATTTTTGTAGAAACATGTACGTGAACTTAACTCCAGTATGGGTGAAGTGATGCCAGGATTGTAAAATAACATGTGAATTGCCTAATTTGATCACGAAGGGGTTAATAATATCAATCACTATGCAATGCATGTTTTCAGATTATACAAAATCCAGTTGGTTATACAGGTCTTTGCTTGAAAAAATTGAAAAGGCGTGAATCTGTTACCCATCAGTAACTTTGTCAGCGGTTATTATCTAACGTCCAAATGGCCTTGTAGTGAATGGGGTAAAAAACAACCGGCTACATACATGGTCGTTCAGACTGCAAAACCTGGACATTGTTTACACTATTTAACAATGCCTGGATATTGCAATTCAGATAGCACGTGCTTGTCAGCCACCATACTAATGAAAGAATGAGGCTTCAAAATGGGTAAAGCATTTACAAAGGCTTTCTCATGCTTTGAATTCTTATTAGATTGTAAGCCAACCAAGTTTTTATTTAAACTTTTTTAATGTGGCAGCTGGCTAGCTCATAATTAACCTTTGCATTGCCGAGGGTATTTAACTATATGTAGTTAGCTCTACAAGCAGGCAATAATACTTGAAAAGATCAATTCACTGGCAAAAAATCAAGTGGACCACAATTTGCGAATGTGCTTCCTACTGAATGCATTCGGCTCAGAAGTTTATTAACCTCATTAATTATTATCAGTGCTTTGTTTGTCTTCAAAATCCTATACTTTCTATCGGGCTCAGATGTGATAGCACTGATTTTAATCCAGGCACGAACGCTTCTGGGCAATTGCTGCAAATTCGCTCGGCCTACCCGAATTCCAGCTGTATAAATAATATAACCATTGCAGTCATTTTCACCAGATTTGGTCTATCCGGACAGCATACAATGTTTAGTGCAGGGATGCCCAAAAGGTAGATGTTTTAAAACTACAGCTTCCATGATGCTTTGTTATTGTAATAGAGGGCAAAGCATCATGGGATTTGTAGTTCTAAAACATCTGGGGATCTACCCTTTAGGCATCCCTGGTTTAGTGAATAGCTCTGTGAATAGCTCTGTGTATGTTTTAAATGAGACGCCCTCTGGTGGCCCAGCCTAAATTAATAAATTACTGAGGGTTTCTTTCCATAGATTCTGCTAGAGATGCAAGCTATTCAATGAACTGAGCCATCACATATTTTACACTAAACCATCAATGTATAAATGCTTCCTGCGTCCAAAATAAAATGTTTGCCAGTGGTCGATGTATCCTTTACACACAGCGTTTTAGATCTGCCAGGGCAAATGATGTATCAGGAAATATTTTCTGCTGGGAAGTGGTGAGCAGCTGGTGTGACATTGCTCCGAGCGGGAGACTATGAGTTTACATTCCCGGACTGGTGTTTCTCCCTCACTTAGCTATCTAGTTAATGCTCTGTTAACATCCTCCGCATGCAATAAATAATTAACATGACTTGTCACATGATGAGAGAATCGTAGAGAGTGCCAGGCGCAGCAGACCACTGGTCCCTTCTGTTTCTGCTTTATTTCCTTACATCAAAACCCAGTCAACGTGACTAATTCTGCTACGCTTGGAGAACTACGCAGTACGCACACAGACCATGACACATCACAGCACTTCCATCATGGCTGATTAGATACCCATATGTTCTCTAAACTGTTACATTAAAGACAGCATGGCAAGATTCACTTGCAACGAGTATTATCACTTTAAATTAACTGACTTGTCACTTAAAGAACCAGACCTAATCATCTAATCCAGTAGTTCCCAAGTCCTCAAGGCAACCCTACCAGTCCAGGATTTAAGGATTACCCAGTTGTGTCAAGGTTTTTTTTTTTTTTCTAAAAACACTCAAGACACAACTTGGTAATCCCTAAATCCTGGACTGGTAGGGTTGCCTTGAGTGCTAGTTTGGGAACCACTGATTTAACCCATACCTTAATACATCTACGCTAAACATAATGTAGATACAAATAAAGCTACATTTTGAAAAGTGCTTGTCCATTGTGGGCTGAGGTAGATATATTGAGGGGAGCTTGTGAATTGGAAGCCTAGGTAGCTGTTTTGAGGGGTGCTTGCTCTTTGGCGGTGTAGGTAGGTGTTTTGAAGGGTGCTTGCCATCTGGAGGCATAGGTAGGTGTTTCGATAAGTGCTTGTCCATTGAACTCCTAGGTAGGTGTTTGAAAGGATGTTTGTCCATTGCAGGCCGTGGTAAGTGTTTTGAAAGGTGCTTGTCCATTGGATGCCTAGGTAGGATTTTTTAAGGGGTGTTTGCCTATTGGAGGAAAAGTTAGGTGTTTTGAGGGTACTTGTCCACTGGAGGCCTAGTTAGGTGTTTCAATGGTTGCTTGTCCATCGGAGGTCTAAGTATGTGTTTTGCTTGGTGTTTGCCCACTGGAGGCCTAGATAGGTGTAGTAAAGTATGGGTTAGATAATTAGGGTTGGTTCGTTCAGTAAATAAGGCTAGATGTAGGGTTTGTTCCTTCTAGCATTGCAGTTGGCAGGACATATAATCTGGTTTTGTCCACATGTCCTATCAAACTACAAAACTATGAAACTCTGGGCAGCTTTTCATCCGTCTTCTGCCAACCCTATAAGAGCCTGCCTATCCTGTGTTATCTGCTTGGCCTCTCTTTGCCCTTAAGATGTTTAATATTTAGATATCTTTTTGCTTTCCTCTCCTGTCGCCCGCTGGGATCCACCCTGTATCACACAGTCCTCAGCACTTCACTTCTCAGAACCCGCTGTAACATCGTCACTGTTCCAATGTTTGTTTTGTAGATCTGCCAAGACTGTCTGTGTATCACTTTCCTATCCGATGCTCTTAGTGAATGCACTTACTAACAAATCACACCTACGTTTCTTAATTGATCTAACATAATTAACTAAGGATAACCTTTTCTAAACCGTTGCACAGAGAATTTGGAATGTTTAATCCAAACACTGCACTGGAAGACCTGACAGCAGGTGCATATATCCAAAACCTGTTTTAACATGTATTCATCCCCTTAATTGCATCACATGCTGAGTGATAGGCAAATAATCTACGAGAACCAGCTATTCATTTGCATATAAGAGCAAACATCATTATTGACTGCATTCAGTTTACAGTAAACCGTATACAAATTATTTGTGTTCTCTTCAGGCCGTGACAAAGACATACTGGCGCAGTAAAAGAACACACTAAATGTGTTGGAATATTGCTGTATTATTTTATTGTTTTACCTCCCAAATCACATGGCTGCTCTGTGTGACACCCGAATATCCTGATCCCTCAACAGCCTAGCTCTGTCACCCTGTGTTGGTAGGACTGAGGGGAAGCGTGGCATGTGGTGATTGATCACTGTCTTACACGTTTTGGGCCGAATAAACAAGGATTGAGTTTATGTGGGCCACAAAAAAACAAAAACGTCAGTTTTCATAGAAATGTAGGTTTATTTAGAAAAGTAAAGTATAAAAAAAGTTGCATTACTGGCACTGGATGTAGGGCTTCAAAGTTAACAAAAGAGCCTTTAACCCTTTAAGCACACAGCTTCAGAAGCTTGTCTTAGGCTTAATGACACAAGCAATTTTTTGCATTTTCTTGCTGTTTGCGTTCAACTGCAATTTGCATCTATCTCGTTTATTACACTGACACATATTATATACTGTTTTTTAAAGGACAGAAAGGGCTTTAATTTGATGTAACATATATATATATAAATGCTTATTTATTATCAAAAAAATACAGAAAAATGCAAAAAAACAACAAAATTGTGGGGGGGGGGTTTACAGTTTTTGCAATAATAATGTGTGCATAATTAGTGCAGGTTAAAGAAAGTAATTAAAAATAAATTCATTTAGTTGTTCTGATTTACAGAATATATAATGTGTCTGGGATTTTAAGTTTTTTTTTGGTAGTTACAGGCAGTGGTGTATCTTGGTTTTGTGCTGCCCTAGGCAGGACAAAACTCAGACACCCCCCCCCGCGCACGCGCGCGCCACCCCCACCCAACCCTTTCCCCCTGCCCCGCCTTCTAAATACACACATATTCACTGACAGATACGCATACACTAGCTAACAGACAAACAGAGTCAGACACACACAGTCGGACACACACACTAACAGACACACACAGTGAGACACACACACTAACAGACACACACACACTAACACACACAGTCACAGACACACACTAACAGACACACTAACACACACACACACACACAGTCAGAGACACACACACACACACTCACATTAACACTTTTTTTTTTTTTAATTTACTCCCCCCCCAGCCTCCTTACCTTTGGGAATGCTGGGGGTGGGGGGGTTCTCCCATTCCCTGGTGGTCCAGTGGCTGCAGGGCGGCACTGGCGGGCAGGCTGGGCGGCCGGCGAGGGAGCCCTTCCCCTGAGCTCTCAGCTCATCTCCCTCGCGCGCCGCGCGCAGAGTGAGGCTGGGAGGCGGAGCCGGAATATGACGTCATATTCCGGCTCCCAGTCTCACTCTGCGGGCGGCGCGCGAGGGAGCTGAGCAGAGAGCTCAGGGGAAGGGCTCCCTCGCCGGCCGCCCGCCCGCCCAGCAACCAGCCCAGCATGTCTGTTAGCCGCAAGGCTAACAAGACATTTGCCTTGGGCATTTGGGGGCGGCGTTTTTTGCCGCCCCCTGGAAAATGCCGCCCAAGGCAAATGCCTTGTTTGCCTCGCGGCTAATACGCCCCTGGTTACAGGTCACAAAGCACAAGGAGTAAAATAAACTTTTAATGTGGAGCGATTTTAGAATTTGGTATGTTTGTCTTGTAAGCTTAATAGCCATAAAAGAAAACAAAATTGCCACACAAAAGTATATATTTATATAAAGTAGACATCACAGGCTATTTACCTAAGGTTGTTTTGACACTTTCTACGTAGTCATTTCACCGCCAACCTCTGCTAAATATTGGAGTAAAATTGTGTTTTTTTTGGTTTTTGGCACACAAACTTATAACAAAGAACTTCTCATGTGTATTTTGTAAAGTTGGTGTGTGCTATTCCTTTACAAAGTTTTATTTTGTGTTCAGTTACATCTGCTGAGTAAAATGACACCCCCATTGTATGTCTTTGGCCCTATTTCATGAAGTTACAGTGCCATATAGGAGACCTGTCCTTTTCAGTATTCACAGTAGAATTTTGAGAGGCGGATTTAATGAGCCTATGCTTCCATTTGGGGTATTATAACAGTTTGACTTTTCAAAAAAAAACAAAAAACACAAAGGCACATTTGAGACGCAGCCATTCAGTTTTTTTCTTACTTTGAAGTTTTATGCTGTGTCCATGTTCCAATTTGGAGTAGTTTAGATGGTTGGTTATTGAAACTTCCCCACAAACACATACTATTTATTAAAGAATACACCCTGGGGTAATTCAAAAGGCATATTTTGAACCTTAGCGTGGGATCATTTTTTCTCTAGTTTGTTCCAGGTGTAGTGGTAATTAGCATTTTTTAATGTATTTTTTTTTACTTTTTAAACTTTTTAAAACTAGTTTTTAAACTTTTGTTTTGCTTATTATTTTTTTAAAATTTTCCTAAACTTTCTTAAAACTTTTTTTTACAGATTTAAAATTTTTCTAAGCTTTTTTTTACCGTTAACCCCTAACTAGAAGTAAGCAGCACTAACCGTAAATTCCCCATTTTCCCATAACCCCCACCCACCCCAGCTAGCAAAATATATAATTATAAAACATTTAAATTAATTAATTAAATAAA
This sequence comes from Pelobates fuscus, assembly GCF_036172605.1. Lineage (NCBI taxonomy): Eukaryota > Metazoa > Chordata > Amphibia > Anura > Pelobatidae > Pelobates > Pelobates fuscus. The sequence continues at coordinate 25,230,813 of NC_086317.1, forward strand.
TTGAACCCCTGAGGGTTAATAAATAAATAAAAGTTAATCCTCAGGGGTTAAAACAAATTAGATCACTGTGAGCTGTATTTTGATCACTGTAGGCAGTGATCGACTGGCAGGGAAGGGATTAATTTTTATTTGGACTGGGTAAAGGGGGTGTCTTTTTTTATTTTTTACTCAAACGTTATTCAAACTTTTTTTATAAATGTAATTTTTAACTTTTTAAAGCTTATTTTAAAACTATTTTTAACGTTAACCCCTAGTTAGCCTAACTCCAAATCCCCAAATTCCCCACTAACTTCCACCCACCCCAGTTAGCTCAATATATAATTTTAAAATATTTAAATTAATTAATAAAATAGATTTAACCCCTGAGGGTTAAAAAAAAAGAATTAACCCTCAGGGGTTAAAAAAAAAAATCAGATGACAGTAAAATGTAATCCCTGCCAATTGATCACTGTAGTCAGTGATCAATTGGCAGGGAAGGGGTTCATTTTTTATTAAAAGGGGTAAAGGGGATGGGATTTTAATTAAACTTTATTTATTTTTTAACAGGGGGCAGGATCAGCACTGATCCGTCTCCCTGCACTTCACACTGAACCCGGAAGTGCAGGGAGGCGGAAGGTGAGTATACACAGCACATGTGCTCGCTCTGACATGCTGTCAGAGCGGGCACATGTGCTGGGACAGCCCGATCCGGTGCTCCCGGTCTGCCTCTAATACAGAGGCAGACCGGAGCACCATTAACCCCGCGATCGCCGCGATTGCGGCGATCTGGGGTTAATTTTACCGCATGACGGAGGTCCGTCACCCGTCGTTAAGGATATCCCCAGGATGACGGACCTCGTCCGTCACCCGTCCTGAAGGGGTTAACCCCTTAAGGACCGGACTGTTTTGACCATGTTGTAAGTTAAGGACCAGAGCTGTTTTAACATTCATTTACGGTTCCCATACAAATTATATTGTTTTTTTCAGGACAAGAAGGGCTTTCTTTACATACCATTATTTGTATCATGTCATATAATTTACTTTAAAAAAAAAAAAATATATATATATATATATATATATATATGGTGAATTTTTTTTAAAAAAAATACGTTTTTTGACTTTTACTTGAAAACTATTTTACTCTACAAAAGCTAATGAAAAAAACTGCTAAATAGATTGAACATTTTGTCCTGAGTTTTAAAACACCCAGTGTTTACATGCTTTTTTGCATTGTTTTGCAAGTTATACGGCTATAAGCACAAGTAGGACATTGCTGTTTCAAAATATATATTTTTAAAATGTATCAATAGTGACATTGTAACACTGTTATCTGTCATAAATCTCTGAATCACACCTCACATGTACAGCATTTTTTAAAGTAGACAACCCAGGGTATTCAATATGGGGTATGTCCAGTCTCTTTTAGTAGCCACTTAGTCACAAACACTGGCCAAAGTTAGCATTTTTATTTGTTTGTGTGTTAAAAATGCAAAAAAAAAAACAATTATGAACGCTAACTTTGGCCAGTGTTTGTGACTAAGTGGCTACTAAAAAGACTGAACATACCCCATTTGCAAAACCTTGGGTTGTCTTCTTTTCCAAATGGTATGCCATCATAGGGGTAATTCTCATTCCTGGGCTACCATACGCTCTCAACGGCAACATAACTAATCTGAAAAATTGGAAAATGAAGCTTTTTACTTGACCCTGTAACTTTCAAAAGCACTATAAAGCCTGTACATGGGGGGTACTGTTTTACTCTGGAGACTTCGCTGAACACAAATATTAGTGTTTCAAAGCAGTATAATGTATCACAACAATGATGTGATCAGTGAAAGTGTTGTTTGTGTGTTAAAAATGCAAAAAACTTAATTTTCACTGACAATATCATCGCTGTGATATGTTTTACAGTTTTGAAACACTAATATTTGTGTTCAGCGAAGTCTCCCAAGTAAAACAGTACCCCCATATGTACAGGTTTTAGGGTGTCATGGAAAGTTACAAATTCAATTCTCTGGACTTTCGGCCTGGGTTGTCAGGCAGGTCCCTCAAATTGCAATCAATAAAATGACTTAATTATGTAAAAATATTACATAAATACACACGTAGATTTTAAATATAGATACATATTTATATATTTAAAGTCTACATGTATATTTCTGAAATTATTTATGTGATTATGTGTATGGATATGTATTAAGGCCTTTTGGACTGTAATTGTGGGAGGGGCGTATGACACACCTCTTCCCTACTTAAGGGACACCCCTTACCTGGCTCCATATCGTTCGAGGCCAGCGCTGCATCATTTCCACTTCCGGGTCATCCAGACGCCATTTTACCTGATTACTCCATGAGGTTTTTTAAGCAGAGCTGTGTCAGGAATCCAGCCACAGGCTTTTCCGGCCTACCACCTTCTTTCTTCAATCCATCGCCGTGGATGGTGTCCAAGTGACTCACAAACTGTAAGTCAACCTACCCGTTATGCCAGGCATCAGTCCCACGGCACCATGCACGGGTCAGGTCCTCACTTTACGGCTGCATTTTGTCTAAGTCTGTTCTAAAACCATTGCATGTTCATGCATATCATTCGTTTAAACCCCCTACCGGTCTTTGGGTGTACTACAGGCTTCTTAGACATTATCGCATTTCATGTACAAACCAACGAACCACTGCATTTTCGCCTACACACTGACCCCTACCGGTCATTCGGTGTACTACAGGCTTCTCAGACATTATTGCATTTCATGTACAAACCATCGAACCACTGCATTTTCGCCTACACACTGACCCCTACCGGTCATTCAGTGTACTACAGGCTTCTCAGACATTAATGCATTTCATGTAAAAACCAACCTTGCTTCATTTAAACAATTGTCATTTCGGTTTGTGTTTTCTGGTCGGCACTTATTCATAGTATATTCTATGCACGATTGCTGTTCGCATTAAAATGCATACGGTTAAGCTATTCATGCTAACTTCTGTTTCCCTTCATACTAAGATTCGGTTATTCTGCTATGTATTCACATAGATCTTTTTCGTGAGTTACATTTCATCATTTCATGTATTTACATTTGGTTAAAAAGTTGCTTGGTTAAATAGACAGACCATTTCCATGCTATTTTTAAGGTATCACTTATTACATCAGGGTATGTAACCAGCTAACATTTCTGTATAGACATTGGACTCCCACGCTTACTGGAGTTTTTTTTTTATATAATTATCCATTTCATTACAATTAAATCAGCCTACGTTACAGGCCTCATTTCTTTGTTGTTAACCATGACACAAGGATTTAATTCCTTTTCATGCATACTCGGGTTGAATCACACGTACTGATCCAACCAATCATACGTTTCCTGCACAGTAATCGGTTAAACTTTCAAATACTTATTTTACACGATCTTAGGTTGTCTATTTTGTTTCAGTTTGCTTATTATATATATATGGTTTTAATAATAATAGTTATTTTATTTTACAATGCAGATATTACATGTATATTACTGTTATGGTTAGCCTACATTACGGCTCCTTTTTCTGTCATGCTCGTACGACATACCACGAGTTCAAGGACACGGTCCTATTTTCAAAGAGTATAATGGAGATATGATGTTATTACAACCATGTACATTACGATTACATGGCACTAACTATTCAGGCCATTTCTTATCATGCTCATACGATATACCACGAGTATATAAGAACACAGTCCTACCTTCCACAGAGGGTTTCGGGTTGAATCACACGCATTGGTTCAACCACTCATACGTCACGTTACAACATTTTCTGCATAGATTGTCATTTCACATAATTTCACATGGCATTTACAAACTCAGGCCTTTTCTTGACACACTCAGACGACGTAACACGAGTATTCAAGAACACGGCATATACGTCTCACAAGACTTTCGGTTTTTGAATCACACGTTCTGGTTCATACATTCATACGTCACTTTACAGCAACATTTATGATTCTGCATATTGTCACTTCACATTAAAAAGTCCCTTGCATTCCCAGATCAGTTTAGTGACATGCATATCATCTGATCACCTTCCATATATACACATTACACGGCCAATCCCCTGCTGCGAGGTATCGGACTCAGCGTAACGCTTGTCACCAAGCATGGGCAGTCATGTCACTATCATACTCATAGATTTTACACCTCCCACACATACTGCTAGAAGCCCTAATCCCAGCCTATACAGATTACACAGGTCTCACAGGATCCATTCTCACTCTATCCCTTTTTAGGTTTATCCAGGTTTTCATACCTGTCGAATCTCAAAACTTCATACATACTACCAGGTACGTAAGCCTGCTCACGTTGTAGTTCACATACGTTTCATTCTTCTAGGCCATAGAGTACTGGCAAGTTAGGGGTATAGGCCCAAATAGGTACCTCCCTTCTTGGCAGTTCTGCCTATCGTTTAGTGGTCCGCGAGGCCAACACCCCGCCTCAACGTTTCGGAGGCAAACGCCATCGGGCCACACGTGAGTTAGCCGCCTCGCAATATTATAGAGAGGGCCTCACCTGTCACTCCCTCCCCCTGTTTTCTTTTACTATCACCGAGAGGCCTACGATTCCTGCCACTACGATGGGTGGCCTCAATAACCCCTCGCGCCAACTCATAGACAGAGCCTCTCATAGCCACTTGGCAACTAGCAGGGCCTCACCTGTCACAAAACAAGATTAATTTTTCGCCTTTCAGGCCTAGTTAGCCTGCTAGTATCACCCCTGGGGAATCGGTCACTACACCCCTTACCATGGCTGGGTCGGCCGCTGCGACCCCTCCAGCACTGGTTGAGTTGCAATCACTTTCTCCTGCCATCTGTTTCAGGGCACATGCTAAATCTGTGTCCAAATAAAATGTATCCCAAAACTATACTTAACATCAATAAACATTTCTGTACTTACGACATTACTGCCACATCATCCATCTAGACATTTGGTGGAATTCATTATCTCGGGTCTATCAGAAGGATTCACACAGGCCTCATACACATGCCTTCCGGAATCCTGGAATGTCCTAATTTACAATCCGCACAACAAACCCTACAGCGGTGGAGACACTCATAGCCAGGAAGTGGCAGAGGACTTCCTATGGGGGCCCTTCCAGTCCCCTCCGTTCACCACATAGCGGACAAACCCCATCGGTATTGTCACGGGGAAATCTTCTCACAAACAGAGACTTATCATTGATCTATCAACACCTCACACCTCTGCCACTCCTAGTCTGAACTCCCTCATACCCTCTGAGGAATTTTCACTGCAATATTCCACCATAGATCACGCCATTACGGCTATCATGCAAGCAGGGGCCGGAGCATGGCTCAGTAAGACTGATATCACAATGCTTTCAAGTTACTGCCTATCCACCCTACACTGTGTCACCTGCATGGTATCAAGTGGGCAGGGAACTACTATTTTGCTCACGTTTAACATTTAGGTTCCAAAGTAGTCCGGCCATTTTCGACGTATTCGCCGAAACCCTATGCTGGCTTTATTAAATATAGCCAGATGCCCTACAGTCATACATTATCTGGATGATTTCTTACTGGTCGAGGAGAATATTTCCCCTCCCAGTAGCCTAAAATAAACCATCAGTCTATTCGAACAGGTGGGTGTCCCAGTCTCCTCCACCAAGACTGAAGGACCAGATACCTTCATCACATTCCTGGGTATCATACTAGACTCAGCCACCATGCAAGCTAGCCTGCCACGCCCAAGGTAGAAAACATTCTGATCAACATAATCTCTACATACAACTCAGTACTTGCAACCGCAAGAATTACAGTCTCTGCTTGGGTCACTGAATTTTGCCATTCGCATCATACCTTGAATGGTAAAAGCATGTTCCTTCCAAAATTGTCTGACTCCTCACCTACCATTTGGTCAGACGCGGCGTCTACCACAGGTTTTGCAGCAATTTTTCAGGAATGAATGGCTTTGGGGCAGCTGGCCTTCAGAAGTTTCAGGACCTGGAGGGTTTTTCCACTACCTTAGCTCTGTTTGAGATACATCCCATCGTGACGGTTGCCGTGGCATGGGTGCATTTATGGGCAGGTTCGTCTGTACGTTGCTACTCAGACAACCAAGTAACTTGTCACATTATAAACAAGGCCGATCCAAATCACTGACTATTATGAGATTCTTGAGGAAACTCACTTGGCTGGCTGCATGTCATAATTTTCTCTTGTTTTGCATTCATGTTCCAGGTGTATGTAACACTGCTGCTGACAATTTGTCTCGCTTTAATTTCCAGGCTTTTCGTCAAATACTCCCGTCAGCCGCACTCACAGCCACGAACACCCCACTATTCCACCATCTAGTAATGGACTAGATGCTATTATGCAACATAGCAGAACATTGTCCCAATTAGCACTGTCTACTAATACCCGGGAAACTTACGATAGAGCTTTCATTTGATTTAAAGATTCCTTTCTGAACACAACATCTTACAACCTTTCATCGTGACATCCTGGTTGGGCTTTGCTTCTTTTTGCCAAACTCAAACTATCATACAACACAATCAAACCATATCTGACAGGCATCCAACATCACATGCTAACTTTACAACCAGACAAATCAAGTGTCCTCCTACCAATTAAGAACATCCTTAGGGGTATTCAGAGATCTGAACCCCCACGTACGGCCCAGAGGCTACCCATAGATTTCCATATTTTTAAAGACTTATACAATTCACTAGATTTAAACCCTTTGCCAACAACACAAACCTCATCATTAAAACCGCCATATACGTAGCCTTGTTTATGGTTTCTTGAGACCAAGAGAATTTACCGCCATCAGCACAACACAGTCCACTCACATCCTACTTCATTCACACTTAACAAAACACATGGACTATTATATCTTGACTCTGCCTCACTCCAAAACCAGTCAACATGCACTTTCAGTAGAGGTTAAGTACTATCCTACTCACAACAGGTGGAGCCCCGTCAAACTACTGGACTCATATACCCAGCATAACAACGAACCACCATCTCAACCACTTTCAGTCTACAAGGTTCGGTACTCACTACCACCACCTTTATGACACACGTCAGGTCTTTACTTACACAGCTGGGCCTCAAATCAGCTAACTATTCGGGCCACTCCTTCCGCATAGGAGCGGCCTCCACAGCATCCAGTGCAAACATTCCAGTTCATGTTATCAAGTCACTAGGGCGCTGGAAATCATCGGCTTACTCTAGATACATACCTAACCCGGTACAAGAAGTAAGAAATGCCTTTCAAGACATGTCTGGTTAAAGTATGTATATTGCTGGTATGTAATAAATTTGATTTTCTACTTTTGCCCTCTTTATTTACAGGCCTACCTCATCGTTGGTTCCGGCACACCACAACCGACTTGCTCTTTTAATACCATCCTACACTTATCAGTGTTTGTATCTTCTGTACTATCATGAGCCCTTAACACAAATATATATATTATATATATATATATATATATATATATATATATATTGTATTATTTTTATTTATTTACATATACATGGATATATTATATAATAGAATTTCATTTCACAAAATATGTATTTCAATCATTATTTGTGCGTTAAGAATTTACAATTGTTAGCTTTGAAATAAAAATTGTTATCTTTCTAATAAGGCTCCCGAGAGCTGGAAAGGAGCCATCGCTCTGTTACCTGGGATTATACTTTTGCTTAATGCATACCTATTACAGCACAGTTGGCTTTCATTATGCAAACACAGCATCAAAGAGAGTTTCATAAATGGTCTCTGTGATAATACACGAGTTAACAAGCAATTCATTATGTATTCTTCACTTGAGATAAGATCATTGTGTGTTCTGCTAATTACTTCCCAAGATGTGCTTGGTTCTACATGTGATCTGTGAAGTGGCTTTATGTAATATTTAAGTGAATATCTGTTTATGAAAAACAGAATTATTTTGGAAGTTTCTCTGTTTCACTGCACACATTATACTTTATAATCAATGCTTTATTTATTATTTACACTAGGGGCACCCAGTTTTGTGCACGCCAAGGGGTGATAAATTACGATTCACAGAATTAGGATCAACGATATCCTGATTTAGACCATGGGTATCCAATGAGTGACCATGTATAGCAAATAAATAGCCTGATTGAATACATTTAGAAAATGCGTTTCACAAAATGGCAACCTTGGACGGTGCAGCTTAATATAATGTTATTGATTTGCATCATTCAAGCTGGTCCTACTAGAATTACGCAAACAGAACTTGTTATGTAATGAGAATTTGAATTCACACCAAGAAGTGACCTTAAACATGGGGATCACATACCAGCTCCATAATGGAGGTCAGAGGCAAGAATGCGGATATTTAGACACAAACCAGCCAACCATGGTGGGATCCAACATCAATACATGGCCGAGATAACTCAAGCAAATAGTGTGCAAGCTAAACCAGTTTAAAACTAGTATATTGAGCAGATAACAGCTTCAGGCAGGTCATGTTTTGATAAGCAGATCCTCGGATTATAAACCGAGTCACAAAAAAGACAAAATCCATGAATTTCCGCTAACTCTTCAATCATATGTTGCATATCCTAAACAGGCAACCCCCCTACAACATCATCAATAGAATAAACGTAACTTTGTTTTGACCAAGTCTTGTTGGAATTGCATAAACTATATATACACTATAGACAGGAAACACTGTAGCTGTACATCTTGTATCGCAGTATAGAACCCACTAACCTCCCCTAACAGCATTTATTGTTTATCTGGTTTTCAATCAAAATTACACATTATCTGATACAAGTTCACCATTTTCTATGTCTCTATATCTTTGACAGGAACAGAAACTCGTCATCAAACCTAAAAACCATGACTGCTAGACAATGACCGGGTGGCTGCATGAATTTTAACGAGCTGATTGTCTTTCCTCGCCATTTCTGATGAGATCACGCAATGTACGTGGTGTGAATGTAAATAATCCATTCAACATTCATTTGTGCTTGCTGTTTATTGTGTACTTCAATTGCCTTTAGCGACGATAGGAAATATAACTTTGCACTGTTGCAGTCACATGGAACTAGAGAGAAAGACACTGGCAACAAGTCAAAAAGCAGACTGGCACATGTCATTCTTGAGTGTTCCGACTCCCAATAAAAAGCATTTAGTCAGAAGGAGCAACTTATAGTCTAACTTGCTGTATACTCTTAACAAATTTCTTCAAGACCAGTACCCATATGATGGAGCAAAATGTTTCCTAAGGCCCTATCTTTAAAATTAAACGAAGAAACTTAACTGTATAACAGCACAGCTATCAATAGATGGAAAGGCCGTAGCTTTATTGAGGGTAATTAGAGGCATTACAAAACACTTTAAAATTAATTCCATAACCATTTCACCAAAATTAAACTTAACAATCCGCCCTTGAACCAGCCAGATTGCTTAAACCTTAAAGGGACACTATAGTCACCCAGACCCCTTCAGCTCAATGAAGTGGTCTGGGTGCCAGGTCCCTCATGTTTTAACCCTTCAGATGCAAACATAGCAGTTTCAGAGAAACTGCTATGTTTACATTTGGGGTTAAGCCAGCCTCTACTGGCTGTCTTTCAGACAGCCACTAGAGGCGCCTCTGCGACGCTGGAGGCATATTATGCCTCCATCGTGCAGAACGTCCATAGGAAAGCATTGAGAAATGCTTTCCTATGGACACTTTGAATGTGCGCGCGGCACTTGCTGCGCATGCACATTCTGCATTCGGCTCTGCTGAGTTTTAACCCCTTCAGCGTCACGGGAGTGGGATCCTGAGGGTGGGGGCACCCTCAGGGCACTATAGTGTCAGGAAAACCGCTTTGTTTTCCTGACACTATAGTGATCCTTTACGCCTCAATCCACCTGGTATTTGAGGCTACCTTATCCCCAATTCCCCAGCCTACGACACTAAAATGAAATAAAAGGGGTGGCTGGGTGGGAAGCTCAAAACTTCTCCCTCTTGTTCTGTAAGTCCCTCAGAGCGTGAAGCCCGCGCAATTCAAATCTGGTATATATAAACAAGTATTAACTAGCATGCGCCACTTGCTTCAATCCTGACCAATCAGAGCTTACCATTTTCCCGCCTCTGCAGAACCTAAACCCACCAAAAGAGAATATCCGAATTTTAAACTGCTGTAAACCAGATATATCCAGCTAACCTCCTAGCTAAACTAACCCTTGATCTTCAGCTGACCATGAACCTATTGCCTGTGGGACATCTCCTTCTCCATTATCACTACAAAAGATAAATACAGCAAAACATAGTGTAATGTTGTTTTGACATTAAATAGCAAGACACTTCATGGTTGCACTCAAACATTCAATGTTCTATATGAGCCTTCAAGGTGCCTCTCCTGCATGTTGTAGGGGGTTGTAGCCCTCTCCTGCTGATGGCCCCAAGTGACTTTTTATCTTTTGTAGTGATAACAGCTGGATCCCTAAACTGCATATTCTGTCTGTATTCTGCTATTGGTTCCTGTATCGGAAGGTAACCATAGGGAAGCTGTACGGTATATCCAAAGCTGAGTTGTAATCATTTGTTTGTTTCCACTAAACATGGGTGAGAAGGTGGAAGAGTCATATCAATAAACTACTCCCTAACCAATCAATACCTACTAAACATCACAATTACCATAATTGATTTTATTTTTTTACTAGCAGTTCAATTAGATTTTATTTATAAAGATACAAAACAGACAGAGATACAGTGTGACAGAAATGGTGGTAAAACAAAACATATAATATTAATGCTAATTATTAATAGCAAAGTTTGAAACTTCTATAAACTTGAACATAGTAAATATAATTTTTTTTAATAAAACTTGGGGCTTTTCATTCAATGTAATACATTTTACGTTTTACATACATGTAACATATACTGTATTTTTTTCTCCCCACAGAGTGTTTGCACAAGGTAAACAGATATGGGGGACTGGACGTTCCTTGGAGAATTTCTAGAAGAGGTTCAGAAACATTCCACGGTGGTGGGGAAGGTGTGGTTGACTATGCTCTTCATTTTTCGAATGCTAGTATTAGGAACTGCAGCAGAGTCATCTTGGGGAGATGAACAGTCAGACTTTACATGCGACACTAACCAGCCTGGTTGTGAAAATGTTTGCTACGATAAAGCCTTCCCCATTTCCCACATCCGATACTGGGTTCTCCAGATCATTTTTGTTTCTACCCCATCGTTACTTTACATGGGACATGCAATGCACATGGTTCGGGTAGAGGAGAAAAAGAAACTCAGAGAAGAAGAAAAGTCAAAGGGGAATATTACTGGTGACTCCGTCTACCACCAGCAGGAGTATACACCAGAAAAAGCTGAACCTTCCTACAGGGATGAGCTGAGTGGTAAAATCAGATTAAAAGGAAGCTTATTAAATACATACGTATGCAGTATTTTGATCCGTACTGTGATGGAAATAGCTTTTATTGTTGGACAGTACATGTTGTACGGGATCTTTTTGAATACGCTATATATTTGCAAAAGAGCACCATGTCCACATCCTGTCAACTGCTTTGTGTCCAGGCCAACTGAGAAAAATGTCTTTATAATTTTTATGTTTTCAGTGGCAGGCCTGTCTCTATTACTTAGTTTGGTGGAACTCTATTACTTGGCTTGGAAAAAGCTAAAGGATAAGGTTGCTGCCTCTCCCACAAACAATCCAAATGCCCTTAGGGTAGCGACTGTGGAACCGGAGCACCGATCTCAAAGTTGCACTCCACCACCAGATTTTAACCAGTGTTTGAGCAGTGACAAAGACAAATACAGCCATCCCTTCAACAATACTCTGGCATCCCAGCAAAACACTGCTAATTTTGCAACTGAAAGGGTCCAAAGCGAAGAAGATGCTGGAGAGGAACAATTCATACACATTAACTACACACAGAATGCTCCGGTGTCTGTTAATTCTATACCACACCATACATCCAATGGCTACTGTCACGGCAACCGCCGCTTGAGTAAAACCAGTCGCACAAGCAGCAAAGCTCGGTCAGATGACTTATCTGTGTAGTGGCCACAATATTGTTTTATCGTTCACCATGGGACTCTTCCCGTCCTGTGAATAGAGCCAAGCAACTAGCAGAGCTTGATGTTCAGGATCAAATTTCTTGTTAGATGACAAGGCACATGATTAAGATGGAGGCTGATAAATCTTCATAGACTTTCAGAGCCAGATAGGAATATATAGGAATCAGACTTTTTGGGAAGATAACACTGGTGGTGTTTTATATAAAGTGCTCAAACATACTTGGATAATAGGAGTTACTAGAACCTGTCCTGAGGAGTATTAGAAAATGTATGTCTAAAGACTTATCAAATAACATGAAATGTGTAGAGCTTTTTAAGCAAACGTTCCTTTTCTGTGGCACAAAGTCATCTTATCAAGTGTTGCATATTACAGTTCAGTGATGAGATAGCACCAGCATTCCTGGGCCCTGTGTTAAAGGTATTACCACAAATAAAAATAGAGCCTCAAAAGAAAAAACGTTTAAAGACCTTTTTTAAAGAAGTGTTACAAAAATATGTAAATATAATGTCAAAATATTTTATGTGTTTTCGTAATATATCCAATGTAGGCCCCGATTTAATATTTTTGATTAAGCTCTTCAAAAGAGTTAATATTTTTAAAGGAAGACTATATGGTCAGAAACACATACATGCATTCCTGACCCTATAATGTTAAAAACGCTATCTAGCTGCCCTTGTGCCCCTTGCCTCCCTAAATATTGTAAAATCTTAGCTTTATGCCATTATGCTGGTGCTGGTTCTGTCCCCAGTCTACCACCAGTCCCAGTCCAATAATCTGGATTGGCTGAAATGGTCAATTCTGATTATCTCAGCCAAGGAGGTGGGCCAGGGGTGGAGTCAAACCCTGCCCTGGCCAATCAGCATCTCCTCATAGAGATTTATTAAATCAATGCATCTTTATGAGGAAAGTTCAGTGTCTATATGCAGCACTGCCCCCAGAAGCACCTCGAGTAACCATCTGACTATCCCTTGTCTGTAACGTAAACACCACCTGTTTACTGCAAGAAGCCTGCAGGGGGTGACTATACTCACCAGAACAACTACATTAAGTTGTAGTTGTTCTGCTGACTATAGTGTCCCTTTAAATAATATTAACCCCTTAAGGACACATGACATGTGTGACTTGTCATGATTCCCTTTTATTGCAGAAGTTTGGTCCTTAAGGGGTTAAAAATGTGCGTTTGTTTTTTTCCAAAATATTAAAATATCAAAAAAAATATCCTTTATATCCTTTATCCTTTATTTTTTAAAAAAATCTATATATAAGTATATAAAAAAACTATTAGAATATTTGTCAAAATATGAAATAATTTAAAAATCTTATGTAAAAATATTAAATCGGGTCCTTAGTACTTTACGTCCTGCCAAACTATGAACAATTTTTAAGTTACTCTTTTTAGAAATTGAAAGAACCTTAGTGTGGGTTTTTAAATGCTGGAAAATCAGGAGTTGCAAGTAGTATATATGTCTATATACTGTGAGAAGCTTCTGTCAAAATAGCCAAGTTAGACTTGGCTAGTTAAATGAAATTATCTCAAAGAGACAATGTTTTAGTATAGGAGGATATAGCTGTTAGTCTCATATGGCTTGACTAAATTTCCATATTGGACCTTCAGTTAGGTTTATTTGATTTTTATTACAATTTCAAAACTGTATTTTGTGTGTACAAAGCTTTCTTTTTTTTTTTTTAATTAGTGGCCACACCCCCTCTCACACCCCTAAAATTAAAGGATCCCTATTTGTCCATTTAAAATCTTGGGAGGTATGCAACAATGTAAGTAATGAATGTTCTGGGTTGAGTTCTAAGTATTTTTTTTAACAATTAAACAATAGATCAAATTTGCCCAACCGTAAATATCTTAAATTAAGGGGTCCAAGTTTGACCCTCCAAGGGTTTTTGAACTTAAATGTCCACAATTCTATGCCAGCCGGTAGTTGAAGGGCATAGAGCGCCTTAGACAAAGCAAGATTCTTAACAGAGTTTGTACAAACATGAATAAATGCTATTTTTTGTGTTAAGGATTCACTTGAAAACATTTTCTAGACATTGATTGCGATGACATTGATAGCAGATATAACTCTTAACAAAATAATAATCAAACTCTAATTTTCTAATCAGAAGAATATTTTTTATATTCATTGTTTATGATTTTTACAAATTTTAATGTGAGTTTTCTGTAACTCAGTGAGGACACAGGAGCTTTCTAAATTAATTTATCTTGACACATGTAACAAGATTAAAACTGTATTATAGAGATACTGGGCACAAAATCTACAGGCATAATAAAATAAATATTTATGCAAATATGACTTGCCTACATTTGCATAAATTTAAATATTAAGCCAATATAGTCTTCAAACTTGATGACTGGTCAATTAAAAATGTTACATATATATTTATTTACCCAGAATAACTCTGATCTTTGACAGTAGCAGGCCAGATGAAATAGAGGCTTACATTATAGATAGTGTGGGTGGAGATTGTAGTGTATGTAGGTGGAGTATTCATACAAATGGGTGGAGCCACTATATATAACGTGTGTGTAAGACAACTGCTAGTTTGGCTCATTGGAAATGGACCACGGTGGAAAAAAATAATGCCCTTGACACTAATGTGATTTTATTTTTATTTTTTAGTCCCCATTGCCTCAGGTGCAATGTTTCTATTAGGCAGAGATAATAATGAATCGAGGCACTTTCAATTCAAGAAAATGATTCTGTTCAAACAAGTGGATTTTACGTGTAATACCTTACAGTAATGTTGGATTTTATTTGCACTAAATCTCATATGTAAGCTGGTTGTGTAAAACATTGTTTGTGTAATGCCAATTGTGCAATAAAATTAACATGCAAAACTTGTCTTTTAGATGTTTACAAGTTCTGAATTATGTCACCAGCATTCTACGGGTAAACAGTCATATTGAAACTGGTCATTACGCTATCAGTGGTTTATCTTTGAGGACACTCTATTGCTCTTTGAACCAGATTATTTGTCTAATATCGACTTATTATTGGCGGATGTTATCTGACTTCCTATTGGGGAAGTTATCTGTTATCAAATTGGATATTTTATCCCGAAAGTCTCATACAGAGTTGTGATTGGTGTAACTAATATTTCAAACTAGAGTTGTACCCATCACAGCTCGGGCAACCAATCAAAATGCACAGTTCAACAGCAGGCCACCAATACATTCCTCATTCTGATCCCCTTTCTTATTCACAATCCTCTTCTAGAGGTTTAAAAAAAAAAAAAAAAATTACAAATATTAAGTTCCATGAAAACAATTTAATATTAAATTAGCTTGGTGACGTGACCCATACTTCATTTAAAAATAAGCTCATTGACTGGTTCTTTGAATATACTTGATAACAGAAATTATTCTGTAAAATCACCCTTATTACATTCTTTCCAGTCCCATTTTGCACTAATGAAGTGTGTTATTCCATAGTAGTAGTAAACAATTTAACATCCAGCAGTTAAGAACCTACTGAAATAGCATTGGGACCAAATTTTGAATTCTGATCCAGAAGTTAAGAACTCCTGCTCTAGATCATAGTGACCATTTCAGAATCTTCTGCCTACGTCAGTACCTTCTAACCATTTTAGACAACACCATACCCTTCAGGTCCATGGTTTTATGGGTATTTAACTGGTCATGACATACTGCAAATAACGGCTTCTATTTAATATTTTGGACAAGCTTTTAAATGATTTCATCTTTTTGGATAAGCTTTTAAACTATATATATTTTTTAAAGTTGTAAAATATCAAACAATACATCATATGTAAAAATATATCAATACATCAAAATAATTTAAAAAATAAAATTAAATAACTTTAAAGTTTATCCAAAACTATTAAATCAAGGACAATATGTATTGTTGAATTCACCTAGCCAACCATTCTGGGGGTTTCGCTGACTTACAGACCTTTCCCCACTTGCACCTCTCAAATCCCCTTTTCCACTACCAAGCTATCAGTTCTTATCCACCCCACCTAGAACCCTCTGCATACTCCAGACTATTGCTCACCTCAGATTTTCTGCACACCAAAAACTAAAAACCCCTCTTCACATTCTCTTCCAACCGCAGGCTTCAGACTCCTCTACCAACACCAGATCCCTCAGATAACGCAACCCAATTCTGAACCATCAAACCACCCACCCCATTTCAGACCATGTGTTTTTTAGTATGTTTTTTTTTTTTTTGTATAGTATGTGCATAGTATAGTCTATGTTTTGTACACTCTATGTTTTGCAAACAATTTAACTGGAAAAGAACCATTTTGAAGCATTTCTTTTTCCTGTACAGAGTATAATGTACGTCTCAGAAGGACTATTGTCAGCAAGCGTTGTCTGCGTGCACATGTCATGAATCTGAAAAAAACAACGAGTGTCTATAAGAGGAGACAAACTCTTCCGAGGATACGAAATGTGTGTCATTACATCGTTTGGTTGTCTTAGTATTGTTTATTTTAGATGTTTCCTAAAACGTTTAGCGAAGCCGCATACAATAGCTCCAATTCTACACTTTGCTTCTTTCAGACAAAGTATGCTTTTGTTTTAATTTTATGTGGTTCCTTTTGGGTGAATTTAGATAAAGAGCTTTTCAAACTTTAAACTTTTCTTTTATATACATTTTATAGAAGTTATGGCAGTGGAAATAGTCTCACTCATGTCCACTTAAAGGGGAACCGTTACTCTTCTGAATATTACACAACTGAATAAAACAATAAAAACATTAAACTCGTGTTATCTATTTTTCATGTGATGCTGTGTTTTCTTTTAAATGATTAATAAAGATTTAGTAATTGACAACACAATCCAGTTCAGCCCTGGCACAGTCAGGGCACATGCAGCAGTGGATAAGGAGACACTGTTTCACTTTTTCCACCTCCACATTCTTTGTCCAGTTACAAGAAGATGTAGGAACTCCAGGAAAGTGGTCAACACTTTCAGTGGTGTGGATTTCTATTTTTAATGAATTTTTTCAGACCCCACAGACGATATACAAGATAAAAATCAAAAAAAGTTACCTGCACACTATCCCAAATCCCAATGCATATTTACCGTATTTTTCGCTCCATAAGACGCACTTTTTTCCCCTCTGTGCGTCTTATGGAGCGAATGTGAAGCTTTACTTACCTGTCTTGTAGCGTGGGCCGGCAGCACAGTGCGCACCGCGGTACAGGAACTTCAATTTCAGGTTCCGGTTTCCGGCGGGACTGAAAGGAAGTGCGCACTCAGGTACTTACAAGACAGGTAAGTAATTATGGGACAAGGGGAGGGGAGAGGGGGTGCACTATGGGACAAGGGGAGGGGAGGGGGATCACCATGGGAGGGGGGGAACACTATGGGAGGAGGGGAGGGGGAGAACACTATGGGAGGAGGGGAGGGGGAGAACACTATGGGAGGAGGGGAGGGGGATAACACTATAGGAGGAGGGGGGGACACTATAGGAGGAGGGGAGGGGGGAACACTATGGGAGGAGGGGAGGGGAGAACACTATGGGAGGAGGGGAGGGGGGAACACTATGGGAGGAGGGGAGGGGGAGAAAACTATGGGAGGAGGGGAGGGGGAGAACACTATAGGAGGAGGGGGGACACTATAGGAGGAGGGGAGGGGGGGACACTATGGGAGAGGGGAGAACACTATGGGAGGAGGGGAGGGGGGCACACTATGTGAGGAGGGGAGGGGGGAACAATATGGGATGAGGGGGAGAACACTATGGGAGGAGGGGAGGGGAGGGGGAGAACACTATGGGAGGAGGGGGGGCACTATGGGATGAGAACACTATTGGACAAGGGGATGGGGTTAAAAAACACTATGGGACAGGGGAGGATGGGTTAAAAATCACTATGGGATAGGGGAGGGGGGTTAAAGATCATTATGGGACAGGAGAGGGGAGTGGGTGGTAAGGAACACTATGGGACAGGGGAGAAAAAAAAATATTCTGAACAAACTTTCCCATAGTAAAAAACACTATGGGATAGTTTGTTCAAATATTTTTTTTCTGGGTTTCCTCCTCTAAAAACTAGGTGCGTCTTATGGTGTGGTGCGTCTTATGGAGCGAAAAATACGGTAAATAACTGGAGGTTTATTAGTATCCCTCCAAAGCAGTGGTGTATTCTGGTTTTGTGCTGCCCTAGACATGACAAAACACGAGCACCCACCCCTCCAAATTTCCGTTCCTGACAGAAACACACCCTCACTGATGCATGCACTGACTTACACTCACTTACAGATACACGGTCATTGTCACACACACTGTTTAACCAATACACACTTTCAACTGAAACATACACATCCACAGACATACACACTCACTCATTCACAGTTACACACACACTCACCGACAGACATACATATACACTGACAGACACTCATTCACCGACAGACACATACACACACTCGCTGGCATGCGCACTCACTCAGTGTCAGACACACACACACACTGGGACACACTCACTGACAGACACACACTGACAAACACATATACAACACTCACTGACAGACATATATGCACGCAGTGTCAGACACATACATTGACTGACAGACACACATACACTAGCTGACAGACACACACTGACAGACATACACATTCACTGACAGACACACACTCTCAGTGACAGACACGCATACACACACTGACACACGCTGAAGCACGCATACATACACTGACAGACACGCATATACACACTGACAGACACACACTTAGTGATAGATACACACACACACTCACTGATGAATGCACATTCACTTTTACTGACAAACACATATACACTCTCAGTGACAGACACACACTCACTAACACACACTCTCACTAACAGACACACACTAACACTCACTAACAGACACACACACACACTAACAGACACACACTAACACACCACACTCACTAACACACACACACACACACACACACATACACTCTCTAACGGACACACACTAACACACCACACTCACTAACAGACACACAGACACACACTCACTAACACACACACTAACACACACACACACACACACATACACTCACTAACAGACACACAAACACACTTACTAACAGACACACACTCACAATTTTAAATTTTAAAAAATATATATTTTGGAGTGCTGGAGTGGATTCTTCCCTGTGGTCCAGTGGAGCTGGCTGCAGCTCAGTGGGGGGATCAGCTAGGCAAGCAGACAGGTGCAGAGTGGAGGCTGGCAGCAAGGGAGCTCTGATCCTTCGCGTCTGTCTTTGTGATGCGGGGCCGGAGTGACGTCATATTCCGTCTCGAGCATCACTGCGATGCGCGTGAGGGAGCTGAGCAGGGAAGAGCTCAGGGGAGAGTGCTCCCTCGCCGCCCACATCAGGAGATGCCAGCCTGGGAGGGGGGAGCAAGGTGGCCAGGCAGTCAGCTCTTGGGCCACCAGGACAAGAGGCTGGCAAGGCATCTGAAATGGCGATTGGGGGCAGCTTTTTTTGTCGCCCCCCCCTGAAAGTGCCGCCCAAGACAGATGCCTTGTCACTCTCACGCTAGATACAGCACTGCTCCAATGGCCACAAGATGTAAGCTCACCTGCAACGTCAAAGCAAAACCTCTTAGGGGAGTTCTAAACTGACAATTCACCTTGCTGCTTTCAGCTATAAGGGAACATCTCTAATGATACAGAGAGGGGAATTTTTCTAAACCCATACATACTTATTAACCTACAGAATTAAGCCCTGCGCTCAAATTCCTACTACTCCTGAGTGGAAGCAATGACTATAGTACATATTAGCCACACTACATACAATAATGCCATCTGAAATTTTGGGGCCACTGACTCAGCTCCAGTTCTGGGCCCTCGTGGTCTGCCTCCGAGTCTGTCCACAGAACAGAAAGGCCCATCTTGAGTCCGCCCACACGGAGAAAGTGTGTGTGTAATGAATGTGGTGTGTGTATAGTGGATATAGAATGTCTGCAGTGTCTGTCATGGATGCAGTGTATACAGTAATTGCAGATTATACGTTTGTGTAATGTATGTAATGTGTGTGTGTATTAGATGCAAAGTTTGTGTTTGTATAGTGAATGCAGAGTGTGTGTTTGTGCAGTGGATATAGTGTTTGTGTGTATTAGATGCAGTGTGTATTGTGACTGAAGAGTGTGTGTTTGTGTAGTGGATGTAGTGTGTGTAAAGGACTGCAGAGTGTGTTGTGAATGTAGGGTATCTGTTTGTGTAGTGGATGAAGTGTGTGTAGTGAATGTAGAGTGTGTATAGTGGATGTTGTGTGTGTAGTGAATGCATAGTGTGTATAGTGGCTGTTGTGTGTGTGTAGTGAATGCAGATTGTGTATAGTGGGTGTAGTGTGCACATAGTGAATGCAGAGTGTGTATAATGGGTGTAGTTTTTATCTAGTGAATTTTGAGTGTTGTTTGTGTAGTGGATGTAGTGTGTGTATAGTGAATTTTGAGTGTGTTTGTGTAAGGATGTAGTGTGTATAGTGAATTCAGAGTGTGTGTTTGTGTAGCTATGCAGTGTATATAGTGAATACAGTGTGTGTTTGTGTAGCCATGCAGTGTATATAGTGAATGCAGTGTGTGTTTGTGTAGCCATGCAGTGTGTGTTTGTGTAGCCATGCAGTGTGTGTTTGTGTAGGTATGCATTATATATAGTGAATAATATAGATATTATACAATATACAGATATTATACAATATATAGGTATTATACAATATATAGGTATTGTACAATATACAGTATAGGTATTATACAATCTATATAGATAATAAACAATATATAGGTATTATACAATATATAGGTATTATACAATATATAGGTATTATACAATATATAGGTATTATACAATATACCGTATAGGTATTATACAATATATAGGTATTATACAATATATAGGTATTATACAATATACCGTATAGGTATTATACAATATATAGATATTATACAATATATAGATATTATACAATATACCGTATAGGTATTATACATTCTATATAGATTTTATACAATACACAGTGGTGCCTTGGTTTACAAACGCCTCGGTTAACATAATTTTTGGTAATGCCAAAGTAATGCCTCAGCTATAAAAAATGTTGCAATACAAAGCAAGTTTCCCATGATACATTGCACCTGGGAGGTTTATAACGCCACCCCTGTTCATTCTGGAGTCTGTGGTTAGTACGTGGCGTCGAGTGTGGAGGTGTTGGAGTGGTTTTTGCATTAAGTTTTGGGGCCATTGTGGGAAATATTTTCAGCGGTTTTGGGACTTTTTGGAACTTTTTTGGTGCATTTATCAAGCGGTGGAAAAGTAGGGAGGTGAGCTTCGTTGTTTGCATGCATTTTATTGTGTGTTCTGCATTGTGGGTTGGTTTCAATGCCAGCTTATTTTGACTTTTTAACGGATTAATGGGTTTTCAATGCATTCCTATGGGAAACCGCATTTCGGGTTTACACATTTTTCGTAATAAGAAACGTCCCGGAGAACGCATTAAATTTGTAAACCGAGGTACCACTGTATAGGTATTATACAATCTATATAGATATTACACAATATATAGGTATTATACAATCTATATAGATATTACACAATATATAGGTATTATACAATCTATATAGATATTACACAATATATAGGTATTATACAATCTATATAGATATTACACAATATATAGGTATTATACAATCTATATAGATATTACACAATATATAGGTATTATACAATCTATATAGATATTACACAATATATAGGTATTATACAATCTATATAGATATTACACAATATATAGGTATTATACAATCTATATAGATATTACACAATATATAGGTATTATACAATCTATATAGATATTACACAATATATAGGTATTATACAATCTATATAGATATTACACAATATATAGGTATTATACAATCTATATAGATATTACACAATATATAGGTATTATACAATCTATATAGATATTACACAATATATAGGTATTATACAATCTATATAGATATTACACAATATATAGGTATTATACAATCTATATAGATATTACACAATATATAGGTATTATACAATCTATATAGATATTACACAATATATAGGTATTATACAATCTATATAGATATTACACAATATATAGGTATTATACAATCTATATAGATATTACACAATATATAGGTATTATACACTACATATAGGTATTATACAATATATATGGATATTATACAATATATAGATATTATACAATATATAGATATTATACAATTATATATAGTATTATACAACGCCTATAGATATTATACAATATATAGGTATTATACAATATATAGATATTATACAATATATATAGTATTATACAATACATATAGATATTATACAATATATAGGTATTATACAATCTATATAGATATTATACAATATATAGATAAACAATATATAGATATTATGCAGTATATAGATATTATACAGTATATATAGATATTATACAATAAATAGGTATTATACAGTATATAGATATTATACAATATATATATATTATACAATATATATAGGTATTATACAATATATAGATACTATACAATGTATAGATATTATACAATGTATAGATATTATATTTCCTGTCCTAATGTGTTTTATACCCCTCCTATAGACTGTAAGCTCATTTGAGCAGGGTCCTCTTCAACCTATCGTTCCTGTAAGTTTTCTTGTAATTGTCCTTATTATAGTTCAATCCTCCCTCTCATAATATTGTAAAACGCTACGGAATCTGTTGGCGCTATATAAATTGCAACAATAATAATAATAATATTATTCAATATATAGGTATTATACAATATATAAAATCCAAAGTGATGGTGAAGCGCTATATAAAAATAATACTAATGAAAATGGAGGTATTCAGTGTAATTGTGGGATAAAACAATATCTTTGTATATACCTTTATTATTTCTTTTATTTCGAAATCTTAGTAAATAGTGTATAGTTCCTGTCCCATTATGTGGATATACATCTACAACCACTAGTAAAAAACACCACTTCCTACTTAAAAGATACTATTACGGTTTTAAATCTTTTAAACAAATGTATTTGGAATAATAATTGTTTTTTAGTTACGAGTGATGTAGCAGCACTTTATAGTAATATCCCCCACCAATATGGGTGTAATGCAGTAAAACATTATTTAAATAATCACTCAGACCAAACCAGTACTAAAATGGAATTTATTTTGGAAGGGATTGAATTAATTTTAAATAACACTTTTTTCTGGTACGGTGAGGAATTTTATCTTCAAATCAATGGAACGGCCATGGGGACCAAGTTTGCCCCCAGCTATGCCAATTTATTTATGACCCATTGGGAGAACTCGTATATTTATGGCCCACATGGCTAGGGGGAAAACTTGGTGACCTATGGCCGTTACATTGACGACATCTTCTTCATTTGGAAGGGAGCAAAAGGACATGGGGGATCAAACTCACGAGCAATTGGAGTAAAACAGAAGTCATATTTTTGGATCTTTTAATATATGTGGAAGAAAATATTATAAAAACAAAGAATTATTTTAAGACAGTAGAAGCTAACAGCTATATAGGAAGAGAAAGCTGCCATTTCTCACCATGGCTTGAAAATGCCCCGAGAGGCCAATTTTTAAGAATTCGGCGCAATTGCACTGATCTTGATTTTTTTAAAACCCAATCAGATAAAATTAAACAAGATTTTTTAGATAAGGGGTATGAGGAATACAAATCAGAAAAAGCCAGGGAGGAAGTGAAGGAAATTGAAAGGAACAGTCTTCTAAAATACAAGGGGAAAAAAAAGAAAATGAGATGAAAGAAATCCCATTTATATGTAATTTTAGTACTGACAACTATAAAGTAAGGAAGATAGTCTCTAAATTTTGGCCGATTTTATTACAAGATGCGATTGCAAAAACATTTCTCCCAGATAAACCCAGGTTTATACATAGAGGTGTTAAAAATTTGCGCACTACCTTAACACTACCTTATTCCTGGCATGTTTTGCACCTACTATTTGCACAATGCAATTTTTTCCTAAACTGAGACCTTCTTTCAACTGAGACTGATTTATATGAATTATATGTTTATATTTATCACAATTTTTTCGGATGATGTTTGAGACCTAATGTATAATATTTATATGAGTTTTATATAGATTAGATGTAAATAGTGCTTCTTGTTACTATCATAAAGAAGATTTTTTTTTATATGTATGTATTATTCTTATAGATGGATTAATACATTAGTTAAAATAAGACATATAAAGAGAGAATCTTTAGAATGCATTATTCTGATAGAATTATGTACATCTGTTACGGCACAGGATACCTGCAATAAATTATGAATTTATATGTATTAGACACTAAATATTTATAAAACTTGTGAGTGTTTCTAATAATTCAGACTCTTATATTTACTAACAAAAATGAGCCGGTAATTGCAAAATGTGTTACTACAATATGTGATAAGAGTTCATATGTAATAGTAAGTAAGCACAACTGATATGGAACACTCGTGCAGAATATCTCCCCTTGCTCCCTCTATAACTATGCCGATCCGGAAATATATGCAAATGAACCGCAAGTTGGAACGCACGAAAACCGGAAGTGACGAGCAACACGGAAGTAAGCATGAGAAAGGGGATTGAGGCTTCACACGCAGGGCGTCACCGTTACTATGGTGATAGCCCGCGAAAATTCAAAGCCCAACACCAATCATTTACCCCAGGCAGGGGTACATATAGCAGGAACAGGTCCAAGGAACACCTAGAAAGACTTTTTTGATCCAGCTGAGGAAGCCTACACAGCGAAACGCGTCCTGGAGATATTGTGAGAAAAAGACTGTGAATATTAGACTTTTTTATGCCTATATAGTGTTATTATCGTATAGATATATTTTATACTTTTAAAGTTATAGTACAATAAAGTAAATACATTTTTATACATTATTCACTATTGGCATTTTTTCCTGCTATAAGAAAGAAGGAGTGTGGTCCTTAACCACATATGCTGTTTCATTGAGCCAATTTGGATGGCTCTGGGTTTGTGAGTACCCCACTTTTATTCTACTATTCACAAGGTATCTACCTAAGGTATTGCAATATATATGTTCTAAATTCTAGGTTGAAAACAAGAAGAGAAAAAAAGATTTAAAAGAAGGTAGAGGGTCGCCTCTACGGACCCTAAAAACACAAGAACTGAGCTAAAATCTTTTGGCTCTATATATTGTGAGTGGGAATAATCTCTTGCACCTTTCTTAATTCTGTACTTTACAGTTTTACACTATGATATGGTTTTTGTGTTTATGTTTTTAAGGAACTATACACTATTTACTAAGATTTCGAGATAAGAGAAATAATAAAGGTATATACAAAGATATTGTTTTATCCCACAATTACATTGAATACCTCCATTTTCATTAGTATTATTTTTATATAGCGCTTCACCATCACTTTGGATTTTACTTCTACTGTCTAAGATAAGATTTTGGTGTTTTAGCAGCTTATTTTATATCTGTTTTATACTATACATTGTTTTTATATTAGCGCTGGTACCTTCCCCTCTTTTTTAGATTATACAATATATATATAGATATTATACAATATATAGGTATTATACAATATATGGGTATTATTTGAAGTGGTAATGGTGGGAGGAGCCTGGATGTGCAGTATTCCTGTTATGAGTACTTCCGGAACACATGATTTAGGCAACCGAGAACTCTGTTCTGGCAATATTGTGTGCATATTTTACATCTGTCGTCAGTGGGCACAACGCTCTGGCGAGAGATGTAAGGAGATTCACCCATTGCAGGCAGAGCTATGCTCACCCCTCCAACTTTGCACTCTCCACGACCTCCCTCCATTGTAGACATTTTTTAATCCAATACAAAAAAAATCATTCCTATCTCTGTGCCTCCCCACAACTTCCCACCCTTTCCTCCTCAACTCAGAATGAGCGTGCATGTGCTCTGAGCAAGCAAAGCGGTCCAATCACAGGTTTCTCTACAAGAGGCCTGTGATTGGATCGTGTGAAAGCTGACATGATGTTGGATGGAGTAGGAAGGTCTGCGCCGGAGCTTGCCCTGGGGCTGGAATAAGATAAGTAAAATACAATTTTGTTTAGCAATTTAAGTGAGGGGGACCTTCAGATAAATGCCCAACAGCCCCAAAAACAACTCGTGTTTAAAAAATGGTTACAGTAACTCTGTAAGAATTATTATTATTAATATTATTATTTATATAGCGCCAACAAATTCCACAGCGCTGTACAATGGGTGGACGAACAGACATGTAGTTGTAACTAGACGAGTTGGACACACAGGAACAGAGGGGTTGAGGGCCCTGCTCAATGAGCTTACATGCTAGAGGGAGTGGGGTAATGTGACACAAAAGGTAAGGATAGTATTAGAGAAGTAGATTGGTAGAATTGTATTCACTGAAGACTTAAAGGGACACTGTAGGCACCCAGACCACTTTAGCTATTTGAAGTTGTCTGGATGCTGTGTCCCTTTTGCACTTAGTTCCAGAGAAACTGCAATGTTTACATTACAGCTCTAAGTCAGCACTCTGTAGCTGTCTACCAGACAGCCACTAGAGGGCTTTCTGAATCATAACGGACCTTTGGTTTGGTACCTGACGCTCTGCATGAAGACCTTCAGCGTCAGATTTTCCCCATAGAAAAACATTGATTCAATGCTTTCCTAAGGGGAGGTCTAATGCGCATGCAGCATTTGCAGCGCATGCGCTTTAGAACGAGCTCGTCATGAACCGTCAGAGGGGGCGGAGCGTAGGCACAGCGACGAGGGACAAGGTAAGTAAATAAAGGGGTCTTAACTCTTTATTTACCGGGGGAGGGGGCGCAGGGAGGGGGAGGAAGAGGGAGCTATAGAGCCAGGAATACAGCTTTGTATTCCTGGCCATTATATTATCCCTTTAATATGTGTTTTTAATGACAGTTGCAACAGAAGAATCAATTGGAAGATATTAACAGTTTAATTGATACGCTTTTGTAGCCCCATGTAGCTAGAGCGCAGCTAAGCGGAAAAAGGCCTTGACAGGGGTTAGGAGGCGGGCTTAGGAGGAAGTAAGCAAGGGTTGGATTATGGGTAAGTAGGATTGGCTATTTAAATGAGCAGCCATTTTAGGTGAGTCATTCTAACTTTCTACCTGGTTGAGTTTGTGTTCACCTCGGTGTGCGCGGACTTTGCTTGGTTGGATTTCCTTTGTCTCCTCTGCAGGGCCATGGACGACGTGGAGCGTTTGCTGGAGGGGATCAGGTCGGCAGCACGGCATCAGGGTGTCGACTGGCTACGGGCACAGCTCGGCCCTGCCCTGGCGGAGGCGGCGGATCGGGACGGTGATGGCGGGAGACCGGTCAGGGCCCGGAGGCCCCCGAGGAGGCTAAGCCCGGGCACGGGGCCCGGTGAAGTTGTCCCCGGAAGCAGTGGGGTTTCGGTTGCGACCGGCAGCAGGCCCGGGAGCCGCGTGGTCGAGGCCTTACCTCCCCGCGTGCGGACGGAGCCTCGGACGAGCACTCGGCGGCAGAAGGATGTCGTGGACGGGGGCGCTGCTGCTTTCGGGTCGGAAGTGGCCGGGCGGCCCCCTGGTGTTGCAGGACCCACGGAGGGGAGGTCTGGGCGGGCTTCCCCCCCATCGGAGAGTGACGAGGATGACGAGGCTGGATCCGGGAGACCGCATGGCCGGCCTGGGAGGCAACAGGCAAGTGCAGGGGGCTCCGGCCGGGGCCCTCTTGGCGGGAAGGTCGTTAGGGGGAGCTCTGCCACGGAGAGGGGCGGGAGTAGGCCAGTGGGGGGTGCCCAGGCCATAGTCCTAAGGGGGGAGGGTTCTGGGGCCCCTAAGCGTGGATCGAAAGGTGTGAGTTCCAGGGGCGGGGGGGGGTCTCGGGATGTGGCCAGGTCGGAGAGCGGGTCCCCCGTAGGGGTGGTGGGTAGGTCTGGGCTGTCGCGGTCTAGTCAGCAGGGGGGTAAGGGTAAAGGGGCGGTGGTGGTAGGCGCGGGAAAAAGGGTTCCGGAGGCAGTCAGTCGGAGGACCAAGGGGGGTCGGGGACCGGGATCCTCGGTAGTGGTCGGGCGGTGGGGGAGCCCGGATTCTGGGAGTGGTAGCGACAGTCCATCACCCGTTAGATCGCAGGGGTCCCGGGAGGCGCGGGGGAGGTCGGGTCGGCACTGCTCCCCCTTGGACAGCTCGGCAGGGGAATGTGCGGCAGCCCCTAGGTATGGTCGGCAGGGGCGGCCTAATAGTAGAGACGGGAGGAGTCGTAGCCCCAGGGGTTCCAGGGTGCCACGTGGTGGTAGAGGTCAGCGGGAGGCTTCGGTACAGAGCAGGCGCTCCCGGGGTCGTGACGGGAGGGGTATTGATGTCCGTTACACCCTACCCAGGACTTCTTCTCCTTGTCCTAGATCTCGGAGCCGTTCCGCCTCCTCGCAGGCTGGTCACCGGGTGGGCTCCCCGGTCGGCGAGACAGCAGCGGAAGTTCCTCTTCCTGGATGTCGGGCGATCTGCACTGCAGCCCCCACCGTCCCGGTGTCGGGGGGCTTGGCCGGTGAGTCCAGTGGGTCAATACACTCTAGTGCTTTAATTACCACACTTCAGGCACTACTCCACTCATTGGGGGCGGGGGGTGACACTAGCGGCATTGGTCAGGTGTGGGCTCCGGGTGCTGTGGCTACGGGCTCTCGGGTTGGGAACTCCACAGGGCCTAGTTCGGGCGGGGACATGGTGGTGCCGCAGGACGTAGGGGAGACTGGGAGCGAGCGGGCTGAGTTGACCGGGGGTATTCCTGACGCGGCTAGACAGCACGCGTATGTGTCGTTTGCGGGCCCGTTGGGGGTTCATTTGAAGCAGGACGTGAAGGATAAGATATGGAAGGGGGAATTCTGTGAGATCTTCTCCCTCCTCCCATTGGAGGACTTTATAGACCTCAAGGAGGAGGATAAGAAGGACGAGAAGAAGGAGGAGGAGGAGAAGAGGAAGCGGTATCGCAAGATTCCGAAATCCTTTGGGAATTGGCTGAGGGCTTTTTGTGTGCTGGCTAGCGTACTCGGCGAGAAATCGCCGGGGTTATGCTCCTCTCTGTTTTGTTATTCGGATGGCATTTGGGAAGCGTACCGGACTTACGGGGGGTTGGCGTGGTGGCGGTATGACGAGCAGTTTAGGCAGCGGCTGGCGGCTAACCCGGGTATGCGGTGGGACCAAATGGACCTGCCGCTCTGGATGAAGTTAATGATGGCGCAAAAGGCGCAGCCCTTTCAGAACTCGGCCGGCGCTAGGGGGCAGTCCGCCTCGTCGGCCGCCTTACCAAAGGGCTTATGTTGGCTCTATAATGAGGGCCAATGCAAATGGGGGACCACCTGTCGCTTCAAGCACGAGTGCTCCGGCTGTGGAGGCGCTCATGGGCTCAACCGCTGCTTCAAGAAGGGGAAGTCCGGTGGCGCCGGTGCTGCTGTCGCGACCGGGGGAGGGGGTGCATCCGCTTCCCCTGGGCTTAACCCCAGTGAGGCTAAGCGCGATGGAGCCATGGCTAAGCCGCTACGATAACAAGGCGGATGCCGCTGTGCTCCTGGCGGGTTTTGCGAAGGGGTTTTTCATTCCGTTTCAGGAGCGGGAGGGGGGATCGGGGAGGCTGCGCAACCTGAAGTCTGTGGCTGACTTCCCGGACGTGGTTAGGGAGAAGCTGGGCAAGGAAGTCGGGCTGGGCCGCATGGCGGGCCCGTTCACAGTGCATCCGCTGGAAGGCCTGCGGATTTCTCCACTTGGGGTGGTTCCCAAGAAGGAGCCGGGTAAATTTAGACTCATTCACCACCTCTCGTACCCGAAAGGGGAATCGGTGTATGACGGTATTCAAAAGGACTTGTGCTCGGTGTCTTATGCATCTTTCGACCGGGCGGTCGATCTGGTCCGGCGGGCAGGGCGTGGGGCTCTGATGGCGAAGGTGGACATTGAGGCCGCGTTTCGGCTGCTGCCGGTCCACCGGGACTGTCATCACCTCCTGGGGTGTTTCTTCGAAGGGAACTACTTCGTGGACTTGTGCCTGCCCATGGGTTGTTCCATTTCGTACTCCTATTTTGAGAAATTTAGCACTTTT
The DNA here is from genome assembly GCF_036172605.1 of Pelobates fuscus. Lineage (NCBI taxonomy): Eukaryota > Metazoa > Chordata > Amphibia > Anura > Pelobatidae > Pelobates > Pelobates fuscus. The sequence goes on from NC_086317.1 coordinate 25,260,933, forward strand.
CTCGAATGGGTGGTACGGGTGGAAGCGGGGAATCGTTTTATTGTGCATTATCTGGATGATTTTCTGTGCGTGGGGCCGGCTGATTCCTTGGATTGCCTGCGCCTGCTGCGGATGGTTGAGTGGGTGGCGGGCCACTTCGGGGTTCCGCTGGCGGCGGATAAAACTGAAGGCCCGACCACGTGTCTGAGTTTCCTGGGTCTGGAGATTGACTCTGGGTTGGGCGAATGTCGGCTGCCCCGAGATAAGCTGGACAGGCTTCGAGGGGCGGTGGCTGTTGTAGCGGGGGCGCGCAAGGTTACTCTGCGGCAGCTCCAGTCTTTGATTGGGCTGCTCAATTTTGCGTGTCGGGTCATTCCGATGGGAAGGGTCTTCAGTCGCAGCTTGTCGGCCGCTACTGCGGGGGTTCGGTCCCCGCACCATTTCATCCGGGTGTCGGCGGCCATGAAAGCGGACTTGGGCATTTGGGATGCCTTCTTGCGGGATTTTAATGGGACGGTGTTGTTCAGGCAGGAGGGCCAGTCGTCGGCCGAGCTTGAGCTTTTCACGGATGCCTCGGGCAGTGTAGGTTTTGGGGCATATTTTGGTGGCTGCTGGTGTGCAGAGAGGTGGCCGGACTCCTGGGGTTCGAGCCCTCTTATGCGCAACTTGGCTTTCCTTGAGTTGTTCCCGTTAGTGGTTGCGATGGCACTATGGGGCGACAGGCTGCGTGATCGGAAAGTGGTCTTTTTCTCGGATAACATGGCGGTGGTTCACGCGGTGAATCGTCAGTCTGCGGCCTCAAGGCCGGTGGTTAGGCTGCTTAGGCGACTGGTATTGCTGTGTATGTCTCGGAATGTTGTTTTTCGCGCGCGGCATGTTCCCGGTTATTTGAATGAGGTGGCTGATGCTCTGTCTCGTTTTCAGTGGTCCCGATTCTGGCTGGTGGCGCCGGGGGCTTCGAAGGACGGGCAGGCTTGCCCGGACGAGATTTGGCAGCTGGGAACATCCTGCTTGGAGGACTTGTGAAGGCTTCCCTGGCGCCGGCCACTTGGGCCTCGTACAGTAAGATTTGGGGCTTGTGGGAGCGGTCGCTGGACGGGCTGGCCATGGTCAGCGGGGAGGCTCTGCGGGATGCTTTCCTGTGGTACACCTGTCAGTTGCTGGCGAAAGGGGCGTCGCCTGCCATGGTGGACAGGTCCATGGCGGCGATGGCGTTTTGGTTCAGATGGCATGGGAAGGAGGACTTTACTAAGACTTTCATTATCAGGCAGGCCCTGAAGGGCTATCGCAAGGGACGCAGGTCGCCGGATACCAGGCGCCCGGTGTCGGTTCGACTACTGGGGGATTTGTTGGCTTTGTTGCCTGAAATCTGTTTTGATGGGTTCGAGGCTTCGCTGTTCAAGGTGGCGTTTATTTTGGCGTTTTTTGGGGCATTCCGAATTGGGGAACTGATGAGCGCTAATAAGAGGGTGCAAGGGGGCCTGCAATTTTCGGGGGTTCGTGTCTTGGATGGGAAGGTGGTGGTGCACCTCGGCAGATCCAAAACGGACGTCCGCGGCGTGGGCCGGGACGTGGCACTGGGGGCCTTGCCGGGCTCGGCTTTGTGCCCGTTGGCTGCTACGGCAGAGTACCTAGCGCGGAGGCCAGCGATGGGGGGTTCCTTGTTGGTGCATGCCGACGGATCCTCCCTCTCTCGGTTTCAGTTCACGAAAGTTTTTCGGTTGGGCTTGGGCAAGTTAGGGCTTCGTGCTCGTTCTCGCACTCGTTCCGTATTGGGGCTGCCACGGAGGCGGCTCGGTTGGGATTGGGGGACGAGGTGGTGAAGCGGATCGGGAGGTGGGAATCAGTAAGATTCCGTTCCTATGTCAGATTGGGTCTGTTGGAGTAATGAGATTGGGGACCGTTTTATGCAAAAAAAAAAAAAATATTTGGGAATAAGAGACTGGTAACTGGCTGTACTAAAATGGTTCACTGTGTTATTTGGGCTGGGGTGGGGGTCTCTGTCGGACTTCCCTCATCATTTGTTTTTCCCCCCAGGGTGTGAGGCATGGATCGTGGGCCATTCGTTTGTCTTCTGGGCCGAGAGGAGGGCCGCAGCTCGAGCGCAAGGCCAGCAGCTGGGTTTTCCGAGAGGCCAGTTGGCAGTTCGCTGGTTTGGGTATCGGGGTTTCTGCTGGGGGGATGTTTGTGGTAAACTGTTTGGGATGCTGGCGGCGGGATACACGCCAGACTTACTGGTCCTGCATATTGGGGGTAATGACCTGGGCCTTACGCCGCAACGCCGGCTGGTGAAGTGGATGAAGCAGGACATCAATAAGTTGAGGGGCCTGCTTCCGGGGGTCATGTTGGTTTGGTCGGAGATTGTCCCGAGGCGCCGGTGGCGGCACGCTCGGGATCCGTTAGCTATGGATAGGTGCAGGAAGAAAGTGAATAGCTTGATGGCAAGCTTTGTGCGGAAGGTAGGAGGTGTGGTGGTAAGGCACCTTGAGCTGGAGGAAGGGTTGCCAGGATACTACCGCTCGGATGGTGTTCACCTCTCGGAGGTGGGTTTGGACCTGCTCAACTTGGGTTGGCAGGATGGTATCCGGATGGCTCTGTTTCTTCGGGGTGGCGGAGCTCAGACAGCTTAAGGGGTCAAGGTCTGAGCTTGTGGCGGGACGGGGAGCCGAAGGAGAGGAAATAGGCTCCCCTGGATGAACGTGAGGTGGAATAAACAGATTGTGGTCATCGGTGGTTGAGAGGTTTCGAGTCCTGGAGGTGACTCAGAACCTGGTGGGGCAGGGGTATCCGGGTATACCCCTGCCGTGGTTAATGGATGGTTGGCACTTTGGAATGTTGGTGTATGTTATAAATATGTTATAAATATGTATAGGTGTTATTATATGGGGGTCATTGCCTTTTGTATGGTAGCCGAAGGAACAGGATGCGAGGGGGCGGAGTATGGGGGGCAATGACCCATGTTTAATATGTTAATTTATTATTGTTATTATTATTATTATTATTATTATTATTATTATGATTATTATTATTATCCCCTTCACGACGGGTGACGGACGAGGTCCGTCATCCAGGGGATACCCTTAACGACGGGTGACTGACCTCGTCCGTCACGCGGTAAAATTAACCCCAGATCGCCGCAATCGCGGCGATCGTGGGGTTAATGGTGCTCCGGTCTGCCTCTGCATTAGAGGCAGACTGGGAGCACCGGATCGGGCTGTCCCAGTACATGTGCCCGCTCTGACAGCATGTCTGAGCGGGCACATGTGCTCTGCATACTCACCTCCGCCTCCCTGCACTTCCGGGTTCAGTGTGAAGTGCAGGGAGACGGATCAGTGCTGATCCTGCCCCCTGGTGTTCAAAAAATAAAGTTTATTTAAAATCCCACCCCCCTTTACCCCCCCTTTACCATTTTAATAAAAAATTAACCCCTACCCTGCCAATTGATCACTGACTACAGTGATCAATTGGCAGGGATTACATTTTAATATGATCTGATTTTTTTTTTAACACCTGAGGGTTAATTCTTTTTTTTTTAACCCTCAGGGGTTAAATTTATTTTATTAATTAATTTAAATATTTTAAAATTATAAATTTAGCTAGCTGGGGAGGGTGGAAGTTAGTGGGGAATTGGGGGATTTAGTGTTAGGCTAACTAGGGGTTAACGTTAAAAAAAGTTTTAAAAAAAGCTTTAAAAAGTTAAAAAATTAAGTTAAAAAAAAGTTTTAATAACGTTTAAGTAAAAAATTTAAAAAAAAAAAAAACCTTTACCCAGTCCAAATAAAAATTAACCCCTTCCCTGCCAGTCTATCACTACCTACAGTGATCAAAATACAGATCACAGTATTATACTGTGATCTAATTTTTTTTTAACCCTGACGATTAACTTTTATTTATTTTTTAACCCTCAGGGGTTAAATTAATTTAATTAACTAATTTAAATATTGTATAATTAAATATTTTGCTAGCTGGGGTGGGTGGGAGTTATGGGAAAATGGGGAATTTACTGTTAGTGCTGCTTACTGCTAGTTAGGGGTTAACGGTAAAAGAAAAAGCTTAGAAAAATGTTAAATCTGTAAAAAAAAGTTTTACGAAAGTTTAGGAAACTTTAAAAAAATGAATAAGCAAAACAAAAGTTGAAAAAATAGTTTTAAAAAGTAAAAAAGTTTGAAAAAGTTAAAAAATTAATTTAATAACGCTCATTACCACTACACCTGGTACAAGCTAGCGGAAAAATGATCCCACGCTAAGGTTCAAAATATGCCTTTTGAAATACCCTGGGATGTCTTCTTTAAGAAATGGTATGGCTTTATGGGGTATTTGGATTATATAGCCTGGTAAAATACTCTAAAATGGGACATGGGCACAGCGTAAAAATGTAAAGTTTGAAAAATAATGGAATGGCTGTGTCCCAAATGTGCCCCTCCGATGTCCACATATACCTGGCAAAGGTACATACGGGGGTATTTTTGTACTCAGCCGACATAACTGAGCAACATATAAAGTATTATAGAGTGGTGGTACACATAAGGTTTGCAAAATATACTGTGCAAACTCACTTTGTGTGTCAAAAAGGCAGAAAAAACGCTTATTACCACTACACCTGGTACAAGCTAGCGGAAAAATGATCCCACACTAAGGTTCAAAATATGCCTTTTGAAATACCCTGGGATGTCTTCTTTAAGAAATGGTATGGCTTTATGGGGTATTTGGATTATATAGCCTGGTAAAATACTCTAAAATGGGATATGGGCACAGCGTAAAAATTTAAAGTTTGAAAAAAAATGGAATGGCTGTGTCCCAAATGTGCCCCTCCGATGTCCACATATACCTGGCAAAGGTACATACGGGGGTATTTTTGTACTCAGCCGACATAGCTGAGCAACATATAAAGTATTATAGAGTGGTGGTACACATAAGGTTTGCAAAATATACTGTGCAAACTCACTTTGTGTGTCAAAAAGGCAGAAAAAACGCTTATTACCACTACACCTGGTACAAGCTAGCGGAAAAATGATCCCACACTAAGGTTCAAAATATGCCTTTTGAAATACCCTGGGATGTCTTCTTTAAGAAATGGTATGGCTTTATGGGGTATTTGGATTATATAGCCTGGTAAAATACTCTAAAATGGGACATGGGCACAGCGTAAAAATTTAAAGTTTGAAAAAAAATGGAATGGCTGTGTCCCAAATGTGCCCCTCCGATGTCCACATATACCTGGCAAAGGTACATACGGGGGTATTTTTATACTCAGCTGACATAGCTGAGCAACATATGAAGTATTATACAGTCGTAGCACACATAAGGTTTGCAAAATATACTGTGCAAACTCACTTTGTGTGTCAAAAAGGCAGAAAAAACGCTCATTACCACTACACCTGGTACAAGCTAGCGGAAAAATTATCCCACGCTAAGGTTCAAAATATGCCTTTTGAAATACCCTGGGGTGTCTACTTTAAGAAATGGTAGGCCTTTGTGGGGTAGTTTGAATTCAAAACTTACGAAGATGCTTGGAAATTGCACATAGGCCCAGCGTCAAAATTCAAAGTTCTGTAAAAACTGATATGGCTTGGTCTCCAATATGCCACTGTAGCTTCACAAAATAGTGCCAAAGACATTCATTGGGGATGTCTTTTTACTCAGAAGACTTAGCTGAGCATAATTTGGCGGTTTTGAACTTAGTGGCACATATGAAATATACAAAATGCCCAGAAAAAATGCAATCCGTATGTCAAAAAATGCACAAAATTATTTTTTACCACATACTTTGGCATATATTGGTGAAAAAATGGGGGCATGCTAAGGCACAATATGCACCTTATGATATACCCTGGAGTGTCTACTTTTACAAATGGTAGGCCTTTGTGGTTTTTTTTTGAACATTCAAACTGTTATAATACCCCAAATGGAAGCATAGGCTCATTAAATCCGTCTCTCAAAATTCTACTGTGAATACTGAAAAGGACAGGTCTCCTGTATGGCACTGTAGCTTCACGAAATAGTGCCATAGACATACAATGGGGGTGTCCTTTTACTCAGAAGACTTAGCTGAGCATAATTTTAGGGGTTTGAACTTAGTGGCACATATGAAATATACAAAATGCCCAGCAAAAATGCAATCCGTATGTAAAAAATGCACAAAATTATTTTTTACCACATACTTTGGCATGTAATGGTAAAAAAATGGGGGCATGTTAAGGCACAATATGCACCTTATGAGATACCCTGGAGTGTCTACTTTTACAAATGGTAGGACTTTGTGGGGGGTTTTGAACAGTCAAACTGTTATAATACCCCAAATGGAAGCATAGGCTCATTAAATCCGTCTCTCAAAATTCTACTGTGAATACTGAAAAGGACAGGTCTCCTGTATGGCACTGTAGCTTCACGAAATAGTGCCATAGACATACAATGGGGGTGTCCTTTTACTCAGAAGACTTAGCTGAGCATAATTTGGGGGGTTTGAACTTAGTGGCACATATGAAATATACAAAATGCCCAGCAAAAATGCAATCCGTATGTAAAAAATGCACAAAATTATTTTTTACCACATACTTTGGCATGTAATGGTAAAAAAATGGGGGCATGTTAAGGCACAATATGCACCTTATGAGATACCGTGGAGTGTCTACTTTTACAAATGGTAGGCCTTTGTGGGGGTTTTTGAACAGTCAAACTGTTATAATACCCCAAATGGAAGCATAGGCTCATTAAATCCGTCTCTCAAAATTCTACTGTGAATACTGAAAAGGACAGGTCTCCTATATGGCACTGTAGCTTCACGAAATAGTGCCAAAGACATACAATGGGGGTACCGTTGTACTCAGCAGAAGTAACTGAACACATAATAAAACTTTGTACAGGAATAGCACACACCAACTTTACAAAATACACATGAGAAGTTCTTTGTTATACGTTTGTGTGCGAAAACCCCCAAAAAACACAATTTTACTCCAATATTTAGCAGAGGTTGGCGGTAAAATGGCTACGTAGAAAGTGTCAAAACAACCTTAGGTAAATAGCCTGTGATGTCTACTTTATATAAATATATACTTTTGTGTGGCAATTTTGTTTTATTTTATGGCTATTAGGCTTACAAGACAAACATACCAAATTCTAAAATCGCTCCACATTAAAATTTTATTTTACTCCTTGTGCTTTGTGACCTGTAACTACCAAAAAAAACTTAAAATCCCAGACACATTATATATTCTGTAAATCAGAACAAATAAATGAATTTATTTTTAATTACTTTCCTTAACCTGCACTAATTATGCACACATTATGATTGCAAAAACTGTAAAAAAAACCCAATATTTTTCTTTTTTTTGCATTTTTCTGTATTTTTTTTATAATAAGTAAGCATTTATATATATATATATGTTATATCAAATTAAAGCCCTTTCTGTCCTTTAAAAAACAGTATATAATATGTGTCGGTGCAATAAATGAGAGATGCAAATTGCAGTTGAACGCAAACAGCAAGAAAATGCAAAAATTGCTTGTGTCATTAAGCGTAAGTCAAGCTTCTGAAGCTCTGTCCTTAAGGGGTTATTATAATTATTGGTTAATAAAGCTGTGGACAAATTTCCCCATAATACTTAGTGTCCGTGTGTTATTGGGTTAGGTTATGGGGGTGGTTTGTCCTGGATTCCGACTGCCCAAATGGCGACTATACACCTGTCATGTAGCCCCATGTAGCTAGAGCGCAGCTAAGCGGAAAAAGGCCTTGACAGGGGTTAGGAGGCGGGCTTAGGAGGAAGTAAGCAAGGGTTGGATTATGGGTAAGTAGGATTGGCTATTTAAATGAGCAGCCATTTTAGGTGAGTCATTCTAACTTTCTACCTGGTTGAGTTTGTCCCACCCACCCTCCCTTTGTTTGTTATGTTATGTGTTTCTTTAACCCGTTTCTTTCACAGCGGCGGGACGGGGAGCCGAAGGAGAGGAAATAGGCTCCCCTGGATGAACGTGAGGTGGAATAAACAGATTGTGGTCATCGGTGGTTGAGAGGTTTCGAGTCCTGGAGGTGACTCAGAACCTGGTGGGGCAGGGGTATCCGGGTATACCCCTGCCGTGGTTAATGGATGGTTGGCACTTTGGAATGTTGGTGTATGTTATAAATATGTTATAAATATGTATAGGTGTTATTATATGGGGGTCATTGCCTTTTGTATGGTAGCCGAAGGAACAGGATGCGAGGGGGCGGAGTATGGGGGGCAATGACCCATGTTTAATATGTTAATTTATTATTGTTATTATTATTATTATTATTATGATTATTATTATTATTATAATTATTGGTTAATAAAGCTGTGGACAAATTTCCCCATAATACTTAGTGTCCGTGTGTTATTGGGTTAGGTTATGGGGGTGGTTTGTCCTGGATTCCGACTGCCCAAATGGCGACTATACACCTGTCATGTGAAGAAGTGAGTTTTTATTGATTTTTTTGAAGGAGGGGAGACTAAATTTGTTGATCATATGGCTTCCTTTACCAGCAATAACGTATAACACTCACTCATTGAATTTATAGAAAAGGAAATTCCAGCCGGTATAATGGACACAATGACCCTGTTTTATACAGGATTAAACTTTTATTTCATGTGTTCCTGCGTGTCTAATTCAACATTTAGCACATTGTTATATTTTATGCTGTTTTCTGAGAACATAAAAGGCCTACCACAGAAATAGTCTTTGATTGAATGTAAAATGAGTTTAATAATTGTATTCATTCACATCCCACATGACACTTTTTATATGTTAATAGGTACGCTTTACGATGTGTAGGTTTCCTGCATTCTGTCTTGTGACATTGTGACCCAGTTAGACAATGCTATGCTGTGGCCTTTAGGTCATGTTCTTCCTGCAATGCTATCCTGTGTATTAACCTTTTTACTTTCATTTTATTTATATAATTGGGCTGACAAATACTATAGGCCTTGCTGAAACAGTAGCAGGAGCATGAGCCCGGGGCCTATGAAGGGTTAATTCATTTGTAGAGGATCATAAGAATATCCCTTTCTGCCTCATTAGAGATTTCACCTTCTATCTGATAGCGGCCAAGTGAATTGATCTCGTAGGAATCCTCTAGCTCAAGAGTTTTACTATGGTTCGGGCAGGTGAGCTTGCATTTTAACCCCTTCACTACCAAAGTTTGCACACAAAATTTTTTTTTAAAAAATTCTAGTATTTTGGGTATCCTGGAAAGTAATGTTTAAATGTTTCAGTATGCACAAATAGCACACTATTTCATGGAAACAAAATTAACATTTTGGTTGGACAGAAAAACCTTTAAAAAAAATCATGTGCCAAATAATGAAGTTAAGCATAAGAAAACAGTATTGCAAATTAATATCTCTCATATATACATTATCCAATGTGCACTCGGATCTTAGCTGTGTGTGTGTGTGTGTGTATGAGTGTATATATATATACATACACACCTATCCTGATGAAAGTTTGAGATTATCAAACTGAAACGTCAATTTTGTTAAGGTAATAAAAGTTAAAGGGACACTCCAGGCACCCAGACCACTTCTGCCCATTGGAGTGGTCTGGGTGCCAACTCCCACTACCCTTAACCCTGCAGGTGTAATTATTGCAGTTTTCATAAACTGCAATAATTACCTTGCAGGGTTAACTCCTCCTCTAGTGGCTGTCTACTGCTTCATAGCACAGGTTTTCTGTGCTAGAGCGTCGCTGGACGTCCTCACGCTGTGTGAGGACCTGCAGCGTCGCTCAATTCGCATGCGCATTAGGTCTCCTCAGCCGGCGGGCGGGATCAGTCTCCCTGCCGGCTGACGTAATGAAGAGGAGGAGCGGCGGCGCCCGAAACCCCCGCCGAGGGACATCGGCGGGGGTCTCAGGTAAGTCACTGAAGGGGTTTTCTTCCCTTCAACAACCGGGGATGGGTGGTGGGAGGAAGAGGGGACCTGCAGTGCCAGGAAAACAGATTGTTTTCCTGGCACTGGAGAGTCCCTTTAAGTTTAAATCCTGAGAGTGCGATGCTGATATGATTTTTTTGTGTTTTGGCCTGACTAGCACCAGGCAAGGATCTGGATTAGATGGAGTGCAAGATTACTTTTGTTATATATATATAACAGTAAAACAAATGGGCTGCTCTCACGGTCTTCCTTAGTAAAGTTTACTTTATTCCAACATGTAGATGTAGATCAACGTTTCAGTCTGCTTGCGGACTTTCCTCAGGATCAAATGTAGCGGACTGAAACGTTGAGAACAGTAACAATGTATCTTATTTCCACAGACTGATTTCTAAACACATTTATTGTAGTTTAACCCCTTAACGCCGTTACGGCGTTCCATGCCGTCGCGCTTTAAATGGGCTTTAAAGCCGTTGCGGCGGCATGGAACGCCGTAACGGCTGCAGCCCCCAGGAGCCAGCAACTACTCACCTCCGCCGCGATCCTCTTCTGGGGGGCTGCCTGACAGCCCAGGCAGCCCCCCTCTGGCAAATGAGGCCCCCGGTGGCCATGTGATCGCTCTCAAAGAGCGATCACATGGCCCCCTATAGCTGGCTATGGATCTGCCAGCAGGGGGGCTGTCTGAAATATCAGACAGTCCCCCTGCTGGTAGGTAGTGTAAAAAAAAATATTAAACATATTATAAAATAAATTAAATGCATTTTTATATATATAAATATATGTATATATATAATATATATACATATTATATATATGTAACGTCATACAAAGTGTATTTTAATACTAATATAAGTACATATATTAGTATTAAAATACACTTAGAATGACGTTACATATATATAATATGTATATATATTATATATATAATAGATCTACATATATATATTATATATATACGTATAATTAAAATAATAAATAAATAAAATAATAAAATAAATAAAATATTGAAACAAAATTTAATATAAATTATATATCCATATGTAATTTCATTCTAACTGTATTTTGTTATTAATATATATATATTGGTAACAAAATACACTTAGAATGACATTCTATATATATCTATCTATATATAAAATACAAATAACCGCAAATATATTTATATAGATAAATACATATAATTACATAAAAGATTACATTAGTATACACGTAGAATTTAAATACATATATATGTATATATATAAAAATTCTACATGTATATGTAAGTAATCTTTTAACGTAATTATGTGACTTGATTAATTAAAATTTGATTGACATGCCTGACACAGGGAGAAAGTGCAGATAATTTAATTCGCAAGCACTACATTTGACCCTGTAACTCTCCAAGACACCATAAAACCTGTACATAGGGGGTACTGTTTTACTCGGAGACTTCGCTGAACTCAAATATTAGTGTTTCAAACTGGTAAATTGTATTACAACGATGATATTTTAAGTAAAAGTGACGTTTTTTGCATTTTTTACAAACGAACGGCACTTTTATGGACTATATTATTGTTGTAATATGTTTTACTGTTTTAAACCACTAATATTTGTGTTTAGTGAAGTCTCCCGAGAATAACAGTACCCCCAATGTACAGGTTTTATGGTGTTTTGGAAAGTTAGAGAGTCACATATAAGGCTTGCATTTCATTTTTGTCACATTGAAATTTGCCAGATGAGTTATGTTGCCTTTGAGAGCGTATGGTAGCCCAGGAATGAGAATTACCCCCATGATGGCATACCATTTGCAAAAGTAGACAACCCGAGGTATTGCAAGTGGGGTATGGCCAGTCTTTCTTAGTAGCCACTTAGTCACAAACACTGGCCAAATATTAGTTTTTTGTTTTTTTCACACAAAAACAAATATGAACGCTAACTTTGGCCAGTGTTTGTGACTAAGTGGCTACTAAAAAAGACTAAACATACCCCACTTTCAATACCTTGGCTTGTCTACTTTTTCACATGGTATGCCATTATGGGGGTAATTCTCATTCCTGGCTACCACACCGTCTCAAAGGTAACATTACTAATCTGGCAAATTTCAATTTGAAAATGGAACGTTCTACATTTGACCCTGTAACTTTCCAAAACACCATAAAACCTGTTAATGGGGGGTACTGTGAGACATCGCTGATTACAAATATGTGCATTTTTTTGCAGTAAAACCCAACAGTATTATGACATTTACAGCTAAAATGGCAGACGGAAATACAAATTTAAAAAAAAATCTTATTTTCTCACATTTTTTTAAATTCTATTCAAAATAAATTATGTTCCATATATGAATAGTTATTGATAAATTAAACGCCTGTTTCTCCTGAACAAAATGATACATAATAAGTGTGGGTGTACTTAATGTGACAGCGGTGAATTACGGGTGAACAGACATATAGCGCAAATTCCAGTTTTTGTTTACGGTTTTTTTTTTTTTTTTTTTTTTTTATTCTTTATTTTGGTTGTGCAGGTGAGTACAAACAAAACACAGTCATGCTCCACAACAGCGTAAAATAATAGGGGAACATAAACAGATGGAGCAGTGGCTCTGAGAACTTGCACTTTTTTTTTTATAAAGTAATAATACTTACAGAGTTATGCCTGAACGATGATTACTTAGTTAAAGGTTAAATATACCTGTAGCATCCTGATAGCTTTGGTAGATAAGATTGCACATAATCCGTAAAAGCAATATGCGAGTACCCTAGTACCTCTCGTGGGCTATAAGCCAGAGTAAAACAGATGAAGGTAGTTTAAGATGAAATAGTCGCCGGATAACACTGGGCATATCAGCATTTATATTATGAATTTTGTTGGGTTAAACAAGGTAGTAATTTACAAGAGAGACCGTGCGAGCGCTGGGTCACAAATGGTGCCTTCTAGTAATTGCCTGTCTCGCCCACTAGGGCCTGTGCTCAATCTGGCTGCAATATAAAATGAACGAAGGGTAAACAACTGAGCAAGGTAAGGGGGTGCAACAGATTGCGGGGTGACCGCGGCTGGGGTGTAGTGTACTTAAAAACAAAACCTTACATTCAAACCTTAGTTGCACAATTCCCATAACAGTGGGACAGATATATAAGTGGATAGTGCGGCTCGGTCGGCCCACTAAGGGCAATCAGTAAAAGCAACATTCTAACGCTCCAATATAAACATTCATGCCCTCACGTGTCCTATGGGCTACAAGCCAGAGTAAATCTGATTAAGATAATTTAAGCTGAAATAGTCGCTGAATAACAATGGGCATATTAGCATTTACATTATGAATATTGTTGGGGTAAACAAGGTTGAAATTTACAATAGAGAACGTACGAGCGCTGGGTCACATAGGGTGCCTTCTGGTAACTGTCTGTCTCGCCCGCTAGGGCTTGTGCTCAATCTGACTGCAAGATAAAATAAACGAAAGGTGAGCAACTGAGCAGGATGAGGGGGTGTAACAGAATGCGGGATGTCCGCGGCTGGGGTAAAGTGTACTTTAAAACAAAACCTTACATTCAAACCTTAGGTATACATTTCCCAGAACAGTGGGGCAGATTTATATATGAACAGTGCGGCTCAGTCGGCCCACTAAGGGCGATCAGGTCGGGGCCACAGTCCTTAATCCCCTTGGGACAAAAGCCTCCGAGTCAGCTGGGTTCCAGATGTGTGGTCTGGAGGGGATGCTTGATTGCTGCAGAGCGTCCGGTGGAAGGCCCAAGGTAACCAGTTGTGTTTTAGCCTCCTGCAGGTCCGCTATGAGGCATGAGATGTCTCCCTGGAACACTTGTAGCTTGTGTGGTGTGCGCCAATGATATTTAATGTTATGGGCGCGGAGTATGGAGGTGAAGGGTCTCATGGTGGCGCGCCAGGCCATAGTTCCCCTGGATAAATCTGCGTATAATGAGAGGGCCATGTCCTCGAAAGGGTATGGTGTGTTTCCCCTGGTGGCGATCAGAATCGCGTCTTTGTCCTGCCGCTTTTGGAACTTAACAATCACGTCCCTGGGTGCCTCTGAAGGAGCCATTGGTGGTTTGGGGATTCTGAATATGCCGTCTAGGCCCACTGCTTTAGCTTGTTTCGCCTGGAGTATTTTGCCTGTGAGACGTCTCATGAGGTGTGGGAGTTCCAAGTCCGAGACCGACTCTGCTATGCCACGGATTTTTATATTGTGGGCTCTGCGCGAGTCCTCCAGTACCGCCATTTTCTGTTCCATTTTCAGATGCTGCTGTTGCAACGATTTCACCTCCTGCTGGAGCGTGGCTATGGCCTTCGAGCGGCTGAGGGAGTCTTGTTCCAGGATACCCATGCGGTTCGTGAGGCCTTGTATGTCTTTCCTCATGTCGGCTACATCCGCTTGGATATTCCGGCGGAGCTCCGCCAGCAGCTCTCTCATTTCGGCCTTTGTGACCGGGGCAGTGTCCTGCTGTGTCTTTGGTTGCACTGTCTCCTGCATTGCAGGTAAGCGTGGGTCCTCTTGCTCTGAGAGTCGTTCATCGGAGTCGTTGAGGTCGTCGAGGTCGTCGAGGTAGGCGTCCAAAGTTGGTTCCAGGGCGCCATGTGCTCGCCGCCATAGGTCCCCTATGCTGGTGCCCTGTCGAGGCAGGTCCTGCTTCGTTTTTTTTTGTTTTTCCTGCCCATTGCTGTTGAGTCTGCTACAGTGGGGCAGTGTTGTTTGCCTTTTGGGGGGTAAAAATCGTTGGGTTTTGTGCTTTATTCTCCGTTAATTCTCGGAGCTCTCAGAGGATGCGACCAGTCGTTTCGGCAGTTAGCTCCACCCCCCGTTTTGTTTTGATCAGAACGTGCACTATTGACTCCGTCCTGAAGGGGTTAAAGACACATTACTGGGAGTATTATTGCTTGGGTCCAAATTAGGGACTGTCCCTTCTACATAGGGACACGTGGGAGGTATGTTACCAAATAGTTACCAAATTAGTATCTCTTTCTCTTTAATAGATTATTAAGGTCTGTATATATTTTTTGTGGATTTGGAGATACTTTTTACGCACTGTAGTTATCATATTTAACATCTCTCTGATACCCATCTATCCACTGGACTCCAGATTCTAAGATTCTTTTGGCATAACATCTATATGCACACATATCTATACCAGCCGGCTTGGTAGTTCTTCCCTCTCCTTTATGGGAGAACATCCAAGCATTTCTTTGTGTTTTTTTCATTGATGTTACCAAATAGCCAGGAAAATTCATTCATTTAGTTTACAATCTAATGGATGAATGGTGTGTAGCCATATTGTCTGTGGAGAAAAGTTTGGAAACGGACAGGGTAACTCTGATCCAGCTTCCAATCCCAATCCCTACAACAATATTAAACGGCCCCTCAGATTAACGGTTTATGGGCTTGTTTCACATGTACATGCTGTGTATTATATTTTTAAATGAGGCACAGTTAGGTTTGCGTATAAAAGTGGGCCAACATTCTAAAAGTGCAGCATTCACCATGGAAATGCTCTGTATTTAGAATTCTGCCCCATAATTCCTCTTTATACCTAGCCCTCGTTGTATCTGAGTCCCTTAGGCATTGTATGTGATTCTGGCCACAACTCTGTGTTTGTGTTCTGTCTCTGCTTCTCTAATGATGTGTTTTAGATCACTCTGATTGTTTACTTTAATGTAACTAACAAAACTCTAATAAAAATGGACCAGTAGCGTATAAATAATGTCATGCAAAAAAAGCACATGGCAGTAAAGGCACGTAAATAATGGCCGTTTATTGTAAAATAATTGAGTGAAGACTTGCAGCAAAAAGCGACATCAGTTCTTTCCTTTAAATCAGTGGTAGGTGATTGTCTGCAATCAAGATGTTGTGGACTACATGTCCCCTGCTGCTTTGCCAGCATTATGGATGTAAGAGCATTATGAGAGATGTAGTCCAAAGCATCAGGAGTGCCATATGTTGCCTACCCCTGCACTTATATCCTGGGAATCACGTAGACTTGCAAAATCAGAAGATAACAACTTGCTTTTGAAAATGTGCATGGTGCACTGCCCATAAGGGATAAGTGGTACCAAACTACAGGGATGTGTGGATTTTTATTGAATTGTAGCTTTAAAACTCCAGGTTTTGCAAGACCCTAGCCCTGCCCTCCATGGCAAGGGATAAACCTAAATGTGTTCACTGTAAGTCACATGTTAAAGGGACACTATAGGCACCCAGATCATTTCAGCTCATTAAAGTGGTCTGGGTACAGTGTCCCATTTGCAATTAGTGCTGCAATGTTAAACATTGCAATTTTAGAGAAACTGTAATGTTTACATTGCAGCACTAACTCTGCCCCGAATGGCTGTCTACCAGACAGTCACTAGAGGCACTTCCTGGATCCTAAGGGACCTTTGGTCCGATATCTAACGCTGAACGCCCTCACGCTCTGCATGAGGAGCTCCACTGTAAGCTCTATCCCCATAGGAAAGCATTGATTTAATGCTTTCCTATGGGGAGGCCTAATGAGTGTGGCACTCACCTCGCATGTGCATTAGCACTCTGCTCGTCGAGGGAGCTGTGACCCACCACCGATAAGGTGGGGGGGGAGAGATTGGGGAGGGTGTTTCCCTTAAGATCTTTATTGTGTTCTGGCAGTAAGGTGATTAAGCATCTCACTCAAAGAATTAACCCTGTAAAGCTTTAAACAAATCTAGCCCCTGTTACATTTCTTCACCGATTCATAGATATGCCCCTTGTCGGTCTCTCTCCGCTCTTCTGGTGACCTTCTCCTGTCTGTTGCTCGCACCCTTACAGCAAACTCACGATTGCAGTACTTCTTGCGAGCCGCTCTCTT
The DNA here is from genome assembly GCF_036172605.1 of Pelobates fuscus. Classification (NCBI taxonomy): domain Eukaryota; kingdom Metazoa; phylum Chordata; class Amphibia; order Anura; family Pelobatidae; genus Pelobates; species Pelobates fuscus. The sequence continues at coordinate 25,277,602 of NC_086317.1, forward strand.
CCAGCCTGCCTACCCTCTCCCCTAGTCTTCAATAGTTTAAGCGTTCCCTCAAAACACATCTGTTCAGAAATGCTTATAGACTCCCAGAGTAATTAATCTTTACTTATCCATACCTGCAGGGCCGATCCTGTGTGGGTGCGTGGGGTGCACTGTGCCCAGGCGCCGCACAGAGCGGGTCGATGGCCTATCACAGGGAGCCCAGCAGGAGCAGCACTTTTTTTTAGCAATGCAGAGTATGCACCTGCTTATCCCAGACGGCAGGTGCCTGCTCTGCAGTAAAATACCGGACCGGAGTGGAGAAGAATCGCGCCCCCCTTGTGGTGATGCCGGGAGCAGGAATATGATGTAATTCTGGCCCCACATCACTAAACAGTGCGAGGGAGCAGAGAGGAGCAGGAAGATCATGAAAGCCACTGGACCCCAGGGAGAGGACCCAGAGGACTGCTAAAGGTAGGAGCAACAAGCAATACAATTTATTTGTGAGTGTGTGTGCAAGACTGTGTGTGCAAGACTGTGTGTGCAAGACTGTGTGTGTGTGTCTGTCAGTAAGTGTGTGTGTGTAAGTGTGTGTGTGTAAGTGTATGTGTCTGCCAATAAGTGTGTCTGTCATTGAGTGTGTATCTGTCAGTGTTTGTGTGTGTGTGTGTGTGTGTCAGCGAGTGTGTCTGTCAAGTAAGTGGTTGTCTGTCAGTGAATGTGTGTGTGTCTGTCTGTCAGTGTGTGTGTCTGCCTGTCAGTGAGTGTTTCTGTCTGTCAGTGTGTGTGTGTCTGTCAGGGTTTATGTGTGTGTCATTGAGAGTGAGTGTCAGTGTGTCTGTCAGCAGGGCCAGCCTTTGGGGTGTTCAAGCTGTGCGGTGACAACAGAGGCTCCCGGCTGCCAACACAGTTTGCAAGTTAGGGACACCAGCATATTCAATTTAAAAGATTTCCTAGTGGTCCACTGGTGCGCACCAGCAGTAGGTGCAGTCAGATTATATCCTCTCCCTCGTGGCTCCGGCGCTCAGTTAGTGAGTCAGAGCGCAGGCTCAGGGATTCTCAGCCTGCCCTCTGACTCAACATTGAACGCCGGAGCCGCAGATGGGCATTATGATCTGAAACAACAGGACGTGCGCTTCCTGCTAATCACCACCATACTGCCAGGGAACGGATATAGGATACCACTGGACCACCATTGTCATTGAGGGGGCATTCTGTGACCAAGCACTAGAATGACGGGGAAGAGTATTGCAGCTTGGAACATGGTAGGACTCAGGAGAGTGAGTGGCTGCTTTAGAATGCAGCCTTAAAAACCTCCCAACCCTAGAAACACCCACAGTATGTGGCTGGCAAAGGAGTGTAACTACCTACCTACCCTGTCACATAACCACACCTGGACACCAATTCAAATAATCTACCAATCAACCTGCTATGCATAAGCAGTCGGTGTCTGACTTCTGTACTTGCTATTGTTTACCTATGTATTTATGTGACTGTTTGTGATTTTATGTCTAAGTATGTGACTGAGTGTGTTGTGTGTCTATGTATGGGACTTTGTGTGTCTTTTAATGTATGTGCCTCTTTGTTTTTTTATGAATGTTTGTAACTGTGTTAATGCGTGTATGTCTGTGACTGAGTTTTGGTATGCCTGTGTCATGATGATGTGTGTCTGTGATGATTGTGATGGTGTGTGTTAATTCATGACTGAGAAGGTTATTCACGAAAACAATTGTCAGGATTTCATTGCTTCCATTTTGACTATTCTGTCATCCACATTGAAATCCACTATGAATTCCTGACAATTCTCACTTTTGTAAATAACCCAGAATGTATGTATGTGACTGTATATGTTGGTATGGGCCTCTGTATGTGACAGTGTGTTTCTGTGTATGTATGTGACTGTGTATGTTGGTATGTGCCTCTGTATGTGACAGTGTGTTTCTGTGTATGTTGGTATGTGTCTCTGTATGTGACAGTGTGTGTCTGTGTATGTATGTGACTGTGTATGTGACAGTGTGTTTCTGTGTATGTATGTGACTGTGTATGTTGGTATGTGCCTCTGTATGTGACAGTGTGTTTCTGTGTATGTATGTGACTGTGTATGTTGGTATGTGCCTCTGTATGTGACAGTGTGTTTCTGTGTATGTATGTGACTGTGTATGTGACAGTGTGTTTCTGTGTATGTATGTGACTGTGTATGTGACAGTGTGTGTCTGTGTATGTATGTGAGTGTGCACATGTCTATGTATGTATGAGATATGATCTGTGGATTTATATGTATGTGTATTAATTAGTGTATGGGGTGCATACATCACTGTACATATACAGCAAACTGAATGATCCCTGTAATAAGAATGTGCATGTTTGTATGCCCCATTGATTTATGGCTCTGGCCTGAGAGATATGGGTTCCAGCATGGACAGTGACATGGCGGGACTCGGGAGATCAGGGGTAAAGGATCACTCTAATTGCAATCATGTGCCTTTGGTGCCAAAATGTCTGCCTTGAAATTAGCCATTTTTAACTTTAATGACTTCAAAAGCCAAATCCCACCGTGGACTTAAATGACCTGCAGACGTTGATATGTATAGCTGATGTATTGCAAGTGTCATTTAAAGTGTGTCAGTGCGTAATCAGCATCTAACACAGCCACAAGCCACGGCATTTAAAAACTGAAATGCAAGAAGGGGAAGTCAGGCACTCCCAACTAAGGAACTTTATTTTTAGTTTAAAAAAAATAATAATTGTCTTTAAGGGGGTCTAAGTTCCCTCCTGAGCCGTAAAGCTCTGTCTCTCCACTGTGTGTGGAAAGAATAAAAATAAATAGCCCCAGAAGTATTAAGATCACACAGGGCCCTAGCCTGGCTTCCCCATCTCCCCTCTTTATTCTTTACTTAGGGATGGTAAATTCATGTTTCAGGGCCCCCCTCCCAATTATCACTTTTCATGGGCGGTATTGTGAGGGTTAGTAGTTCTGAGCAGTTGAGCATATAACTGTCCAGTCTCTCTTACCCTCAACCCGACCTGTGAGACGTGGAATACTTATATTAGTGAATCTGGGCTATTTCGATATCAGTATTAGAGAGACATCACTGACTATTCTTACAATGAGCAGATACATTGCGGTCAAAGCTCTTACTTCACGGCTGTGCGTCAGCTATATAATAAATCAACTCCTTTCAAAAATATATCACTGGTTACATTTTTATAGTAAAATTGTCCAAGAAGATATAAAGCAATTTAAACACAACCGATTTGTATCAAAGAACTTTCAAAACTTATTAAAAGAACGTGTTGTATTAAAAGAACATTCTAAGCAAGCACCATAACTACTACAGAAAAAATAACAGGTTCTGCTGGCTCCCAAGGTCCCGTCCTCTCACACACCAGTCAGGTAATACAAAGGTTTCACACTTGGCTAAGTCTGGACTGCAATAAAAGGCTGTAATTACTAAGGGCAAGGGCCAGGGGAGGGGGGTTAGCAGAGAGAGGCCACACTTGGAAACAGTTTGACACAGCCTCCAAAGTCTCCTGGAACCATAACCACTACCAAAAGATGTACTGGTTATGGTGCTTGGAGTTCCTCCTTCAAGCAGAAATTTCTATCAATATCTTTTTGCAATAATTTCAGCTGAACTTAAATTTAAACAAAATAATTAAACATAATAAACAAAGGGGCTGAGGTTATTTTTGCGTAATTTCTTTTACCCATTGAACAGTCAGGATTTTTAGCAATAAATACAAACAGATAATATCTGATGATGTGATGATGCTATATGATGTTTTATGTCCATGTTTTATAAAGAACTGGTCAGTATTTTTGGTTGGCTATCGGATTTCGGTGCAGTGCGTCATGTTGTTTAGACAGAGTAAAAGGATAGTTTGTGCAAGGAACCCAATGGGATCCTGACACGTTGCCAGCATTTTTCTACCCTGGGTGTGCTCACGATACAATGCATTCTTTTATGTTTTTTCAAATATTTCAGGCTCCAAAATAAGCAAAATCGCCTTCAGCGTCAGGTTTTGACTCTTTGACCAAACAGTTGTGATCTTGAACTAAAAACATTCTGTTAACAGTATGATCACTGTGTCATTTTAATCAACAACGCCACTTTTTATGCACTGTAACGGTTTTGGGGGCTCAGCCCATTTTCCTATATGTAACCCCAAGAAAGGGTAAGGTAGAAAGATAGCAGTGGATTAAAAAACATAAAACAGCAAATGATCACTTGGCCATGCTCTTCTTTAAATGGAATACAGGAGCAGAAATGTGTAGAACAATATAGTGCACACAAGAAACAAATGATTCATCTCAATCATTTGTTCAGAATTTATTTTATTTTTATTTTTTTTAGGTAATTTCTGGTACTCAAATTATTAAAGGAACACTGATGCGCAATAAAAATGTTATCACAAGGAAGTCATCATGTAAGTTGTTCTTACATTGCCTAACTATTTTCCCTTCGGCTACTATTGAAATTATTGGCCTTCCTTTGCGATTATCGCATTGGGAAGGTCTTAATGTATCTCCTCCTTTGGATTTATAGAAGTGTATAGATAATCAGAGAATTAAAGCTGGGGGCAGAACTACTGGCAGCGTTGGAGGGTCCCACTGAGTGAACCTCACACTCAGAACATTAAAGCCCGTACTCTCATCAGCTGTGTCCGCTTGGGACTATTAACACAATGGCATACTCTTGGAGAGATAGAAATATCAGAACTACTTGGCCGTGACCACTCCCTTTTGCAGCAGCTCCTGGGACTAACACTACTACACCTAAAGGGTGTGCAAACAGAAGGGTAGCTAAAATGTGCATTTTCTTTATTCCAGTGTCTGTCATTGTTTGTGTATTTGTGTGTGGGGCACTATGTGTGTCAGTGCGTGCATATCTCTGTGTAACATTGTATGTAGTAACATTGTGTGCACATCTGTGTGTGTGGCAGTATGTGCATGTCTGTGTGTGACATTGTATGTATCTGTGCATGTAACATTGTGTGTGACTGTGTGCACAGCATTTATGCGCATATATGTTAATAGACCTTTGCCTGCGAACAACAATACTAAACACAAATACAAACCTCCAAACACACAGACACTACACTCAAACACGAAATTACAAGGATGGGCAAATAGTAGATTTCCGGTAGAGCTCTGTGGATTTTTACAACAGTTTAGAATCCACCTTTTCGTCACCCCTGTTCTTAGGATGGACCCACTGGCGTACATACCGTGGTCGCAGGGGTCGCAGCTGCGACCGGGCCCAGCCCTCCAGGGGGCATGTACGCCAGTTTCCCAGCCTCTTCTTCTGGGGCGCCCACTCAGGCGCTGGCCACCTCAGGGCCACCCGAGGCTGGCAGTGCTGTCACCGGGCAGGGGGTGCACGAGGAAGCATTCTCCCCTGAGCGCTCTCTGCCCAGCTCCTTCGCGCGCACCGCACTGATGCCAGAGCCGGAATATGACATCATATGCTCAGTGCTCCCTCGCCGCCTGCAGGACCGGCCGCCCAGCAGCACCACTGGACCCCAGGGAATCCCCTCAGCACTCCCAAAGGTAGGGAGGCTGGGGAATTAAATGTAAAAAAAAAAATATGAGTGCGTGTGTATATGTGTGTTAGTGTGTGTGTGTTAATTTGTGTGTGTCAGTGTGTGTGTCTATTACTGAGTGTGTTAGTTGTGTGTTTGGGTGTGTGTGTTATTTGTGTATTATTATTAGTGTGTTAATTTTTGTGTGTGTTAGTTGTGTATTAGTTTGTGTGTCTATTATTGAGTGTGTGTCTGCTATTGAAGGTCAGTGTGTGTGTCAGTGAGTGTGTTACTGTGTGTGTCTGTTACTGAGCGTGTTAGTTTGTGTGTGTCTGTTAGTGAGTGAGTGCGCCACCCTGATCCGCCTTTCACCTCCGCATGCGTGGCAAGAGCCACACGCGCATTGAAACCCCCCACAGGAAAGCATTACTCAATTGTGAGACTATTTTCACAGTGAGAATCGCGGAAGCGCCTCTAGCGGCTGTCAGTGAGACAGCCACTAGAGGCTGGATTAACTGTCAGTGAAACTGCTATGTTTTCAGCTGCAGGGTTAAAACTAGCGGGACCTGGCACTTCATTAAGCTGAAGTGATCTGGTGCCTATAGTGGTCCTTTAAGTGTATGTATCTGCATGCACTGGCGTACATTCCGAGGTCGCAAGGGTTGCAGCCCTGCGACCAGGTGCCCGCCGCCATGTGTTGTGGCCCCGGCCCGCGCATAGTGAGCGTGGGAGGTGTGGGGGCCACGGATCAATTTTCGCATCGGGGCCCCATATATCGTGGGCTACGCCACTGGATGGACCCCAAAAATGTCATGAACCAGGGCTCTTTCTTTGTTAGTCCTGCCACTGTAATGAAGATTTATTTTATCTTCGTCAGCAAAAATTTACATTTCTGTGATCAATAGGTTTATTGTAGAGGTAATAATGTCCGCTTTGAAATGTGCTTTATTGACCAATTTTTATCAATTTCATAGAAAAAAAAAACGAACTGAATGATATAAAATCGCGGGATGAGTGGTTCTATTTTGCATCTCTGTTATCTGCAGAAATTAAGGTTTTATGGTTCATACTTGCATTATCTTGATTAGAAGCATGAAGGAAAACGTATAAAAAGTTTATTTTATGGAACGCACAGCTGGAATAAAATTGCGTTGTCAGGAGCTTTAATTTTCACAAGGATTAAAACTGACAGATGGTCTGATTGAATGAGAAAGTAATCGTTGTGAAAGAAACAGTATTTGCTGAAAAATCACATGATTTCCATTGAATCTACATTGAAGAACCATTGCACAATGTAACCCTACAAGTAGGGATACCGACTTTATCAGCCAACATTAATATTTCAGCTCATTTGAGTGGTCAGGGGTGCAGTGTCTCTGTTGCACTTAGTGCTGAGAAACTGCTACATTTACATTGCAGCACTAAGTCTGCCTACAGTGATTGTCTCCCAAACAGCCACTGGGGTAGCTTCCAGGATCAAAAAGGACCTTTGATCCAGTATCTGACAATGGGCATCCTCACACTCTGCATGAGGACATCCAGCGTCAGATTTTTACCCATAGGAAAGCATTGATTAAATGCTTTCCTATGGGGAGGTCTAAAGCGCGCAGCATTTGCTGGAACGTCGGAGAAGGCGAAGCCACGACCCAGTGCCGAGGGGATTCGCGCTGGGGTAAGGTAAGTAGATAAAGGGTTTTTAACCCTTTATTCACTGACTGAGGGGACCCAAGGGAGGGGGGAGCTATAGTGCCAGGTATAAAACCTTGTATTCCTGGCACTTATAGTATCCCTTTAACGTCAGTCATTTCAGGGTTTGCGGCTTTCTTATAATGTAACATATATATATTTTATCACCATATGCAAAATGTTGGAAAAATAACAGAAATACCCAACAATATTTAATGTCCAGGAACATATAAGAATATAAGAAGCAATCCTACCATATATAGTTTTTTGGGGTAATTCTCAGGTACATGAAATGACCCTCTAATCAGTTAAGCAGAGGGCACAGGGGCATTATCATCTTTGGAATGTGGGAACATCATGTGGAAACACTATTTGCAACACACAATTAATCAGATTCTAGAAAACATTCAATTTTTTAGCAATTTTAGGACCATGATGAGTAATTGTCAGACCTAGAAACTCTCAGAGTATAATTTACAATGCTATTTTTGGAATCCCCATCTTGTTTAACAGTTGGCAATACACACCGTGGGTTGAAGGTATACTTTGACTTTCTTCAAGTGTAAACCTGCCAAGATGTAGAAGATAGAGTGAAAGGTGACTCATCAGACCACGTTCATTTTCCCATTGCACAAAATTCTATTTTTTGTTTCCTTTTAATCCCATGTTATGCATTGTCAAGAGCTTGTCTGAACATAAACAATCTCCTAAAGACTGTCTTGACATGAATCCCAGCTTGGTGAAGATCCTAATACTGACGGAGTCAAAGTTAGATACTAGTACTGTCAGAATTCTACGTACTAAGAGCCAACAGGGAGTGTCTAAGTAAAACTAGATATATTGTAAACTCTTTTGAAATATACATATTGCCGGACCTTAGAGTGCCCTGGCTTAAATATTACTAATACGGGTCAATTTTTTAACATGCGTTATTATGTAACTAAAAGCACCCAATAAATACTGTAGAGCAAAAAAATGGGGCGCAGCTGAAATGGCCTGCCCTTCGGTGGGTCCCCGCTCAGAAGCTGGTTTTAGCTCATCTTGTGCCATTACATCTCTGAAACATATCAGACTGGTCCCACCCATACGGCCAGTCCAGATCCAAAATGCCAGCAAGTTCCCACTGCACGAGAGACACAGCAACCCCAGACGATCGTTTCAGCCTTGTAAGGCATCATCAGTGAGGCATAGCTGATATCTCTCTAGGCACCGTGAGCAAGGGGTCCACGTCTGGATTACCCTTTAAAATTTTGGAGAGCAAAAAATGGTGCCTAGAGTGATATCAGTTATGCCTCACTGATGATGCCTAACAAGGCTGAAACGATCGTCTGGGGTTGCTGTGTCTCTCGTGCAGAGAGAACTTGCTGGCATTTCGGGTTTGGACTGCCCGTACGGGTCTGACCAGTCTGATTTGTTTCAGAGATGTTCTCTCTGTTATGGCACAAGATGAGCTAAAACCAGCTTGAGATCTGAGCGGGGACCCACCGAAGGGCAGGCGATTTCAGCTGCTGCCCGTTCTCAGTATTCTCTTGCGCCCTGTTTTTTGCTCTCAATAAATACTTTAGTTATAATTTAACTCAAAAAAGCAAAGGATTGTTTGTAACTGTTGGAATATCATCAGAAAAGACCAGCCTTAAGGATCCCCAAATAAGCGAAAGAAGAATTTTGTTTGTTTCTATTTAAAAAGGGAACTGTCACGTCTAAGGAAATAATACCAATGAAGAAAACATTGATAATTACCTGTAATTTGTGTTAATATCATTTCATGTGATGCTCTGTTTTCTTTTGAGGGGCACAACGTCCAGGTGACACTAACAGACCACATTATAAGATCTTTATCCTCTGCTCAATCTGACAGGGAGCTGCTCGTAGCGTGCTGTGCCTGGATGGGGTGGGGAAATGAGCACCAAGCAGCCCCGTGTCAGATTGATTGCCAAGCTAATAAATGACACAAATTCTGAAATTACAAATGTGGATCAGGCCCCACTAAATTTGCAAAGATCCAATAAAGACAAGTTCAGTTTTAGACCTGTACCTATTAGTGTCATTAAGAAACACCCTACTAATAAAAAAATGGAAAACCAATCTGGTCCTGATTAAATCCAAGAAATGCTGTTGAAGCTCAGTGCGCCGGCAATTGCTAAACCTGTCACAACCCTAATCAACGAATCCTTGGTGTCTGGATACATACCCAAACTTTGGAAGACTGCGAGAGTAGTGCCTATTTATAACAGTGGTGACACTACTTTGGTTTCTAACTATCGCCAATATCATTGCTCCCAGTATTGTCAAAAATCTTAGAAAAGTGTGTCCATATGCAACTATGTGAGTATTACCAACAATCGGGCTTTTGCCAGAATTACTCCACTACAACTGCAATCTTTAAAGTTTGCAATGACATCCAAACTGACATGGAGCAACGAGACCTAATTGGAGCTATTTTCCTTGATTTCGTAAAGGCCTTTGACACAGTAGACCACAACATTCTACTGCACAAACTAAAATAATCAGGTATTAGTGATCTCCGGCTAACCTGGAGCAAGAGACACAGGGAGTAAGAAACACAAATTGGGGGAGTAAGAGATGCGGCTTGACAAACACATGATGCATATTGCGGGGTAGCAGAATGCATCTTTGCTTGTGTAGCTACAAATTCTTGCAATGGCCATGAATGTTTTTCACATTTGTTGTGCAGGTCTACTCGAATAGGGGGTTTGTGTGCCCAGTGAGAATGTGCGCAAAGTTTACTAGGCGACCTTCTATCAATATAGGAAAAATTGATCCTTGGCATCAGCACCCTGTGTTGGCTCCAGTTCACACAGTGCACGTTTAACGCAAGTTTACTTGTTTACACTCTTGTATTTTTGGAGACAAGAGAAAATATTAAACATCTGCAGATTTAGGAGCAAATATATGCAAGGCTATGCAACAACGCTATGAAAACATAGTGCCACAAGGAAACTATTCTGAAGAAGATAAAAATAAGAGACAAGGAAAGAAGTAATTTCTAACGGAGATAATACCAGCCATCTAGGGAGAAACAGGTGGCTGATAAAAGATAGGATTGCCCCAGGAAATGTTTCAGAATAATAATAATCGTAAACTCAGTTCCGTGGGCTAATACGGAGGTATTTTAGCGAGCTCCCTGTTGATAGAACAGTTGGATAAAGTTCTGACTACGACATTTAACACCTGTCTGTTTTCATAGTTCAAACAGAATGAACACAATTCCTACGCACAGGGAAATCTGCACAAATTTGTAAACTGAACCATCTGTTAATAATAAAGTGACTAGCAATGTACTGCGCAGAATTCTAATATCAATAGACAGATGCTGATGTGAGCTCTGACTGTGTTGGGTTATTAATAAAAAGGAAATATGAGAATGTTATCATTCTCCACCAAATGTGTGCAATGTCCTGCTTGTTCGTCAGTTGACTTCAGGGTCCAGTATTGGGAGATCTATTGTTCAAGTCAGTTCACATGAACGAGTTGTAGAACTGACATTTCAGCTAAAATGGCGGTGTTGTAAATAGGTTCAAATAATGCAGAGTTTTCTAGCTGGACCAAATAAAGGGAGACACTTTTTAAGTCATGACAAAGCACTAATAAAGGAACACTCTGATCACCATAACAACTTCATACGATACGTTGTTATAGTGCCAGGAGATCACCAGGCGCTTTCTTACCTGAACGGTTCTCGGACAGTTTAACCCCAAAGGTTTCCTTCAGCACCGGAAGTTCTCCCAGGGGCCACCAGCTTCCTAAATTGAGTTTCAGGAAGTGTGCAGTGCCGACGGGCAGTGGCGCCACTTATTGGATAGAGGGGTCAACTGATGCTCTATGTCAATCAGTAACTGCACATTCATAAAAAAAAAGGTATGTAACTTTAAGTTAAAGGGACACTCCAGACCCCTGAAGTACTTTAATTTGCTAAAATTGCTTAGTGTGTGAAGGGTGCTTCCATTTTTTCATTTTGAAAAAAGTGCATATTTCAATACCAATTGACACTTTTATAAATTAAACTGGTTACACCCGCTGGCTTTGAATCAGATAAACAGTCCTGTTACTTCCTGGTTGTTTAGGACAGTGTACCTGAACTCAAGAGTCAGCAATTGCCCTGAGCACCTGCCTTGCGAAGACTTCTCAGTGAGCTACATTGGGAAGTCTGTGATTGGCCAGCCACAGAAAGTCTGGGCGGGGTTAGAAGCTGAGGGTTTGCAAAGGCTGCAGACAAGAGGTCTGCAGCTTTAGCAAGCAGTTTTCATTAGGGATATATCTAACAAACAATGATTTATAGTTACGGTATTTTGTATTTGGGAAGTGGAGTGCCCCTTTAATAGTTGTATAATTATTTATGTGAAATTCATTAAGCATATACGGTGTCTCAGACCTAGACCATAGTCGATGGGCAGGAGGCCGGCTTCCACACTCCTCAAGGAGTCAAACGTACGTGGGAAGGAGCGTTTGTCACAAGCTCTCCTTTACAAAATGAACTTACGTTAGCATGTTAATATTGCTTCATTCTTGCCTGGAACAGTTACAATGTCCCCAGCCGGCACAGTGTGAGCATGTCATTAAACAGGCTCGCAATGCGCTGTGTGAGCGAGGACCCAGCAGAAAGTGTTTCGTCAGCAATTATTTGGCTTGTTTGCTAAACTCTAAATTTAACCGGACTGAAACGTGAATTGCAATTTTTTGGGGGGAAAATACCCAAGCTGTGATTACAGCTGAGTTAGAAAATATTCAAATATATTTACCTGAATTCAGAGTTTAGTGAAAATCCTTACATGTGTCACGCCAAGGCTGCATAAGTCATTGTTCCGCTATATAATATCGCTATTTAATGTGATTTGTCCAGTTCATACAGGAACGGGCTACCTGCTAGAGGTGGCATTGCCAATTTCAGCAAGAGAAGGGGTTAAGGTTGATTATATAGGAATGTGATGGATGTTAGAAGGTTTACAACATGAATTCTTCCTTTGAAGCTGTGACTCCAGAGCCCCTCCTGCAAGGTGTGAAATGTCACACAGGAGTTGCCTCTAAGTCTGGCTTCAATGTAAACTAACTAATGGCCAATCTGCCATATGCCTGTACTCCCTCATAAGTAGTGGGTTCTTTTGATATGCTAAGTGACCGTTAGCATCGGGAGAACCATTGCCTTTCAGTGTCATATCCAAAAAACACATTAATAATATCCCACAGATGAATAATAATAATACCTCCTTTTGAGCCTATTCAGAACGGGGAGAGCACACCCTGCAAATATGGCTAGCGCAGCTTAAGACGTTTGTAAAGAATTGTGAAGTCCGCTTTATTAGGTAAGCATAGGAAGTGTAACATATGCGTGGAATGGAAAAATTGCAACAAATTCGTAAATGCAATCATTATTTCTATGGCGAGCACAAAAGAGCAAATAAATTCAAAAATATCTATTTGGACAGATGTTGGTCTTAAACACAAGGGGGAGGCCACGTAATGTTGCTAAAGGTACACCTTCCCCTCCACCTATAACACCTCTGGGACGGCTTGGAAACCTGAGATGAATACAGGAGGTATAAATCTAATCATGGGCAAATGTTTAATGTGCTTACTAGGGTCCAAGATCTAATTTTGAGTAAGACACCATCTATCCTTGCCGGAGACCCTCCAGGAAGAAAATACTGCTTTACCATCTAAGTGAGTATTGTAGTTATATTGTCTGTTAATTTCTACGTGTTATTGTTATTTGTTGTTGGAGTAAATAATTTGTTTGTCATCTGTTTTCTGTATGCACTGTGACTATTGTTCGTTCATTGCTGCCTTTGTCTGGTAAAGACTCACGTTACTGGGCTAAGACAATTTAGTAATATTTCCAAATTGCATAGAGATTGTGCTAAGCCATATTTTGTGAGTTTTTTATTCTGATTTACTCGGGGGAGACCAAGAACCCCATTCATAAATTGGTGGTGGCAACGTTATGATATTATTTATGTTATTATAATGAAGTGTGGGTGATGTTAAGGGGGATTTTTATCTTGATTTCCAGTCTAGTGCAGACAAGTATTTAATTTTAACCCTTTCATCGCCAGAACCAAGTTGCGCGCACATTTTGAACTTTTGCGCGTTCCCAATTTTATTAGCATAGTTATAGTACATGTACTCTCTCGAAGCGCTGCGGAATTATCCATTGTACAGCGCTACGGAACTTGCTGGCGCTATATAAGTAATACAATAATAATAATAAGCTGGCACTATATAAATAATAAAATAATAATAATAAGCTGGGGTTATATAAATAATATAATAATAATAATAATAATATGGGGTTATATAAATTATAATAATAATAATAATAAGCTGGGGTTATATAAATTATAATAATAATAATAATAAGCTGGCACTATATAAATAATAAAATAATAATAATAAGCTGGGGCTATATAAATACCAATAATAATAATCAGTAACATGGTACATGGGTGTGATTCCCTAAAACATGGTGGCATGGGATGGGATGGGATAGGGGGGGCTACATGGCTAAGTGTAAGAACTACAGCCCATAATTTGCCTGTGACCGCTTCCCAGCTCTAGAGGGCGCTGTCCGAATCTCTCCAGGTTCGCACACCAGTCATGCTGCGTTGTCCAGGGCGAGGGATGCTGTGCGCGCAGAGGCTGCCGGGATATGGAGTCCGTGGCTCCTAGGCTGCTGTAGAGGAAAGGGGACTGTAGGACCGCATTACCCAGAATCCATCTTGGTATTCAGCGGCTTAACCCGTCATAGCCCAGGAGAGTAAGTGGGAGTTTCGTGGTGTGTCGGGGATTTGCATCTTAGGCTGTAACGGAGTGTAGCAACATCCGGCCGGCACGCAGAGCTTTCATACAGGAGCCCTGACCGGACATAGCACGGAGCTAGCACGGACATAGCACGGAGCTAATAGTGAGAGAGTTATCTGTAATCACTGGAAACTGTAATTATACCCCAACACCCTGTAACCCCAAATACCCCAATAACCCCCCTACTGCCTGAATCACTGGAAACTGTAATTATACCCCAACACCCTGTAACCCCAAATACCCCAATAACCCCCCTACTGCCTGAATCACTGGAAACTGTAATTATACCCCAACACCCTGTAACCCCAAATACCCCAATAACCCCCCTACTGCCTGAATCACTGTAAACTGTAATTATACCCCAACACCCTGTAACCCCAAATACCCCAATAACCCCCCTACTGCCTGAATCACTGGAAACTATAATTATACCCCAACACCCTGTAACCCCAAATACCCCAATAACCCCCCTACTACCTGAATCACTGGAAACTGTAATTATACCCCAACACCCTGTAACCCCAAATACCCCAATAACCCCCCTACTGCCTGAATCACTGGAAACTGTAATTATACCCCAACACCCTGTAACCCCAAATACCCCAATAACCCCCCTACTGCCTGAATCACTGTAAACTGTAATTATACCCCAACACCCTGTAACCCCAAATACCCCAATAACCCCCTACTACCTGAATCACTGGAAACTGTAATTATACCCCAACACCCTGTAACCCCAAATACCCCAATAACCCCCCTACTGCCTGAATCACTGGAAACTATAATTATACCCCAACACCCTGTAACCCCAAATATCCCAATAACCCCCCTACTGCCTGAATCACTGGAAACTATAATTATACCCCAACACCCTGTAACCCCAAATACCCCAATAACCCCCCTACTGCCTGAATCACTGGAAACTGTAATTATACCCCAACACCCTGTAACCCCAAATACCCCAATAACCCCCCTACTACCTGAATCACTGGAAACTGTAATTATACCCCAAATACCCCAATAACCCCCCTACTGCCTGAATCACTGTAAACTGTAATTATACCCCAACACCCTGTAACCCCAAATACCCCAATAACCCCCCTACTGCCTGAATCACTGGAAACTATAATTATACCCCAACACCCTGTAACCCCAAATACCCCAATAACCCCCCTACTACCTGAATCACTGGAAACTGTAATTATACCCCAACAACCTGTAACCCCAAATACCCCAATAACCCCCCTACTGCCTGAATCACTGGAAACTGTAATTATACCCCAACACCCTGTAACCCCAAATACCCCAATAACCCCCCTACTGCCTGAATCACTAGAAACTGTAATTATACCCCAACACCCTGTAACCCCAAATACCCCAATAACCCCCTACTGCCTGAATCACTGGAAACTGTAATTATACCCCAACACCCTGTAACCCCAAATACCCCAATAACCCCCCTACTGCCTGAATCACTGTAAACTGTAATTATACCCCAAATACCCCCCACAACCACCCCAACACCCTGTAACCGCAAATACCCCAATACCCCCTACTGCCTGAATCACTGCCACCTGGAAACTGTATTTATACCCCAACACCCTGTAACCCCAAATACCCCAATAACCCCCCTACTGCCTGAATCACTGCCACCTGGAAACTGTAATTATACCCCAACACCCTGTAATCCCAAATACCCCAGCAACCCCCTACTGCCAGAATCACTGCCACCTGGAAACTGTAATTATACCCCAATACCCCCACAACCACCCCAACACCCTGTAACCCCAAATACCCCAATAACCCCCCTACTGCCTGAATCACTGGAAACTGTAATTATACCCCAACACCCTGTAACCCCAAATACCCCAATACCCCCCTACTGCCTGAATCACTGGAAACTGTAATAATACCCCCACAACCACCCCAACACCCTGTAACCCCAAATACCCCAATACCCCCCTACTTCCTGAATCACTGCCACCTGGAAACTGTAATTATACCCCAAATACCCCCCCACAACCACCCCAACACCCTGTAACCCCCAATTCCCCAATAACCCCCCTACTGCCTGAATCACTGCCACCTGGAAACTGTAATTATACCCCAATACCCCCACAACCACCCCAACACCCTGTAACCCCAAATACCCACCTACTGCCTGAATCACTGGAAACTGTAATTATACCCCAACACCCTGTAACCCCAATTACCCCAATAACCCCCTACTGCCTGAATCACTGGAAACTGTAATTATACCCCGATACCCCCACAACCACCCCAACACCCTGTAACCCCAAATACCCCAATACCCCCCTACTGCCTGAATCACTGCCACCTGGAAACTGTAATTATACCCCAACACCCTGTAACCCCCAATACCTCCCTACTGCCTGAATCACTGCCACCTGGAAACTGTAATTATACCCCAATACCCCCACAACCACCCCAACACCCTGTTACCCCAATAACACCCCTACTGCCTGAATCACTGGAAACTGTAATTATACCCCAAATACCTCCCACAACCACCCCAACACCCTGTAACCCCAAATACCCCAATACCCCCCTACTGCCTGAATCACTGCCACCTGGAAACTGTAATTATACCCCAATACCCCCTTACTGCCTGAATCACTGCCACCTGGAAACTGTAATTATACCCCAATACACCCCCAATACCCCCTTACTGCCTGTATCACTGACATCTGGAAACTGTAATTATACCTCACACCCCAATGCCCTTTCTGCTATATCACTATCAACCTTAAATGCCCTCTCACATCCCCAACTCCCTTACTGCTATATCAACCCTCAAAATCCCTCACACCCCCTGCGCTGATGCATCCCTACCCCCTGGTACCCTATTTCCCCCTCCCTCAATGGGACCCTCTGTCACTTAACTCTTACCCCCTCTGTTGCAAGGTTCCTATGTCACTGTCCCCCTTGTGCCCATTGTGTTCCTATGTCACTGCCCCCTTGACCTGGCATCACTACTCCTTCTAGTCCTCCTTGCTTCCTAACCCCATGGGACAGGGACCTTACATCACTGGATTTCTCTTATCCCTAATAACATTGCCTCTAATACTATTCAAACCTCTAGTAAGGTTATCTGTTAAACTCTACCTACCGCCTAGAAACATTACCGTATAATACTATTACCCCAAGTAACCTTGCTCCTACTACTTTTACCTCAAAAACAATTGTTACCATTTTTTTTATATTTTGATTCTTCTGTAATTCCCTATTCCTATTGCCTGTGCTTCAATGATTTCAATTTTCTATATTATATTTGTTACCCTAACAGTATCATCTAGTAATATTTGTTCTAATACTATTACCCACTTATGTTTAAAGGAACGCTCCAAAGCCCAAATACAAAAAAAACAGTTTAGTAGATATACAACAATTAAATCATGTATGCATTTCTTTTCATTGGGGTATATCCTAACACATTGTTCAAACACTGCAGTTATCTTGTCTGAAGCCTTAGCAAGCCCTCCCTTTCTAGCCCCGCCCAGACGTCCCGTGACTGTCCAATAACAGACTTCCCAATGCAGCTCAATGAGCAGTCTTTGCAAGGCAGGCCCTCTGGGTAATTGCTGCCTTCAGATGAATTAACGGCACTGGTTGGTTGTCTGAGTCGTTTATAAAAGTGACCATTTCTATTGCAATCTGCTCTTTTTGTGAAATGGAAAAAATACTACACACTCTTTGCTTTAGGAGTGTGGAATGTCCCTTAAATTTATTACTCTAGTAATACTGCCATTTCTTTGTTACTATTGCCAAGTAATCATTCCTTGAATACAGGTGTGGTTAAGCTTATTAAAGTTACACTTTAGATTGGAAAATCTCCCCTATGATATATTATATTGATAAGACATGAAAAGTTACACACACAAATAAAGGGACACTCCAAGCACCAAGACCACTTCTGCCCATTGGAGTGTTCTGGGTACCAACTCCCACCACCCTTAACCCTGCAGGTGTAATTATTGTAGTTTTTATAATATGCAATAATTACCTTGTAGGGTTAAATCCTCCTCTAGTGGCTTCTAGCCACTAGAGGGACTTCCGTGTTCTTAGAACACGAAAAGTGTTTTAAACGATGCTGGACGTCCTCATGTGATGCATGAGAACCTTCAGCATCGCCGGAATCCCCATAGGAAAGCATTGAATAATGCTTTTCTATGGGGAGGTTAATGCGCGCGCATGGCCACTGCCGCGCATGCGCATTAGGTCTCCCCCGCCGGCTGACGTTGGCGGAGGAGGAGCGTGGGCGGAGCCTGACCCAGCGCCGAGGGACATTGGCGCTGGATTCATGTGTCACTGAAGGGGTTTTCTTCCCAGTTGGAAACATGTCTGAAACCCTCCCAATATGGTGCTTCCAAAGATTTATTTGAAATCACTCTATATACCTCATAAGCCCATGAATGTTTATGGGTTTTTGTTTCAACTGTAAGGTTTCTACTAAAAATTTTGTAATACATGGGAGGCGGCAGGCGCGCACACACACACACACACACACACACACACACAAACATAGATTTAAAAAAAACAAGCTATAAATAAAGATATTTGTGAAATGTAATCGAAATTGTGCAAATATCTTCCTTCACAATTATTCTAAGTCAGTAATATTTAGTATTTGACAATACTATCAAGAGGCATGAAGAGTATTAGGGTAACGACTACATTTCTACTAAGAAGCGTTAAAGTAGAGATGGAGAGCCCAACTGGCAAAGCATCCTGGCAGATGGAGTTCTACAACAGCAGTGGATACACCTTTAAAATATATTAAATATATGTATATATAATTTACCTGTTTATTACTGGACTAATATGGCTAATATTTCACTTAGAAATAGAAGAAAAAATAAAGTGTGTTTGTTTTCTTGCTTTGTCTAAGTCAGGCATTACATACTCCTTAAACGTGCATCATGAGTGTTTGGACTCGGGCTGGAGTTGTTGGATCGGTCATCTACTGTCTGCATAGAAAGAATACAGCATATGCTGATATAAAAAGGGGCATCGCCAACACTGACAATGAATACCAAGAGTATGATCTGAAACTGGTACAAGTCATATATCGACATGGAGCACGGACACCTCTCAAACCCATTCCACACAAGGAGCAGGTGAGTGGGACTCAAATAGAAGGGGCTGCGGTAGGTTGATAGTGCCCTCTTGTGGAAAAGTCTCTTAATTTTAAACATTTATACACCTTTAATTTTTATTTATGGGACCTGGTGAGTGGCTTGTGTTTATTCATAAAGTCCTTAAGTAATTAAAACAATGTTATATTTGAGGTATCGTGACACAAAATAGTCACCTCCCGTTTAAAATAAATATGCAATCCATACATTGTGGTGGTGAAATAATTAACATTTATAAATCGCCAACGTATTTCACAGCAGTTTACAATTCTAAATATACATTGAACCATATACTTATCTATAGTTACCTTTCACCTGCAACTGCAATAAAGCTGCTCCTTTGTATCTGAGTGGTTTCTAGAGCCAGTATATTTTCCTGTACAGTTATTTATTACTGGTATTTATAAAGCGCCAACAGATTCTGCAGCACTGTACAATTAGTGGAGAACATACAATATACACAGACAAATACAAAAGGTAGAGGGGGCCCTGCCCGTAATCTAGCCATTTAAGCTCTTTTATGCAAAGTGCATAGGTAGATAGCCCATGAGCTTACAATCTAAAGGATACCGTGAGGATTCGAGACATGAGGTAGCAGGGGAAATTTGGAAGTGATGGCTAAATAAGGAAACAGAGAGTTGCAGATATTGGTAGAATATATGTCTTCTGCATGCTGATTGGCAGTACATGTAACATGTTAACATGCAGTATGTGAAATGCATAGGGTGAACGGCCCCTGTTAACATTTATAATAGTTTTAACACTTTGTAAAAGTGTACAATGTTGTGGCATATGTTAGTGCTATAGGAATGGTAATAAAAATAATTAATTATTCAGTGAGCAATCTTAATGAACCTGCCACAAGTTATTTAGTTAATATCTCTCCAGTACCGTGTAAGAGCTTGTCCTTTCAAGGCGGCACATTTCATGAACTGTCAACAAACAGGTAAAATTGAGTTCTCAAGGATAACATTATGGGTAGGATTTCGGTCAAACACCTTCATATATTTTTGTTAGTGGCATCCAATAATTCCTAATGTGTGGCCAAATGGATTATGGGAAGAAACGGTTAGGCACATATTTGTGGAGCAGTGGTGTAAATTAAATACAGGAATAATAGTTAATATACATGTATTCGCAGTATGTCCGCTACAGAAAAAAGATGACATGCAAATACAATACACTTGCCTACTTTGTAAATATTGCAACTAAATTCACTTTAGTTGGATTTGTATCTGAACGTTGTGGTGCTAAAGTTTGCGTGTGTTACCTGTGGCACACAAAGATAAGCTGCGTTTCCAAAGGTTAGTAACAGATGCACAGATACATGTACATAGAATACATAAACCGTTAAAGGAATACTGTAGGCATTGGAACTACTACATTTCATTGAAGTGGTTGTAGTGTCTGAAGTTCCCTGGCTCCGTCTATCAAGTCAGGATTAAACCATTTTTAATGCTAAATGAGTCGCCCTTTGTGCTGCTTGGGCTAATGAGGAAGCTTAAGCCTGAGCAGCAATCGGCAGTAGTGATTGACTGAGAGTGTCAGTGGAACGTTTTCTGCATATCACAATACATTCTATGGATAGAAGGAAGTGTGCAATCTTTGCCTTGGCCAAACCTCCAGTGGCGGCCTGGCTGTGGATGGCCAGAGCCCTTCATTCTGTGTTCAACTGCTCAAAAATGGTTAAACACTGAATGGAGGGACTGTGCAAGAGGACTACAGACATTCTAATCCATTCAGTTACAGTACTTACATTGTCTCTGCCATTATACCAGTAGTCCCTAAAGATGCTCTGCCGGCCTGGAAATTTGCTTAATGTGTCGATAAAATGGCATTAAAAAAAACCACTCCAAGCACTATAAGCACTGACCTTATCACTAATACTACCGCTCTATATTATTTCAAAAACCAATAGTTTTCATTGACTTTCACCCAATAAATGATCTGAAAATTTGTGCAACCATGCAATAGTTAAAGTTGAAGTTGAACGTTCTGAAGCAGTGCAGGCACTTGGGGTGACCCTGTAAATACCAACCTGTTCACGTAGGGGACTCCTGGCACAATATCCAATACAACAGGCGGCACTGGGAGATATTTCTAAAAGAGTCTGATCCTTTTCTGTATATTTTTTTGAGAATTTGTGGCTGAATTTTATTAAAGCTGTCAGATTTTTTCCTTCTCTTGCCCCTTTTTGCAGCGGATTATGGATATTTCCACCTTTTTTTTTTTTTTTTTACCCGGCAGATAACTGTCAGTCTTCTCAACTGGAAATTTCTGTTATAACTGGCGGAATTTACTATGAATAACACCGTAACAATTTAGGGCACTTCAGTAAATCCAATCAAAATAATGACAGAATCTGACTCTTTTCAGACCAGTCTGATAAATATTCCCCATTATATAGCATAGCTCCATGCTTTGTTTTGTTTGTTATACTGTGACATGGCGGATGTACATGCAGTCATCTTCGAAAGAAGCCATTTTTATGTAATTATCTTTTAATCCAAGGTTCTTTTTTGTGTGTGTTTATCCGAGTAAAGCATAGATTAGGTGTGCATGCCAGGGTTGGCCAAAAGCAAGGTATCCAGCTGTTTTCTAACTATGTCCCATAATGCTTTGCTATTCTGAAGGGAACCATGCCTTTTAGCTGCTAATAATCCTTAACACATTGTGTCCGCTATAATGTGTGCTTTTTAGTAGCATTGAATGCAGCTCCTTCCGCAACATCATCACCCAGATGTTTATCTGCAGAGGACAGCCAGTGCTAAAGACAGAATGTGATTGATAAACACTTTTCATTCAGAACACCTTGGAAAATAAGTCAATTTGAAAGTAATTTCAAAAGGAAAATGAAATAGATTGAATTTCTTGCCTTGGGCATTGTGATATTAGTTTCAGAAGAGGAATACAGAATGGATCTTCCGATCTGTCATTACCATAATAGGACGAAGACTAGAAGCCTTTTATTGGTTTGTGTCTGTAAATATATGTAAGATGTAATAGATGGATACTGGACATTATGCTAAAAAGTTGTCATGGGACTTTCCTGCTGTGTCCCTGCAAAAAAAAATTAGAGCATTGTTTCATTTTACGGCAAATATTTATTTGGTTTTACCATACTTTAAAAAAAGTACATAAAATGCAAATCTTTGTGCAAAGATACTTTAGTTTTGTTGGAAAAGTAGCTGTTTTTTTTTTTTTTTTTTTTTTTTGTTTGTTTTATTGGCAGTTTAGAAAATACACCCCATATTTTTTTCTGCAGTTGTCAGTGGTCAGTATCAGTGTTGTTATGGGATGAGCCTTGGTAGATTAGGGTTGCCTTCAGGCCATTCTTAGCCTTTTGCATAACATAGAACGGAGTATAAGTAATTGCAGTTGTAGTTTATGATAATGGTAGGTAAACCAGCAATATAGATATCGATAATCGGTCATTTATTAAAAAAAAAATTTGTCATAGATTTACATCTGTATGCTAGTTATTACATGCTTCCTCCATATTACATGAACACTTAATTGATTTTTAAAAAAAATATTTAATAGAGATGTCCCCAAAGAAACACATGTATTTTTTTCCTGAATGTTTGTTTTTTCTGGGGAATATGGGAAAAAAACAGCTTGCAATCGCTGCAGACCTGATGGTTTGCAGCCTTCGCAAAGCCTCCCCTCTTTCCCAGGGAATTGACCAGTCAGAGACTGGGAACCCTGTGTGCTGGACATTTGCATGCAATTGTGGCTTACCTGTGCATTTTAATGAGATGTAGTATACCTTATTGAGAAGGGGTGAGGCAGGCTTGCCTGTGACAGTCATGTTTCTGCCCCCATGTATAAAAGTATCAATACTTTTGCAGTCTGTCAAAAAATGACAGGATCCAGAAACAAAAATTTTTCAGCAAACATGTCAAACACTACCAGTAACCGTGCTGTGCTAAGCCTGACAAAGCTTCATAGGACGTGTAGTTGGGTGTCACTTGTGATCCTAAGCTTTTCCCACTGCTAGGTTTAGGCAGATCACATTAGAGGATTCGGTATCTGTATGTCTGTATCTAACATTTCAATACAGTATGTCCCCAGTTGGAGACTTTGATTCATTTTATTGTTTCCTGCCCTCAGGTCTGTTAGTATTTCTAAATATACCTTCTCTTTTCACAGGTTGAGTGGTCTCCAAAAATGTTAGAAGCCCCAGATTACACTCAGATTGACTACACTGTCACAGACCTTGTTGGAGGTCCCAAACCACATTCTCCGTTTGAGGAGCGTTACAGGTCTCACACGTTGAAGGTATGCACCATATGCTACTGAACAAACTTTTTTTTTTTCTTTGTTTCTGTCGGATAGTAATATGCACCATTCTGATTTCCCTCTTTTTCTTAATACTAATGTTTTTAATGGGAGGAATACATTAAATGTATCACCAATTCGAATCCGTGTTAAATTCCTCTATTACGTACATTTCGCACTTTGCTGTCAGCACAGCCTTACGCTAGCAAGGACCATTGACTGTCACATGATCCAATGCAAACTTTTATTTTAAAGTGTAAGACAACGTTTTGACTAACAAGAGTCTCTATCAAGCCAGTTTCACACATCGTCTATAGTGGTTAATTCAGTAGGGTGTTTCATTTTAAAACGGGATCCTAAATCAGACTATTAAATACCTTTTCATATTTCAGTTTATCTCCTAGCTTACCCTTGCTCTTGTTCAAGCCTTCTTTGGCTGGAAGCACAGCTCATCCGACCAAAAACTGTCTAGGTAACTGAGAACCATTGTGGATTCCCAAATCCTGACACTTATTGTCAAGTGCCAGCCATCTCAAAAATCTGTGTACTGGTGGATCGTTTCATAACTTGAAAATGTGCATGGCCCAAGCAGATAGATCGTGGTTCTGACCAAAGAACACTAAACATGGCGACCTTTCAGTGCAAGGAAAAGCCAGGAGATTTACTGATATAAAATATATGGATACATTACAAATTAATAAAAAATAGGCTAGGCTGCATCTTATATTTTAAGTAATAAAAAAGAGACAACAGTTCTCTCTGCTGTTGGGTTTCTGGTTCTGCTATGAGAATGGGAAGAGTGCCATAGGACTGATTGACTATTTGTTAACGGAGCAGCAGCCCAACACACACAACTTCCCTGAGCAGCAGATCCCTACACATGCACAGTTAACTACATTTTCTTTTAATAGGGCAGGCAGGGGCTTGCTTACAATATTTATCACATAGTGACAAAGCTAAAAAGAGACCTGTGTCCATCAACGTCAGTCTTCCTCACTTCTGTTTTTTTCCTGTTGATCCAAAAGGAGGCAAAAAATTCAGTTTGAAGCACTTCCAATTTTGCAACAAACTAGGAAAACATTCCTTCTTGACCCCAGAATAGCAGTCAGATCTCTCCATGGATCAAGAAGCCATTACTCCACTAATTAATAATCTTATCCCTAAATATTCATTTTTTTTTTCAAATATTTATCCAATTGCTGTTTTAACATCTGTACAGGCTCTAAAACCGCCTTTCCAGGCAGAGAATTTCATTGTTCTTATGTAAAAACTGGTCATATATGTAGTCCTGTCTATGAATAGATTTCCAGACTATGGTTTGTATCGACCATGAGTATATTTGTATAATGCTATAATATGCCCGCTAAGGTGCCATTTAGCTAAACTAAAGAGATTTAAATTTGTTAAATGTTCCATTGCTTTTATTAATTGTGTAGCTCGTCTCTGCACTTTTTCTAGTGCTATAATATCCTTCTTTAGAACAGGTGCCCAAAATTGCACAGCATATTCAGAATGTGGTCTTACAAGTGATTTATACAAAGGCAAAATTATATTTTCATCCTGAGAATTATTGCCTCTATTTATACATGACGATACCTTATTGGCCTTATCCACTACAGGTTGACATTGCACATGGTTGCCTAGTTTGTTCTCTATAACAATTTCCAAATCCTTTGCGTGTGTGGTTATCCCTAATTCACTAACATTTAGTGTATAAGTTGCTTGTGCATAACTTTGCATTTCTCTACATTAAATTTAATCTGCCATTTGAGTGCCCAGTCCCCCAATCTTATCTAAATCCCTCTGCAGCAAAGCAATATCCTTCTCACATTGTATAACTTTACAGAGTTTTGTGTCATCTGCAAACACTGAAATGGCGTTCAATGCTCATTTCAAGATCATCTATAAATATATTAAATAGAAGCGGTCCCAGAAGAGAACCCAGAGAGACACCACTTGCCGCCTCTGTCCAACTTGAAAATGTACCATTAATAACAACTCTCTGTACTGTACCCTTAAGCCAATGTTCTACCAGAGAACAAGAATATTCATCTAGATCAATTTCTTTTAGTTTAATTTCTCTCTATTAAAAATCTAGTAGCAGAGAAATGGCTGTTGGGGTAAAAGTACAATTGGTTGGAGCTTTCAAATACATTTTTTTTTTTATCATTATGTTGAATTGTCTTTTTTGCTGCAGGGAGGCACATTCCCAGGACAGCTCACTACCATCGGGATGGATCAAATGTTTAAACTTGGATCACGGCTCAGAAAAAGCTACATTGAGGAAAAAGACTTCCTGTCTCCAGGATTTAAATCATCAGAAGTCTTGTAAGCACAAGAGAGAATACAGTAACCTGAATTAAATGTCTGTCTGTCTACCCATCCATTCTCAATGACTTTTAAAAAGGTCAATTGCTCAGCAAATTGCATTAAAGCAGTAGTTAAAAATAACTGTTACTACTTGTGCTGTGTGTGTGTGTGTGTGTGTGTAGATGACAAACTCGTCTCGAGATTCGCACTCTTGTGCTCCGGCATCTGCATAGAAATACACCCGGTCATTGTTTAGTAGTGCTGTAAGTGTTTATACTCAGTGGGTACTGCATTAGTGGTAAACTAATTTAAATAGTATGCCCTGAATGTCAGTGAGAAAATGAATGACTAGTGAGATTTGTAGCCTGTATCCCCATCTTTCTCCCTTTCCATCTCTCTCTCTGCACCCAATTATTTTGAAATCTGCACTTTTATAAACTGTAAAAAAAAATAAAAAATTAACAGACACACCTCCTTGGGTGTCAATCAGCACACCTACCTTCTCATTGAGCTATATTAAAGCTCATTCATAAGAACTGAAAGTCTGTGCTCGGGAAAACACGGAGGGCTTGAAAAAGCCGCACACAATAGATCTGCTGCTTTTGCAAACAGTTTTTTCATATACCCCACAAAGAAAAAGTGCAGAAAAAAATACATGCATGTTTTATCTGGGTGTATAGCTACTAAATTTGTCACTGGAGAGTGTTCCTTTAAAGAATGCTATGACTATAAATTCCTTACTATTACAACATTGACAGAAAGCTAAAGTGGGGGTGATGGAGAATTGACAAGCTAAGGCAAAATTGAGTTGAGAATGGCAAAGTTAGAAGAATACCAGATTTTCAACTTGGCTAGTTTGTGCAGTTTCTCAGCATGGCTGGGGGAAGCTGTTTTGCGTTACACTCCTAATTTATAGATCTGACTCCAGCTCCTGATTGGGAAATGCTCATTTGAGTAATAAAAGACTGTGAAAACGGCTGACATATAGAACTGTGATCTTTACAAAATATGTTTTGGGGTGACCTACATTTTGCATATTTTTGGATTCATCATAATTGTAGCCGCAATATCACCTCAGGCACAAATAATTCATGCAATTTAATCCTTGTGCCCCTTAGTGGCCGTA
Source organism: Pelobates fuscus (assembly GCF_036172605.1). Lineage (NCBI taxonomy): Eukaryota > Metazoa > Chordata > Amphibia > Anura > Pelobatidae > Pelobates > Pelobates fuscus. The sequence goes on from NC_086317.1 coordinate 25,304,476, forward strand.
TGTGTAACTGCAAGTAGAATGAGTGACCCAAATTCTAATGAATCTTGTCATTTTGTTTGTTTTTTAATAGGTTTAGTTTTCAGGTTATTGTTGTGTAAGTTTTCTGACTGAAAATTGTAAAAGCCTGAATATTCATTTCACTGCGTAAGCCCCCTCCTCTTCTCTCACTTTCACTTTGATGTGTAAATGGAATGTTGGCTTCATCCATCAATCAAGTGGCCCAGCATGCATCCAAATAACATTCATATTGATATCAAAAAGGGAAACCCCTTTACAATGGAATAAATAAAGTGTTTAAAAATAAATCCAAAATATTAGTCCTGCTTAAGAGCCTCTACGTCATATGTATTAATTTGATGGCACTCGGGAAATGTTGCCTAGTACAAGTACATTGCTTACCTAGATTTCAGTAAGACTTTTGACACTATTGCACATAGAAGGCTTATCAATAAACTGCAATCTTTAAGTTTGGATTCCAATATTGTTGAATGGGTAAGGCAGTGGCTGAGTGACAGGCAACAGAGGGTTGTAGTCAACGGGGGATATATTCGAAGCAAGGCCTTGTCACCAGTGGGGTAACTCAAAGATCTGTACTTGGACCCATTCTCTTTAATATTTTTATTAGTGATATTGCAGAAGGTCTTGATGGTGAGGTATGTCTTTTTGCTGATGATACTAAGATATGTAACAGGGTTGATGTTCCAGGAGGGATAAGCCAAATGGCAAATGATTAGGTAAACTAGAAAAATGGTCAGAGCTGTGGCAACTGACATTTAATGTGGAAAAGTGCAAGATAATGCATCTTGAAGGTAGACAGACAATACAATAAAGCAGCTGGAAATGCTAGCAGAATGATTGGTTGTATAGGGAGAGGTATTAGCAGTTGAAAGTGGGAAGTGCTTATGCCATTGTACAGAACACTGGTGAGACCTCACTTGGAGTATTGTACGCAGTACTGGAGACCGTATCTCCAGAAGGATATTGATACTTTAGAGAGAGTTCAGAGAAGGGCTACTAAACTGGTTCATGGATTACAGGATAAAACTTACAAGGAAAGGTTAAAGGATCTTAACATGTATAGCTTGGAGGAAAGACGAGACGGGGGGATATGATAAAAACTTTAAAAACATAAAGGGACAGTAAAGGATGAGACTATATTTAAAAGAACTACCACAACAAGAGGACATAGTCTTAAATTAGAGGGACAAAGGTTTAAAATATCTGGAAGTATTACTATATTTTCTGGAAGTGTTACTTAACTGAGAGGGTAGTGGATGCATAGAATAGCCTTCCAGCTGAAGTGGTAGAGGTTAACACAGTGAAGTAGTTTAAGCAGGCGTGGGATAGGCATAAGGCGATCCTAGCTATAAGATAAGGCCAGGGACTAATGAAAGTGTTTGTTTAGAAAATTGGGCAGAAAATGCTAACGCTGATGGGCCTTCTGTCAGTCCCTACATTGGCTTCCTTTAAGATACAGAGCTCAATTTAAAATTCTGGTTCTTGCTTTCAAATCTCTACATAATGCTGCTCCCACCTATCTATCCTCCCTTATACACAAGTATGTCCCGTCTAGGCCCTTACGCTCTGCTGAAGACTTACGTCTATCTTCTGTCCGTACTCCCACCTCTGATGCTCGCCTTCAAGATTTCTCGAGGGCTGCACCGTTCCTGTGGAACTCGCTTCCCTCCTCCGTTAGATGCTCACCCAGTTTCCACTCCTTCAAAAAAATCTTTAAAAACCCACTTCTTCATAAAAGCGTATTACTTAAACTGTTAATAGCTCCCGACTGTTTTCTCTTCTGCCACTGTCACTAGTCTAATACTATCCTTACCTTTTTGTGTCACGTTACCCCACTCCCTCTGGCATGTAAGCTCATTGAGCAGAGCCCTCAACCCCTCTGTTCCTGTGTGTCCAATTTGTCTGGTTACAACTACATGTCTGTTTGTCCACCCATTGTAAAGCGCTGCGGAATTTGATGGCGCTCTATAAATAATATAATAATAATGGGCCAAATGGTTTTCATCTACCGTCACTTTTTATGTTCATAAGTTCCTTGTTAGCATGCCAACCCTCTCATGTCTTTGTTCTTGAAGGGACTTTGCCTTATTTTGCATGATATAGTCCCTGTTTAAATTGGAATACCTCCATACTTATCAGGTTGTCTTGATGTTGTTATTTGTGATGTGCGACTGATCACTTTGTTTCTCCTACAGTGTGCGTTCTACAAACATTGTCCGTAACATGGAGTCGACCCGCTGTCTGTTAGCCGGACTATTCAGGCAGCAGCAGGAAGGTCAGTGGGGATTTTGTACGATTCCACCTACATTATTATTACTTTTCCCAGTTTGCTGAAATAATTGGAATGAACTTACTGATTCTGTTGGTTTCCATAGTGATTGCACTGTGATTACACTGCATTTCAGATCGTGACGCCGTAAATCTTCCCCGTCGCGTTACAGTGTCTGCATATGATTTCAGTCTATAGTTTAGAGATTATTTATTCTCTATATAAACTTATTCAGGCAGCTGCATCTCACCTTTTTGTTCTTGAAGCTTATTGGCTAATGTGTACAACAGTCAACACTATGGCCTAAATTTAATTATTTCGGAAAAACTTCTCAAATGATCACAGTCTGTTAGAAAAACTTCTCAAATGATTTATCTACAGATGTCACCATTTAATTCTATAGGAATTTTTGTTGATGAATAATTTGGACATTTTTTTTTATCATATTGTGATCATTTGGATAAGGTGTCCAGGAGAGTTACATTGACGCCTATTTAAGTTATGGTAATCATAGATATAAGAATAAATCTCATACCATTTTTCATTGTTTTTGTTTTTGTTTGTGTAGGGCCTGTGACGATCGTTACTGCCGATGCCACCAATGAAATCCTGTATCCTAATTACCAGGGCTGCCAAGCATTGAAGCATATGATTGGGTAATTCATTGATTGCTATTCAGCATGTTTAAAGCAGATTATTGTTGTATTCAAAATCAAGCAAGTCCAGTTCTGTGATTGGTGTGATTGCCCTCTTAACTGTGTGAGTAGTTTAAGAAGTTCTTATCATGTAACCCACCTGTACATTATCACTAGATCGCCTGCTGCAGATGACAGCAGTTCAAGGTTTAGTAATGGAGGCAGACACAATCAGATAACACATTTGTCTCACCCAGTTTGCCTTTACAAATGTTTGAGCTCTTTTACTCTCTGCCCGTCATCCCTTCAAGTATACACTCAATATACAATAAATGTGCTGCGAGGGTGCATTGATTCGAACACAGATTTTTATGTCCCCTGGGTGGTAGGATATATTGTTTTACCTTATGTCATCTGCAATGGTTTCAAGTGTGTTTTATTTTATTTTTTTTTTTTTTTTCCCCTCATCCAGCCATGTAACTAATTTATGGCAGCTATAAAGTGTGCATAAACAATAGGCAGTTATTCAATTTCACTGCATCTGAAAATGTACATTTTATATGTATGTCTATACAGCTTCAACAAGTGTACTTAGCACTTTACAGGTAACATTACAGTAGAGGGAGGTACAGTAAGTGCAGTAGGTATACAGTGTATGTATATTTTATTTATACAGCACTAACAGGTGTACTCAGCACATTACAGGTTACATTACAGTAGAGGGAGGTACAGTAAGTGCAGTAGGTATACAGTGTATGTATATTTTATTTATATAGCACTTTACAGGTTACATTACAGTAGAGGGAGGTACAGTAAGTGCAGTAGGTATACAGTGTATGTATATTTTATTTATACAGCACTAACAGGTGTACTCAGCACATTACAGGTTACATTACAGTAGAGGGAGGTACAGTAAGTGCAGTAGGTATACAGTGTATGTATATTTTATTTATATAGCACTTTACAGGTTACATTACAGTAGAGGGAGGTACAGTAAGTGCAGTAGGTATACAGTGTATGTATATTTTATTTATACAGCGCTATCAGGTGTACTCAGCACGTTACAGGTTACATTACAGTAGAGGGAGGTACAGTAAGTGCAGTAGGTATACAGTGTATGTATATTTTATTTATACAGCGCTATCAGGTGTACTTGGCACTTTACAGGTTACATTACAGTAGAGGGAGGTACAGTAAGTGCAGTAGGTATACAGTGTATTTTATTTATATAGCGCTAACAGGTATACTCAGCACTTTACACGTTACATTACAGTAGAGGGGGGTACAATAAGTGCAGTAGGTATACAGTGTATGTATATTTTATTTATATAGCAATAACAGGTGTACTCAGCACTTTACAGGTTACATTACAGTAGAGGGAGGTACAGTAAGTGCAGTAGGTATACAGTGTATGTATATTTTATTTATATAGCACTAACAGGTGTACTCAGCACTTTACAGGTTACATTACAGTAGAGGGAGGTACAGTAAGTGCAGTAGGTATACAGTGGATGTATATTTTATTTATATAGCACTTTACGGGTAACATTACAGTAGTGGGAGGTGCAGTAGGTATACAGTGTATCTATATTATATTTATATAGCGCTAACAGGTGTACTCAGCACTTTACAGGTTACATTATAGTAGAGGGAGGTACAGTAAGTGCAGTAGGTATCCAGTCTATTTTTTATTTATATAGCTCTAACAGGTGTACTCAGCACTTTACAGGTTACATTACAGTAAGTGCAGTAAATATGCAATGTATTTTATTCATACAGCTCTAACAGGTGTCACCAAAACAACATTTAGCTTTATGAAGCCGTTTTGATGGATAGATTATGCCCCTCCGTTCTCACTGCTCAGTTATCTTTCATTTAGGGTTTAAATCACTTTGTTTATGTGCGGTCCTTGTCTCTCTCAGCTGCAAAACACAGCCAGGTTTACTAAACAGTGAATTTGGCTATGTAAAATGTCAGTTGCAGCTGCTATTAGTGTGTAATGCAGTTCCAATCAATATGTCATGACCAGGACTGCTGGTAGGGAATAAGTAATGTATCCCATAATCTCCTGCTACTTCAGCGCCACGTCACAGTATTGGGATTTATGAGACAAAACACATGAACCATTAATAATCCTCCCTCTGGCTTTGCTCTTCCAGTAACAAGATGTCTCGTGCTACGTCCCAGCCTGGCATGTCAGAAGATTTGACAAAGATCCACAAAGAGATGAACATTGACCACGTGAAGGGTGCTGACTTCTTTCTGCTGCTTGACAATCTGCTGGCTCAAGAGGTAAAAATTATATATAAGATGCCACAATGCCAGGGTATTGCAGTATGCAATGATTCCATTATTATTGGACTAACATAATACTTAAAAAAAAACAAAAAAAAACTTTTGAGGGTTTTTCTCTTTCTCAGTTCTGAAGTATTACTGATTGCTACATACTTAAGGAAAACTCTTGAAAGCGTGTTTAAGTATTCTGTTAGTCCAGTAATAAAGGTATCATTGCATACTGCAATACTCTGGTAGTTTGTCTAATCCAATCAATGTCTGTCTGTCTGTCTCTATGACCTATTCTTATAGATAGTGATTCTGGGGCAACATGGAAAAAGTGAGGAGAATTGTGGAATGTTTCTCTGACAGTTTATAAAACATTAAAGGGTCACTGAATGTTATTTGATTGAATTGGTTATAGTGCCATGAGTCCTCAGTTTAACACTATATGAGAGCCCCTGGCTTCCTAAAGCGTGCCCCCACAGCAAGTATGGCTAAGGCAGAGATTAAGTTCATTGTAGCAGAGGGCGACTGTGATAGACTAAGTGGACAGATGGCACTCTTAGTCAGTCACCACCTTCCATTGCTGCTCTGGCTAATGCTTTCTCGTTAACCCAAGCAGCAAAGAAGGGATGTACTGGTCTGGACTCTAATAATTCAAGTTTAACGCTGAATGGAAGGATGGTGCCAGGGGACTCCAGATACTATGAAGCAGTTGCAGTGCCTGGCGTTTCTAGTTAAAGTTTCCATTAGGAAAGTGACAGATCCTTGCGTCATTGCGCAAGAGGTGAGTTTGAAATCTCCAGATCCATGATTTCTGTGCAGGGTTTCGAACATCTTATTCTATAAGGACGAATGGTTTTGTTGAACTTATCCACAGGAGGATTCTCTGATACTAAAGGCAAATAAATCTTCCCTCTACTTTTTAGTATTTGGCAAGCAAATAAATATGTGTTGAGATGCAAATGATTTCACTGTTCCAGAAGTATGTGCGCACTGAATGCTTATGTAAATCTGAAATGGTTTCATGCTAATTTAGTCACAGCCTCTCTCTCTCACTGCTAATAAAAACTGTAATCCAATGTTTTAATATAATACAAATACGATTGCAATTTCTGTTATGCCCTCATGCCACACTGCCAACATATATTTCAGTTTATCTCTGTTTTATTACACCCACATCATGCCACATTGTCTAAATTCTCTTATGCCACATCCATTCCACGCCCTATAGACTGTAAGCTTGTTTGAGCAGGGTCCTCTTCAACCTATTGTTCCTGTAAGTTTTCTTGTAATTGTCCAATTTATTGTTACATCCCCCCTCTCAAAATATTGTAAAGTGCTACGAAATCTGTTGGCGCTATATAAATGGCAATAATAATAATAATGCCAAATTGCCCACATTTACTTTGCTTGCATTACCTGATGTGAGTCTGCACTGTGCTCATTATGGGCGCCTTGCAGCTCTGTCTCTCTTAGCTGCCCTCCCACGAGTTATATTGACATCTCGTGGAGCGTGGCCACAATTAACTGACAGATTCTGACGCAGCCGAGGCCCACAGACTGTCCACACAAAATGTTTTGTTATGTGCACTCCAGGCAATACAGGTGTGTGCTTGCACACCTTAGAGGGAGCAGTGCTGAGGATATTGATATTCTGTAAAAACTGTTGTGCAGTTATCTAAAATAAAATATTAATTATAATTTATAGTATTTGAAACAAAAGATGTCTTAACTTTTATGATGTACAGCACTAAACAAAAGCACCTGGGAGGTTTGTTCACAATGGTGAGTTGACATTTTAGGTAAAAAAACAGACTGAATATATTTAGTAACAATATTGCCTTACATTCTCCAGCACTGTTTAATTAATAAACCCCCTGTTTGTTACACTCACTGCCTCTTTGACTACACTATTGATCAGAAAGCGCTGAAACCCCATTTACATAGTATTGTAAATTGCAGCCTTGGTGTGCTGACACACATCCTATAGGAGAGGCCGGTTCTGCATCATTGGAAAGATTTTTTTCATTGTATGTTGGCAGAATATTTTGTATATTCATTAACTACGGTATCTCCCGATAACTCATGCATTTCTTGTGCAGGTCCATGGCTTCCCCTGCTCATTGAAGGACAAACCCCATCTGAGGACTACAGAGCAAAGAGCAATTGATATTCTCTCTTATACAATGGGACATCGTGATCGGTACGTGTAACGTTTTGATGCTTCCAGGAGTAGGGGTGTCCAACTGTTGTTGTCTCAAGCTATTGTTGAACTATAACTCACAGAATTCTTGATCAACCTGTGACTAAACAAAATGCTGGCTGAGTATTTTGTCTGTTGCAGTTAATCATGCTGCATATTGGCAAACTGTACTAGGAGAATGTCGTAGTGCTACTAATTATTCATTCACTGTAAGAAGAGGTAATTTGTATCAGTGCATCCAAAATATGACCATTTCGTTCCAGCCTCATTCTGCACATTAAGTGGCTGAGTCCAATGAGTCGCCAAAAGAAAAATTAGACATTTTTCAGTGTGTTGGATCTATTTCTGTGCACGTCAAGTGACCACAAATAGCTGCAGAAAGTCTTTTCCCCATTGGTTATTTGGCCAAGATCCGATAGTTAACTCCAGAGAAGTGATGGCCAGCCTTTGAGACTTAGATAAACACCAGGTATAACAGAAACATCTTCAGTGAAAAATAAATGGTCAGTCGATATAAAAATATTTAAAAAAACGAATTTTCCCCAATATACTAACTGCATGTAGAAAAAGGACTCCTCCAGGTCCTCCACAATAGAATACACACCCCAAAAAAACTGGTATCTACAATACAGAAATATAATAGAAATAACAGGGAAATATTGCAAGTAAATGGAGTGAAAAGTTATATTCTGTAGAAATTCACTCACAAACCCAGATTGATTGTAGGCATATCAATATATAGCCAAGTATCTTCGAATCAAAGATTGGATATGTGGCAGAGAAGTGAAAAAATAATAGTGCAAAGTAAACCTTTTAATACACATTGTACTTACAGGATAAAAACGATAAGTAGACATTCACAAAACAGTCACTTGGTGCAGGAAGACCGGAGCCTCCAATGGCGTAATATTGAGAAAAGCTGCAGTTCTTCTTTAAGTACAGGGACAAAGTGGCGATATAAAGTAAAAATAAAAACGCAAAAAAAAAAAAACCCTCTAATAACACTATAAAAGAGGCCCTACGCGTTTTGTTCATATAGCATAAACTTCCTCAGGTGCAATAAGGCACAAGTTCGTCTCCTCGTGTTGGTATAATCCTTAAGGATCGGTGGTGCGATTTTTAAATCCATCAGGAAGCTCCCGTGGGAGAGAGAATACAAAATTAAGTAAAAATAAAATAAAAATGAAAAAATAAGAAGCGTAAAAATAAGCACAGTAGGATGAGTACAGGTCAAGCAGAACGATCTACAAAATATAAATAGGAAAACACATGGTGCTCACTGTATATATACAACACCAAGTGGAATAAAACTCACACAGCTGAGAGCCGTATCAGGCTCTATAGAAGAGGCTCCAAGGTGCCTATACAGGCTTCGAGGTAGATGTTGAAGAGATCAAAGGTCCAACAGGTAAATTCAAAGTAAATATTTATTGGACATATATAAGGGACAAAATAAAAATGAGCAGTGCCAACAGGAAAGTAAAATACAATTACCGTAAAAACCCCAACTCGGCTTATACTCGAGTCAGAGTCTGTATTATGGCAATTTGCATTGCCATAATACAGACCGGGGGAGAGGGGGGCTGGCAGAGCTGTACTTACCTGTCCTGCAGCTCCTGTCAGCTCTCTCCTCCTCCGCGCCGTCCGTTCAGCACCTCGGTCAGCTCCCAGTGTAAGTCTAGCGAGAGCCGCGGCTCTCGCGAGACTTACACTGGGAGCTGACAGAGGGAGCTGCACAGACCGCGCGGAGGAGGAGAGAGCTGACAGGAGCTGCAGGACAGGTAAGTACAGCTCTGCCAGCACCCCTCTCCCCCCACTGAACTACCAATGACACTGGACCACCAGGGAAGGAGCCCCCCTCCCTGCCATGTATCAAGCAGGGAGGGGGGACGAAAAAAAATATAATAAAAAAAAATAATAATTAAATAATAATACAAAAAAAAATAATAATATAAAAAAAATAAAAATAATAATTAATAATATATTAAATGCCCACCCCCACCAACACATACACAAACACACACTGCATCACACACACTCACACTTCATTCATATACACACACTGCACTCACACACACTGCACTCACACACACTGCACTCACACACACTGCACTCACACACACTGCACTCGCACACACACACACGCACTCGCACACACACACACGCACTCGCACACACACACACGCACTCGCACACACACACTGCACTCGCACACACACACACTGCACTCGCACACACACACACTGCACTCGCACACACACACACACTGCACTCGCACACACACACACTGCACTCGCACACACACACACTGCACTCGCACACACACACACTGCACTCGCACACACTCGCACTCGCACTCGCACACACACACACGCACTCGCACACACACACACACTGCACTCGCACACACACACACTGCACTCGCACACACACACTCTGCACTCGCACACACACACTCTGCACTCGCACACACACACTGCACTCGCACACACACACACTGCACTCACACACACACACTGCACTCACACACACACACTGCATCACACACTGCATCACACACACTGCATCACACACACTGCATCACACACACTCACACTTCATTCATATACACACACTGCACTCACACACACTGCACTCACACACACTGCACTCACACACGCACTGCACTCACACACGCACTGCACTCACACACGCACTCACACACGCACTGCACTCACACACACACTGCACTCACACACACACTGCACTCACACACGCACTGCACTCACACACGCACTGCACTCACACACGCACTGCACACACACGCACTGCACACTCACACACACACTGCACACACACACACACACTGCACACACACACACACACTGCACACTCACACACACACTGCACACACACACACACACTGCACACACACACACACACTGCACTCACTCACACACACACACTGCACACACACACACACACACTGCACTCACTCTCACACACACACACTGCACTCACTCACACACACACACTGCACTCACACACACACACTGCACTCACTCACACACACACACTGCACTCACTCACACACACACACTGCACTCACTCACACACACACACTGCACTCACTCACACACACACACTGCACTCACTCACACACACACACTGCACTCACTCACACACACACACTGCACTCACTCACACACACACACTGCACTCACTCACACACACACACTGCACTCACTCACACACACACACTGCACTCACTCACACACACACACTGCACTCACTCACACACACACACTGCACTCACTCACACACACACACTGCACTCACACACACACACACTGCATTCATTATATACACACACTGGAAATAAATATTCAATTATTATATACGCACACGCACTGCACTCATACACGCACTGCACTCATACACGCACTGCACTCATACACGCACTGCACTCATACACGCACTGCACTCATACACGCACTGCACTCATACACGCACTGCACTCATACACGCACTGCACTCATACACGCACTGCACTCATACACGCACTGCACTCATACACGCACTGCACTCATACACGCACTGCACTCATACACGCACTGCACTCATACACGCACTGCACTCATACACGCACTGCACTCATACACGCACTGCACTCATACACGCACTGCACTCATACGCACACACTGCATTCATTATATACACACACTGTAAATAAATATTCAATTAATATAATTTTTTTAGGATCTAATTTTATTTAGAAATTTACCAGTAGCTGCTGCATTTCCCACCCTAGTCTTATACTCGAGTCAATAAGTTTTCCCAGGTTTTTGGGGTAAAATTAGGGGCCTCGGCTTATATTTGGGCCGGCTTATACTCGAGTATATACGGTAAGTATATTACTCCGCAGGAAACCGACAAATGAAAAAATATAAATATTCTAGAAATACATAGTAGATTACCGAGTGATTCCATTACATATAAAAAAAAAACTAGAGAACAACCCCATCATTTTTATTTTCAGTAATTTATAAAAAATTGAAAAAGGAAAAAATCTCGATTATTTTAAGTATGGAAGAATTCCAATATTTAGACATAAAAATCTACAAAATCCCCGTTTTCTACACTCTCCCCCAAGTCCACAAGTGTATGCAGAACCCAACCGGTAGACCCATAGTGGCAGGTATCAACTCTCGGACTAGTCGACTTTCGGAATATGTGGATAAATTATTACAACCCGTTGTGGTACTACAACCCACAGATCTGAAGGATTCCACACAACTTATCAGAGAGTTGATGCAAATTCTCTGGAGGGATGACTATTTTCGAGATAATATTGCAATTACTACTCTCTGAAAACCATAAAATCAGTGTATGCAGAGTTGTGCGCTATCCACTGGGATTATGGGTAATGTTGTGTGTTGGATTTGTGAGAGATGATTGTGCCTCTCTACGGTGAGCTTTACACTGATAGGCTGATAATGGCCAGGGTTTCTAAAATCTAACTAATATAAGAACCAACATGATTTTCTAAATTGGTCCTTTAATACAGAGGTTTACTGACACCGTGCCATGATTTTTTATTTTTTTTTGCAGTGCATATAACTGATACATACAGGCTTGAGGTGCCCCGAAAGCAGTGCTCAGGCTTTACTTCGCTTTACATGCGGGACATGTGAATGGCATGCACAATTTTATATTATAGGCAAGCTTAAAGGTAGTCAGGTGTACTGACATACTGATGAGACGGTGACATGGAAAACGTTATATATCAGTGGTTCAGGAACAGGCTTAAACTTCCATTATGTCACATAGAGAAATTAAATCATAGGATTAGGAAACATGCGAGTGTGTAGGTTTAAATGATAATGATTATGATTAATGAACCTCCGTGGGTATTACGTGAGAGTGTTTGCTCGCTTTTACTGAGGGATCAGGCAAGGGTGGTATGTAGAGCTGGTATAAGCTGCAGCTCAGTTGATGTGGTGGTAAGCCTGATAGCTTATGTATGTGGGGAGTTGGGAGGGAGGGAGATAGCATAGATATAGTCACCAACATACATGGAAGAGAAATTATGTCCTGCAGAGTCAGTGGCTGTAGGTGGCCGGGCAGCGTTCAGTAATGAGCATGGGGCTGGCCGCCTGCTTGCTGTGTAGTCACCCCTTTCCTTTGGGTGGGAACCGTGTCTGCGGCATTGGGGGTTCCCGTTGGTAGTCGGTCCGCCGGGAGTTGTCTGGTTGCGCCCTCCAGCTCCGGGCCGGTAGCATGGCCGGCATCCTGTGTCCACGGACTCGGGTACCTCTAGGGTCCGGATCCTTCCCTATCGGGACAGGTCTGGAGGCCTTGGTGTTGGTGTTGCGTCGCCTTCGGCGGGACGGTCTCTGCCTGTGTGGTTGATGCACTGGGGTTGTTCCCTTAATGGCCGTCTGCCCAGATGGGCTAGCATCATGTTTTGTAGGTTGCTTTACTAAGGCTTTGCCCGAGGCTGGCCCAGTCCCTCTCCGGTCGGCGCTGTCATGTTGGCCCCCCATGTTCCTGCTCTCCTGCTTCTGCTGCTGCTCCGCCACTTCGTGCCCAGAAGGCTGGGAACAGGTTGTTCAGGCGGATGGTGAGTGAGTCGCTTGTGCTGGGGTTGTATTCCGCTGGCCTTTCTCCTCCACCGGGCTGCATGTCTGCCATTTTTGTGTGGCGGGCTACCTGCAGGCATGGTGCGTGGTTGTGGCTGGTTTCTGCGTGGGAGGTCCACAGAGGTACGCTGGTCGAGGCTATTTGGACCGGGGTAACCCCCACCGGTCCTGGGGGGGGGGCAGCCTTGCGTTGCGGGTGCTGCATGTGTTTGCGGGCCGGGAGAGCGGCCGTCTCTCCCCTGCCCTGCTTGGTGCAGGCCCTAGGCCTCCGGTCGGTCATTCCGGCAGGTATTCTAGGCTTGTGGGGTATCCCCCAGGTCGCCAGCTTCTGCAGAGCAATTTGTGGTAGATTAGGGTTCAGGATTGCACAGATTGCCCCTGATTTCAGCCGGTATTCAGGCCCAGGCCCAGGAGCCCATAGCATGTGCAACTGTACAGCTTCACAGTCAGGCCACGCCCCGTGACATGATATTTTGATTTCCCAAGAACACAAGATTATATTGGTTATCTGTCGTAATCAATGGTTTGTCACTTTATTCTTTCTATTTCAGGGAGATATTAAAGTTAAGTGTGGGACCCTTCTTACATGCTCTGCAAAGTAACATGCTGGACACAATAGAACATGCAGACACGCAGTCCAGGTATGTATAGATTGTTAGAAAGCCTGATGGCCATGAATTGTGATTGTGGGAGACTATAGTTTACCTCATCTCTCAGCCTGGAGGCTGGTTGGGTCTCCGTTTGCCCTTTAGGTGTACGTAGGATGCCTTTTACATGCCTTTTACATGCTGTATGATGCAATTCACAGATGGCAAAAGGAAAACAACAATTATTTAAGGCCTTATCTCTGGCAGGAAATAAAATGTTAATTATCAGAATGGTGGTACTCTGAACTAGGTATTAGAACTCTGCCCACCTTCTAGCGGGAGAGTTTAGTACAAAGAGCAAAATAAATATTACTGGATTGGGAACGATAACATGGAGAAAAATCACATTTTAAAAAGCATCATATGCCTTAAATAATTGTTGTTTTCCCTTTGCCTCCTTTCTTTATCTTTAACTTTCTTGCTCTGGATAACTGCCTAAGTATTTTTTTTTTTTAAAGCGGGGAACGGGTAAATAAATGATGCATTATTTTTGTTCTGTCCCTGTGCCCTCCTCTTCCAATCTATATTCCTATTTGTGGCATCGAGAAAGGGTAAATAGTCTGCAAGATGTAGCGAGACTTCTCTCCAGGTGTCTTTTTCCTCATCTTATCTCCCTATTCTGGATCCTTTTCCCTATTCAAACCTCTTAGCTCTGATTTTGTCTGCCTCTCACTTATATTTCAGTCTTTCTGGTTTTCTCTCAGTTCAGCGTTTTATCCCCACTATTTATTGGTCTGTCACGTTTAAGTTTTTGTTTGTTCCCACTTTTCTCTTTCTCTGTCATCCCTCTTTCACTCTTTCCCTTTTTCTCCTTCCTTTGTACCTCTCTCCCACCTATCTCGGCTCACCATCTTTGCAGTGAGGAGAGGTTCCACTGTAAAACGACTGAGATATTGGCATTTGTTTCGCTTTAGTTCTCTTTATTTTGGATCTAGAATACCATGGGCTTTGTATGTAGGACACTGGGCTATAAGGTGTAATTTAGCACAAACGTTCTTCAGAGCTCGAAGAAAGCTTTAAATGTTTAATCCTTTCAGGAAACTCTATCTCTATGCTACTCATGATGTGACCATAATACCAATTCTTATGGCTCTGGGGATCTTTAACAAGCGGTGGCCTCCATATGCGTCTGACTTAACACTGGAACTGTATCAGCACCAGGTATCCAAAGAATGGTTTGCACGGCTCAACTACAATGGCGAGGTAAGATACTGCATAGAGAACCCTTCTCACAGTGAATTGTAATTGTAAAAGAAATCCTACTTTGTTTTATCAAATGTACCATGATACTTTCATTAATTTGTTACTATACTTAATAACTCCATATGTATTTATTTAATACCAGGTTTGTAAAGGAGGTGAGGTGTTGTAGGAGTATTGTTTGAATGAGCTGAGGAAGAGGGATGTAGGGGACAAGGTGCATTTGAGGGAGGGGGTTGAAGGAAGCGAGTTGCATTTGAGGGAGGGGGAGGAAGGACGCAAGGTGCTGTTGCAGTATGGGGATAAAGGTGTCGACATGATGTTGGGCAACGGGGTAATGGAGGCGAAGTGGTGCAGTATGGGGATAAAGGAGGCGAGAAGATGTTGGGGCGGGGCAGCTGTTCCAGTACGAGGTGAAGAAGGAAGCGTGGTGCTGGACGGGGGTGAAGGAAGCGTGGTGCTGGACGGGGGTGAAGGAAGCGTGGTGCTGGACGGGGGTGAAGGAAGCGTGGTGCTGTTGCAGTAAGGGTGAAGGAGGCGTGGTGCTGTTGCACGATGCAGAGTTTATCCAAAAACATTAAATTGTTTATAAAAAAGCTTCCAAACAATATTAAATTGATGCCTTGGTCAGAAAATTAAAGGACCACTCTAGGCACCCAGACCACTTCAGCTTAATGAAGTGGTCTGGGTGCCAGGTCCAACTAGGGTTAACCCATTTTTTCATAAATGTTTGTGAATGGGTTAAGCCTTCCCCTGTTTCCTCTAGTGGCTGTCTCATTGACATTGATTTTCACAGTGAGAGCACTCGAGCGTCCATAGGAAAGCATTATGAATGCTTTCCTATGTGACCGGCTGAATGCGCGCGCAGCTCGTGCCGCGCGTGCGCATTCAGCCGACGGGGAGGAGAAGAGGAGGAGAGCACTCCGCCCACCGCTGGAAAAAGGTAAGTTTTTCCCCCAAACCCCTTTCCAGAGCCGGGCGGGAGGGGGTCCCTGAGGGTGGGGGCACCCTCAGGGCACTCTAGTGCCAGGAAAACGAGTATGTTTTCCTGGCACTAGAGTGGTCCTTTAAGTATATTCATTTTAGCGTTAATATGCCTTGTGCTTCTAGTTTTCTGTCAGGTTCCACATGTAACATTGACCAGATCAGGGTTTCAGTCCTGAACAGTGAGTTAATGGGTTCAGATCATAATTCTGAACTTCCACCGCTCACCTCGTGGATGAGTAGAGCAGTCTATTGCTTTGCCCAATCATCTGTGACACTTTAACAGTTAAATGCCTTGTTGAGATTCCCCTCCCCTCAGATCCCAGGCTCTAGATCAGATATCACTGGTGCTATGGAGGGGGAGGGGAGTGAAAACATGATTACCCATTATTAACTTTGCAATGCTCCATCACCTTGCGTTCCACTGCTGAGTTACAGAGCAAAACCGGTGGCAGAGTTTACTCTTCAACGAGGAATAATGCTGGTCATCCACTCTAATAAAATCACTAACTAGGGAGGCAAGAGCCAAATCTGAATAAGATCAATGGGTTTTTATTCTTCTTTAAACACCCCATATATGTTGCATATACAGGAATATATTTAGAGAGTCCCCTGTAGTTCTTGATGCTTCCTCTTGCACTATACTACTAGTATATTCTGATATATAGCACCAACAAAGCCTCTGCTCTATGTAAAGGGAATATTAAAAAATAAACATGGCGTGACATGGGACCCTCTCAAAGGATCTAAAAATCTGTGTTCAGAAGTGCTGCAGCCCAGTGGTTTTCAGCCCACCCTTAAAATCAGTCCAGGTTTTGTTAAAGGGACACTTTAGGGTCTGTAACTGCTTTATCTTATTGAAATGGTTATAGTGTCCTGCATCTCCTGGCACTATCTTTCCATTCAGTATTGAACTGTTTTTAACATTTTGATGCCAAACGAGATTCCCCAGCAGCTCATCCCCTCTGTGCTGCTTGGTTAATGAGGAAGCATTAGCCTAGACAGCACTGGCCAGCTGGTTGGCAGAGAGACATTGCCCATTGATGGTGTGAATTGGTATGGCTAGAGGAAGTGTGTATGTCTGCCATAGCCAGACCTCCATGCGAAGCCAGGGACCCTCATTCAGTGTTAGACTGGTTATAATTGGTTTAGCACTGAATAAAGGGGACTCCAGGACCATAACATGTTCAATGTCTACCCGACGGGGGTATTTATGTGGGACCCACTGATTTTACTTGGAATATGACTTCTTAATACTATAGGGCTCACTCATTAATTCTAGGAGGGAACGTTTACAGACAGGCTCTATATGGGAATATCTGCCTTCAATAACACAGGAAGGTCAATAAAATATGGGGTCTATTCAATAAACACTGACTTGGCTCTAGCAGTGTTAACGCTCTGATCAGCAGCTGGCTTGGTTACATATATGGGTGAAATGAGCAAATTTGTAACAGCTGAGTTTGGACCTCTGAATGCCATTCTGCTGTTATTTGATACTTAGTAGAAAGACCGCTATGTGTGATTATGCTCAGAAATGTCCCCTTAGTTCTGTATCTTTTGTTTGGATAAGCTTTTGTCGGTTAGCTTCATTTTGTGGGAGTTGCAGTCCAACAGCAGCGGGTTTGAACCAGGTTTCTGGCAATGTGTAGGGATAACCCTCTGCAGGCATTCTCCCATCTGCCATCGATTATAGAAAATGAGTCTCTGGCAGACAGAGTCCCTGCACTGTAGCACTAATTGACCTCATTGCAAAGCACTGCTGGGGGACACTGTGCAGTTAGAACCCTCTCCTTAACCGAATGCCACAGCAGGACTCCGGATAGAGGTTAATACAGTGAGCGCGAAGCACAAGGGCAGATGTATATTTTCTCATTTATTGATCTACAGAGGGAATTAAGTTAAGACGTCTTATTCAGCTCATCAGCACTTTCTTGGGAAGTCATCATGAAGAGATTTAAACCCCCCTCCGGCAGCACGATAAAAACAATGGTGAAATGGATCTAAGTAGGTTCCTCGCAGCTAACAGACCGCACTGACTGAGCAAAGAGTGTTTATCAGTTATGGTATCATGGTAGAGCCCTTGGAAATATGGAGACAATCCGTTACTGGTGGCTATTGTTGCAATCTCGCATGGCAGATTAGGTATTGTTTATTAATGTGCAGCACTCACTTTATACATTACACCAGATCCATAGAAATAAATTATAGCAAAAAAAAGCATGAAATAGTACTGATAACCCCAGAAATACACAGGTGTAAATTAAGAGCAATGGTAGTTTTTTTTTTTCCCCTAAACATTGAATTGTAGTAAATTGTCAAAACCAGGATAAAAGGAGCAGAATATGAGAAATTATTTTATCTTGGTTTTAGCAAATCTTTTTTTTTTTTTTTCACTTTCAGTCACAGCTGATCTGTGAGCAAAAGGAAAGGGTGTTTTCTGCAGGAACTTTTTTTTTGTCTGGCGATCATGTCTTTATGTTATATGGGAGTATTGACCAAAATCTCTCTGTGTTTTGCACCCCTTGCTATCATAGGTGCCCCATTCCAGGGCCCTATGTAAACCTTAAATTGCAGTGAGCTACAAGAGTATGGGCTAATGGGGCACATGCAGGAGTAATAGATGGTTTTGGAAAACAATTGTTTTCATGTTTGTTTGGTTTTGTGCCAAAGTGCAATCGCATAACGGCACTTTATAGCAGGTGATAGAGCAATTGGGGAATGTGGTGATGCATCTTGGACATTTTGGACAACTGAGATTTAAAAATAAAATAAAAATAATGTAACCTGAAATCTTACATTCAGCAGCAGCAGCAGCTAATTTATAAACAAATTGTAAGCATTTTACACCTATTTTCTAATCCCGTAAAGATGCAGATATTTGTACAACATCTGAACCAAAACAAAACCTGAAATGTGTTACTTTTAATGTACTGTAAGTATACCTAACACAATATTAGGTATCAACACAGTGTTGAAAATGCTAAAAAAATGGAAACTCCCTATATAATATTTTTTACATCTAGTGCAACTAAAGAATAAGAACTCAAAATAGAATCCTGATTGTTAATTGCCTCATATGTATAGAAACTATATACATTTTTGGTAGTTAATGTTCACTAACAATATACCAACTGTAACGATAACCCTATGCTTCCACTAACTCTAACTTTGAACTGCATTAACCCTTAGCCCAAACTAACACTACCCTTACCCTAACTCATAAGGATTCCCTCTGCAGACGTCAGAGCACTTTGTACTTGGAGAATGCAGCATGACAGGGAGATTTTCCCCTCATTCTACAGCGCTTCCATGCCGTCGTTGACAATCGCATAGTGATCAGTCCTGCACAATTAGTGATCAGTGCTAGCAAGTAGGAAGTGCCATAAGTGGGGCCACTAAATATGGGACTCTGCTTGCACCGGATGTACAGGGCATCCCATGCTGTTCTAAAGGCATTAAAACCCACTGGTTTGATCAGTTATAGATTAAAAAGCAAGAATGGTTAGCCTTGTTTAGGTTTTTGAAAATCCTTTCCCATGATGCACAGCTGGCTACAAGTCACCAATCACTTGACTAGAGTAAACTAATAGTGGCTATATTGGCCGTATTAATTAGTTTTTTAGTCCTCTTCTTTTCAGTTACTCACTTGTTTTCTGTACATACAGGTGATACTCGAAAAATTAAAATATCGTGCAAAAATTCATTTATTTCAGTAATGCAACGTAAAAGGGGAAACTAATATATGAGATAGACGCATTACATGCAAAGCAAGATAGTTCAAGCCGTGATTTGTCATAAGTGCGTGACAAATCACAGCTTGAACTATCTTGCTTTGCATGTAATGAGTGTATCTCATATATTAGTTTTCCCTTTTACGTTGCATTACTGAAATAAATGAACTTTTGCACGATATTCTAATTTTTCGAGTATCACCTGTATGCTGATTTTAGATGAATCTCAGCCATTCTTCACTTGGTGCTGGTTTCCAAGTTTTTTGAAATTTGTATTTATTTATTTTAAAGCTTATTTTGCAGGTTTATAAGGGGAGGGAGGGTGGTTGGAGTAATCCTTTAAGTTTACAAACAAAAAACAACTTGGTTTAGTCATCCTTTTTATTTTCTTCTGAGATTTCAGTTCTAGAAGGATATATTTCACATTCGGCAATGCACTTTGATCAGTGTCTAGTTCTTCAATCGTTAGTCTTGTAACCACCTCCATTTATAAACTTGATTAATCATGATTTATGTAGTTTTAAAGCCGTGAAAGCCTCCGTGTATGGATGATTTTGTTAGGTTGGAAAAACCAAGAAGTGATGATTTCCCCCTGGAGTCCCTTTAATAAGGAATACTTTGTAGCGATCACGTCTCCTACACACTGAGCTGGCACTTGACAAGAAATATCCATTTCAACCCTTTCTGTGCTAGACCAAAGCATTGTGGGCTCTTATATCATCGGTGTTGTCATTACTATTTATTCCTTTCTCATAAATTCTAGTTTGTTTTGCAGTGTTTGGAGCAGCGCTCACTATTTTTTTACTTTTCTTAACAATCCTCCGTAATCGCCTTGCCTTGCTTCAGCTAATCTGCAGTTTAACCGTACTCCAGAATGGAGTCATCGATTAACTTTTTTTTTTGTGGGGCTGAATCTACCTGAAACTACCTGAAACCGGGTTTATATACATACATAGAATAGAAAATGTTGCTGATATATTTAACCCACTCTAGTTTTTAAATGGACAACATTTTTTCTTTTAAAGGACACTCTGTACACCTTAAAGGGACACAAAAGGCACTCAGACCATTTCAGAGTTCAGTGCCCCTGTCTAAGTCTACAAAATAAAATGTTTACATTGCAGATTTAACACCCCTCTAGTGGCCGTCTTCCTCTGCTATAACAGAGTAAAGTTGGTTAGTTCAAATGCTGCTACTAGAGCAAAAATTGATTGACACAATGCAACTGATTGAAGTGCAAGCGCACAATCCTCCTAATGCTGCTCCATTTCGAGGCATTGGATTGCATGAAATCAACACTGATGGTCTCAGTCCAAGAGGGGGGGACTGACCGTGAGGAGCGCAGTGCAGAAAGGGCTGAAAAATAAGTAATAGTTGCCTTTTAAACCCTTACAATAGGAGTGCGGGATAGGTTTTTTTTTTATCAAGTTTTTAACTTTTGTGTGTGTAAACGAACACTTTTAATATGATTGTTTGAAATGTTCTGTTCCTATAAAAATAAGTGACTGCAGTTCCCCTTTTTGTACCTTTCTGCTGTTGCTAGGTAGAGTAGAAAAAGGAAAAAAAGCCTTATCAGATTTTTAGGCAAAGTCCCTGTGTAAGAGGCTGGCAGTGGCTGCTAGCTCTGTTATCAGAAGGACGGGAGGGTGCAAGCCGGCCTCGCTCTGTTTTAATTTGCACAAATGGTGGCAGGCACGGCTGTAATATGAAGTGCCTGCCACCAATCTGCGTCTGTGCACTCCCTTTTCTGGCCACTGCACTGCCTGACTGGTCTTATTGATGCACTGACCGCAGTGCCTGCCACCCAGCTCCCCCTGTAATATACAAGCACCCACTGACCGCAGTGCCTGCCACCCAGCTCCCCCTGTAATATACAAGCACCCACTGACCGCAGTGCCTGCCACCCAGCTCCCCCTGTAATATACAAGCACCCACTGACCGCAGTGTCTGCCACATGCCTCCCCCTGCCTCCCCTGTATAGCAAATTAAGGCACCGCTCTCTGTGTGAAGAGTGTGACTGGCAACACTCCAACAGCAGCTTCCTGTGATATATATAATTTTCATTTATTTTTGTTAAATCTTGTCTATACACTTTATTCCCTATGTATGGTATTGGCCACATGTTGTGGAGGTGGTGGTGCCATTTAGGCATTTTCCTATTCATGATTGCGAGAAAAATAGGGGACAAGTCATATTCCCATGTCTATTCCCATGTCCAGTCTGGTGCCCCACCAGCCCCCACTGATAACTAATGAATGAAGTGGATAATAAGTGTAGTATGTATAATGGTCTAGATTTCTGATCAATAATGCTGCCCTGTAGTGACGCTTTCACACACGCTATTCATTGTAGATGGTCTGAGTCTTTGCTCCTGATCTTGATGTTAGGAACATTGCTGACCAAAGCTGGAATGGGCTCATGTAAGTCTTCTTCTGCCTCAACTAGGTTACAGCAGGAGGACAATGGTGTAAGTGTCAGAGCCCTGTTTTTATTTTTCCAAATGTCTCAGCCAATTCCAACCTCTTTCCATTATAACAACTAGAATAAGCCGTTATGGTGCCCGGAGCCTAGTTCTACTTTCCCCTTTATATGGAAACTCAGGCAGTAATTGTCCCAATTTTTTAAACCCCTTAAAAGTTACAAGTGATATTCAATGCTGTCAAACAAGTTGTTTCCAGTTCCTTAATGAACCAATTAATTTAAATTCTATCACCCCACCCCCCTTGCAAATAGTCAAACGTATTTAGAAGTTTCACATCTCTGTGTCCTTAACCCCTTAAGGACCAAACTTCTGGAATAAAATGGAATCATGACGTGTCACACACGTCATGTGTCCTTAAGGGGTTAAAGGGACACTCCAGGCACCCAGACCACTTCTGCCCATTGGAGTGGTCTGGGTGCCAACCCCCACTACTCCTAACCCTGCAACTGTAATTATTGCCGTTTTTTTTATAAACTGCGATAATTACCTTGCAGGGTTAACTCCACCTCTAGTGGCTGTCTTCTAGACAGCCACTAGAGGGAACTTCGTGGATTATAGCAAAGATTTCCTTTGCTAGAGGGTTGCTGGACGTCCTCACGCTGTGTGAGGACCTCCCGCGTCGCTCATTTCCCCATATGAAAGCATTGAAATTATTTTTCAATTCTTTTCTATGGGGAGCGCTAATGCACATGCGCGGCATTGCCGTGCATGAGCATTAGGTCTCCTCGGCCAGTGGGCGGGATCAGACTCGCCCACCGGGCGACGGAGACAGTAGGAGGAGCGGCGCGGAGGAGGAGACAGCGACAAGGGACATCGCCGCTGCCTCAGGTAAGTGACTGAAAGGGTTTTCGGAGATTGGGGGATGGGAGGGAGTGTGAACCTGCAGTGCCAGCAGTGCCAGCAAAATAGATTGTTTTCCTGGCACTGGAGATTCCCTTTAAAAGTTTAATGAATTGTACATGTACAAATGTTTAACAATTCGATATCACCCTCTCCCTCCCAATTAATCATTCCATAGGAGTTTTTGTATCTACAGTCCCAATCCAGGAAGAACTCAGAAATCATCACACACCCTTAGTTTTTTTTATTATTATTCTCGCCATTTATATATCGCCAACAGATTCCGTAGCGCATTACAATATTATGAGAGGGAGGATTTAACTATAAATAGGACAATTACATGAAAACTTACAGGAACGATAGGTTTACGAGGGCCCTGCTAAAACGAGCTTACAGTCTATAGTTTATAATGTTGCTACGTTGAAATATTACATTTGATTTGCTTGATAAAAGCATAAAAGAGAACTCACCCAGTTTAATGATCGCAAATTACATCAAACTCCAGGGAAAATTCTGTAGACTCTTAGTGCCGGCACCCCAGTCCCAATGAGGAAAACATGTCCACAGAAGGAAGAAAAAATTAAATAAAAATACCGTGGTCACTTCGGGCTGATGTTTCAGATAGGCTGTGGTGCTGGACTAATCCCAAATGAAAGTTTCACCACCTTGCTCCAAAAGGTCCGCACTCACTGCCATCCATAATATACAACCGAGATAGTTCGATGAGCGAATATAGATAATTCCTGTTTTCCTAAATTCTTAGATATTGATCAAATCATATGGGTACACAGGCTCTTTACCCCATAACTCTATCTGGCGTACCCCTACATGGTAAATCTACTGTCTGAATATCTGGTTCAGATCATGCTCCAAATTTAGACCCGGTGGGGCCCCTTGTATGCAAAGTGAAGATCCAAAACATTCATTTTTTAAAAAATTTTTTTTGTAAATCTCTCCTCCCTGGGTCCCAACCTGCATGTCTGTATTCCTTGGAAGGAGAATTGAGACAAGTCTCCCTCTGCACATATTCTGATTGTTTGTTTTTTAAATTCTGTTCTAATGCTATAGATGTGTTCTGCTATTCTCGTTTTACAATCTTTGCTTCATTTGACCTACATTGTTTATAAGTTATTAAATACACTATTCCTTTTGATGAACAGTTAATAAAATCCTTGATATTATCTACATGTGACTGAGGATAAGTCTGTCCTCTTGTGTACATGAACACAATATTTACACATATTGACACCACATTTGATCACACCCAAACATTTCAGCCAGGTCTCAGAGGATTGTACTTGGGGATAAAAAAAAGATCCCAAGGATTTTCCTTTCCATGCAGAACTCCTAAATATAAATTGACATAATTCCCTATAAAAGGCATCCGATCTCAAAACTGGTAGATGTTTCCATATTATTTAAAATATTGAACTAGATTGATTAAGTACAGATATATCCAACGGTTTAGGCTTTGTTGATTTTACTAAGTGAAATGAGGTTAACACTCTCTTCAATGAAAAAAAATAAAACTAAACTCATATTTTTCTGCTAATTTTAATGCAGTTATGATCTATTTGCCAATTTTTATTTTTATTTTAATAGGGGGAATTAATAGATATGTGAATTCTGCAAAACACCTGATTTGACTGTTTATGATTTTAAATTTGTTTTTCCCCCAGGAGCAAATCGTAAAAGGATGTCAAGCAGGACTTTGCCCTTTAAAGGATTTTCTAAGGACACTCTCTGATTATGTTGTCACCCCCGAAGAGTACAGTAAAGTCTGTTCTGATAAGGAAACCCACCACACGAAAGATGCAAAGAAATAGCGATGTCATCCCACGTCAACCACCAATGCTGCTTCTAACTGCAATTTACTGCCTCAAAATATGATCAGGGCACCTTCACTGAACATTTTGGAATTATTTATTGAACATGGATATGACCAAAAAATGTTTTATAAAAGGGAAAAACCTTTAATTTTTATTTTTATTATTTTTTTTATCTGAAACTGAACATTGGGTTTTCTACATTAGTTGGGTCTGCGGATAGTACCACAATAATTGGTATTTTCTCAGGGCTGTACAGTCAATGTGTATATATAATTGGTGCTAACACCGGTATGAACATGGTATATGTCTAATCACAGTATATGTATAATAACACAATGTACAACTCCACATTGATTCGTACTATCAACCATGAAAGTAATTGCGCAATAAAATGACTTCCCTGTTGAGATCGTTTATTAAAATGTCACAAAATTATATAATTTTTTTTTATTATAAATCAAGATATTTTATAACCCCATCCATGTTATTTTTTTAAAAGGGAGTTGACTTTTCTATATGTAAAGAACATTTGTCACTTGCGCGTCTGCATATTCTACAAATACCACTGAGAGTGACCTCTCCGGTGATAGTCTGGTGGCTGTGGGGGTCCGGGTTCCCTCTTCCCTCTGTGTATCCTCTTCAGCTCTTGGCTTGCATGCGGTAGAATACATCACTGGGGTCCGTTAAGGATACTGCAAAACCTTCCATAAATCTGTCAGAAACTCACAGCGTCATTTGTTCCTACTGTTTTATGGTATCTTTGGATTGTATTGGCATTTTAGGGAAACAACCGGAGCTAAAGAACCAGAATGGGCAGGAGGGGGTGTGGAACACACTCTACAAATAAGGCACATCAGCAAGCTAAAGTGCATCATGTGTTTGGTGTGTTTATTAATAGCCTTAGCAAGAACAGAGCAATAAATGAATTCGAGTGGTAAAAATATTGCTCTATGACCGGGATAGGCAAACTTTGGCACTCCAGATGTTGTGGACTACATCCCCCATAATTCTCTTACACCCATAATGCTGACAAAGCATCATGGGAGGTGTAGCCCAACACATCTGCAGTGCCGAAGGTTGCCAATGCCTGCTCTATGATATTGTACTTAAAGGATCACTATAGGGTCAGGAACACAAACATGTATTCCTGACCCTATAGTGTTTTAAAACCACCATCTATAAATATAGCAAAATCTTACTGTATTCAAGCCAGAAACTGTAACTCTGCATGCTGTTTGCCTAAAAAAACAAAAACAAGCAGTCTGCTGACATCAGAAGTGGTGGCCAATGCTTCCCCGTAGGAGGGGCAGAGCCAGCACAATTTAAACACAGCCCTGGCCAATCAGCATCTACTCAGTGAGATGAATTGAATCAATGAATCTCTATGAGGAAAGTTCAGTGTCTGCATGCAGAGGGAGGAAACACTGAATGTTTGGATGCATTTTAGGCAGCCATGACCCAGGAAGGATCTCTAACAGCCATCTGAGGAGTGGCCAGTGAAGTATCACTAGGCTGTAATGTAAACACTGCATTTTCTCTGAAAAGACAGTGTTTACAGCAAAAAGCCTGAAGAGAATGATTCTACTCACCCGAACAAATTCAATAAGCTGTAGTTGTTCTGGTGACTATAGTGTCCCTTTAAGGACATAGGCGTCTGAAATGGGAGCTTATAGACAAATGTCTGAAAGAAATATCAACGTAACGAGAAATTGCTCTCAGGTATGAATTCATTATGGTATTTGACTTCTGCACTGTATTCATAAAATGTACTTTCACGCACTGAATCCTGTCAGTCATATAATTTTGGAACCAGGGAATCTTCATCACCAGAAATTCTTGTAATCTGTTTATGTCTAAAAATAGTCACTAGTTGGGTTATTAGTAATTTTGAATCCCTTCACAGCTAGAAACACTGCAAGATGAAACTGGAATAAGCTTTCCTGACAGCTCAGCACAAACTGGATTTGATTACGAATATAATGTTAGGAGACCACAGCAGCATTGAAACAGGAGGGATTCAGGGCGAACCCTTCAATCTTTCAAAAATGAACCCAGCACTGCTTTGTGTTACTGTAGTTACAACATTTATCCTCCAATTTGTTGTTGGATTTGAATTCCCTGGCCTTTGTTGTTTAGTGAATAAACCCTAAAACATATATCTGTAATCTGAACAGGAGAGAGAACGAGGAAAAGTCCCCACACTAACAAAATAGATAGAAAATAAAAGCACTGGCCAAAGTCACATAAAACCAAGAATACAAGCTGTGTATCTTAAAAATAAGGATGACTAACAATAAAAGATCACTATAAACTATAAAAAAAAAAATAGATTAGTCTAAAAATACACAAGATTTATTGAGTAATATAGTAAAACAAAAAAAGTGTGAGGAAGCGGTAACTCCCCAGTAGGATCCAATCATAACAAAATGTAATATTGTTGCACACCACAATGTATATATTGTATAATAGCAATTAATTGGTAAACAGGCAGAGTGGAAATAAGCCAGTGACCCCAGAAGGAAATATCTGATGAGTAGCCAAATTCTTGCGCCAGTTAGTTAATAACTCGATGGGCTTGATCATAAAACAGAAGCCGGTTTGGGTAGTATAAAGCCCACGTCTTTGGTCGTTACTGTCCAATATAACAATTAGGTACTTCGTTAAAAGGATCGATCCCGGGGAGCTAAATGTATGCCGTAACAAGAAATTACCAATGTCTCGCAAATGAAAGAGGTTGTCCTCCGCTTGCCAGTACGTCTACGTTTTGTCCTAAACATATATACGTTATGTTCTGCTACAATATTACATTTTGTTATAATTGGATCCTTCTTACCAATGTCTGTTTTCATGCTTTTTTTTTTTTGCCATATTAGTAATTCTTATGTATTTTTAGCGCAATCTTATTTTTATAGTATGTTTGATATCAGGACAGCAGAAAAAAAAAATACTCTTTGAAGGGGTGACAGTACCACATTGAGTGCTCATAAATGCGCTTTATTTAATTTCAAGGTCTTTACTGTCATGAGTTAAGGAAAACATTGAGGTCAGGAAACTTCTGTTTGATTTGTTGGCATGAGGACAAATTTATTGTGTTCATCCAGAAATCATGTATATTGGTATGACCTGCAGTTTCCAAAGAGCAGTATGGATATTGGGCTTCCGCATTCTGAAAGTGTGGGTTACATAAGAAGGGGATGAATCTGGAGTATTGCCACTGAAGCCCTTGGAGCTCTCTCACTTTTTAACAGTGGATAGTAAAGTAGGTTTGTGTGCTTCCTTTGGGAGGGAGGCATATGAAGCAGTTGGGAGAGTGCTACAGTAGGGCAGAGTTGTGCTTCTATGTGAACCACTATGAATTGTCCCAATCCTTGGTATTATACCAGACTCAGGAAGAGCTATCTTCCTAAAATTAAAGTGATGGGTGCTCCCATCTAGAGGGAAAATATTTTGCCTCAGCAAGAAATGGTGTCATGTTTAGTGATGTCGCAAACACAAAATTTTCGGTTTGCGAACGGCGGATGCGAACTTCCGCAAACGTTCGCGAACCAGGTGAACCGCCATAGACTTCAATGGGCAGGCGAATTTTAAAACAGGGGCTCACAGGGACTCTTTCTGGCCACAATAGTGATGGAAAAGTTGTTTCAAGGGGACTAACACCTGGACTGTAGCATGCCGGAGGGGGATCCATGGCAAAACTCCCATGGAAAATTACACAGTTGATGCAGAGTTTGGTTTTAATCCATAAAGGGCATAAATCACCTAACATTCCTAAATCACAATGGATATGGATTGACACCTGACATATGACATATTGACACCTGTCCTCAGAGACCCTGATACACATTGACACAGAGCAGAATAGGGACTGTTCCCCCTACATAGGGTCACTTAGCAGATATGGATTGACACCTATCCTAATGATCCCCCCCTCATTATTTTTATGGCCCCCACCCACCACGCAGGGGTGGGGGGGGGGGGCAGTAGGTCCCCCCCCAGTGTGTATCAGGGTGCCTGAGGACAGGTGTCAATCCATATCTGCCAAGTGACCCTATTTAGGGGGAACAGTCCCTATTCTGCTCTGTGTCAGTGTGTATCAGGGATCCTTTGGATAGGTGTCAATCCATATCTGCCAAGTGACCCTATGTAGGGGGAACAGTCCCTATTCTGCTCTGTGTCAGTGTGTATCAGTTCTTTGGAATTTTCCCACGCTGTGTAAAATGACACAGAGCACTCTGATTGGTTAGATTCCAAGCCCACCAATCAGAGTGCTCTTTGTCATTTTACACAGCGTGGGGAAATTCCAAAGAACTTTCCCACGCTGTGTAAAATGACAAAGCACTGTGATTGGTGTTCTTAGCCTAATTGCAGGGCGTGGCAAGGCTTTAAGTCTGCGCGGAGCTCTCCATGGGTGAAGATGGATTATTTATTTTTTTGCACTCGTGTTTTTTTTTTTTGTTTTTTTTTAAATTGCGTCGGTTCTTATGGCTTTTTATTTGGCCTTTTTTTGGGGCTGAAAAAAGAAGATTTTAGAAAAAAGAAGACGTCAAATGGTAAGTTGAATTTTTCTTTACAGGTTAGTTGTTTTATTCCCCCTTCACTATTTTTTAGGGTGAGGGTGGTAGGTAGGGGGTAACTTTTTTTGGGGTGGGGAGGTGGGTGACTAGGGGCTTGGGGACCCCCAGTCACCTTTGATTGGGGGGATTTTTATTCAGGGCCCCCACCCACCACTAAGGGGTGGGGGCTGGGGGGGTGACAGTAGGTCCCCCCCTTATTGTTTTTTTTAGGGCCCCCAGCCACCGCTCAGGGGTGGGGGCCAGGGGGGAGCACAATAGGTCCCCCCTCATTATTTTTATGGCCCCCACCCACCGCGCAGGGGTGGGGGCCGGAGGGAGGACAGTAGGTCCCCCCCCTCATTATTTTTATGGCCCCCACCCACCACGCAGGGGTGGGGGCGGGGTGAGGACAGTAGGTCCTCCCCCCATTGTGATTTATGGCCCCCACCCACCGCGCAGGGGTGGGGGCCGGGGGGAGGACAGTAGGTTCCCCCCCTCATTATTTTAATGGCCCCCACCCACCACGCAGGGGTGGGGGCGGGGGGAGGACAGTAGGTCCCCCCCAGTGTGTATCAGGGATCCTTAGGATAGGTGTCAATCCATATCTGCCAAGTGACCCTATGTACGGGGAACAGTCCCTATTCTGCTCTGTGTCGGTGTCTGGGGGGGAGTATCTGCAGTAACACAGGGTGTCTGGAGGGAGTATCTGCAGTAACACAGTGTGTCTGGAGGGAGTATCTGCAGTAACACAGAGTGTCTGGAGGGAGTATCTGCATTAACACAGAGTGTCTGGAGGGAGTATCTGCAGTAAAACAGAGTGTCTGGCGGGTGTATTTGCAGTAACACAGGGTGTCTGGAGGGAGTATCTGCAGTAACACAGGGTGTCTGGGGGGGAGTATCTGCTTGTAACATTTATATGCACTGAAAAAAATAATAAATAAATAATAAATTGAAAAACTAAAATAAAATGGTTGCAGCTTCCGAATGAATCTAAAATGGATGCTGTCCAGTAGGTGGGAGGGTCTGCTAGGGAGGGTGTGCTGCTGATTGTCTGGAATGTGTCTGCTGACTGTGAGGTACAGGGTCAAAGTTTACTCAATGATAAAGAATAGGGGGCGGACAGAACATCGCATGTGGTCGCCCGCGGTGGCGACCGCGAACATGCTATGTTCGCCAGGAACTATTCGCCAGCGAACCGTTCGGGACATCACTAGTCATGTTAATTCTATATAAAGTGGACAGTTATTTATTTATTTTTGAGGTGGGGGGAGGATTAGCACCTTGGATGTTTAACACCTTAGTGACCAGACCGTTTTTCAATTTTCTTACCGTTAAGGACCAGGGCTGTTTTTACATTTCTGCTGTGTTTGTGTTTAGCTGTAATTTTCATTTTACTCATTTACTATAACCACACATATTATATACAGTTTTTCTCGCCAATACATCTTTTTTCTAACGATACTATTATTTTCATCATATTAGATAATTTACTATAAAAAAAATTATAAAATATGATGAAAAAACAAAAACACTTTTTCTAACTTTGACCCATCTACAACTGCCAAAAAAACAGCCATGCTAAATAGTTTCAAAGTTTTGTCCTGAGTTTAGAAATACCCAATGTTAACATGTTCTTAGCTTTTTTCTGCAAGTTATAGGGCTATAAGTACAAGTAGGACATTGCCGTTTCAAAATATATATTTTTAAAAATGTATCAATAGTGACATTGTAACCCTGTTATCTGTCATAAATTCCCAGATTTTACTATTAACATGACGTAAAGTCATGATTTTATTAAAGACACGGAAGCGAGTATTATGCATAACTCTTTCTTTATTTCCTCAGCAGCAAAGATAGAGGAATATGAATATTGTAAAAAATGAAGAAAAAACAGTATAGATACACAGGCAACCAATCACATAACAGAGGAAGTGAGTATATAAGGCCTGTGTTTCCCACAATCCCCCTCTTTCTTGCGAAAACCGAAGATCAGGTAAGAAGAACGAAATCCAACTTGTCCAGAACAGTAAACGGTAACCAACCGATAACATCAAGCTAAAAAAGAGAGAGAAATATGGTAATATCCAGAACTCCCAACTGTAGACTTACCAAAACAAACTGTAGGCAATTCAATGAGAGAAAAACTTGAATCAAAAACATAATGTCGATAGCACCAATCATAGAAAACTGGAATCTGAAAAACATAACGAAAATCATTAATATAACATATAAATGACATGCGGAACTCATAACAAAAGACAGACCGATTTGAACTTACCCGAAGAATCCAATAGCATCTCATCCCAAAAACCCACCTCGGGAGGGTGGGAGGGAATAATACTCGCCTCCGTGTCTTTAATAAAATCATGACTTTACGTCATGTTAATAGTAAAATCTGGGAATTTTATTAAAGACACGGAGGCTCCTATTATGCAAGTTTAAAGCTGTGCTATCACCTGAGATGCGATATGTTCAATAGGTCTGAAATAGAAGTCGCGGAAGGTCGATTCCCTAGACCAGTCCGCTGCACGCATGATGTCCTCCAGTCGACAGCCGACTGCGGACGCTTTCGAAGCCATGGCGCCCCGAACAGAGTGAGGCGTAAAAACCGAAGTGTCAATACCCGCTGAAGACAAAAGCCAGCGTACCCAACGCGCCAGAGTCGGAGTT
Organism: Pelobates fuscus; assembly: GCF_036172605.1. Lineage (NCBI taxonomy): Eukaryota > Metazoa > Chordata > Amphibia > Anura > Pelobatidae > Pelobates > Pelobates fuscus. Next base: position 25,336,441 of record NC_086317.1, read on the forward strand.
GACACAGGTCGGTGAGGCGCTTTAAAAAAGACACGAATAAAGGATGTAGGTCCAAGAAGCGGATAGATTGAGTAGCGTCCAGATAAGCCTTCAAGCAGTCAACCGGACACAGAGCCGGACATTCTGGGAACCTAGGGTACACAAACGATTTGGATGCCGATTTTGTCCTTCTGGATATGTTGAAAGCGACACCTTCCGGGGTAAAAGCAATAGCGTCCCAATCAAGGGCCCTAACATCAGACACTCTTTTACACGAAATCAAACAAAGAAGCATCACCAGTTTGGAGGACAATTGCTTGAGGCTCAGTTCATGATTAGGGTACCATGACGAGAGGAATTGCAACATGATGTTGACGTCCCAGAAGACCGAGAAACGGGATCTAGGAGGGCGAGCGAGACGGATACCCTTGAGAAGGCGACATACAAAAGGATGTCTGCCGACTGGTGAACCATCCAGACCACTATGCCCGGCCGAAATCGCCGAGCGGAAGAGGTTGATTGTGCGGTATGCCTTGCCCGCATCAAATAACAACGTGAGGAACTCCAGGATCAGATGGAGAGGGGCAGATATGGGATCCACTGCCCGTTCCATGCACCAATTAGACCATGATTTCCATGAGGCCCGGTAGGCTGATCTTGTACCGGGAGCCCAGGCGTTATCGAGGAGCAGGAGAGTTGACCTCGGAACATCCGGGACAGACCAGGTTCCCCTGAAAGGAGCCACGCTACCAGAGGCAGTTGCTGCAGGAGCACCAGACCGTGCGAGTTCCCGTCCGGATCCAGAAGTAGATCCGGGAAGCTCGGAATCAATCGGGGGTAGTCTATTGACAACTCCAACAGGCGTGGGAACCAAGGCCGGGATCTCCACAGGGGAGTGACCAACGTCAGGCAACAATTGTGGCGAACCAACTTCGAGATCGTTCGGGCGATCATGTTGAATGGGGGAAACGCATACAGGCAACCCGAAGGCCATTCCTGGAGAAATGCGTCTGTCGCCACAGCTGCCGGGTCCGGCCTCCAACTGTAAAACTCCGGTAGTTGAGTGTTCAGACGGGACGCGAACAAGTCCATCCTGAACCGTCCCCATAGCTTGTCTAGGCTTTTGAATACCGAAACGTGCAAGTGCCAGTCTCCCGAGTCTCTCAAATGTCTGGAGTTCCAATCCGCGTCCGAATTGTCTAGGCCCGGAATGTGTTCCGCCGTCACTGAGACATTGTTGGAAAGGCAGAATTGCCAAAAATCCTTTGCCAACAGGGCTAACATCCTGGACTTGGTGCCCCCGAGATGGTTTATATAGCGTACTGCCGAAACGTTGTCCATCTTGAGGAGCACGCAGCAGTTCGCTCGTCTTGGGGTAAGGCTGCGAATCGCGAATGCCCCAGCTAAGAGTTCCAGGCAATTGATGTGCAGGGATCTCTCTATCTCGGACCATCTGCCTCCGGTGGAAACGTTGCCACAGCGAGCACCCCAGCCGTGTAAGCTGGCATCTGATTCGATCACCACGTCTGGGACAGAACCAAAGATGGCTCTTCCGTTCCAGGCTTCCATGTGTGCCAGCCACCATGCCAGCTCGTCCCTGGACTCCTCGTCCAGTCGTACTCGAGACTCGTATGAATGACCCGACCGGAGGTGCGAACCTTTGAGCCTCTGGAGGGCACGATAGTGCAGCGGGCCCGGGAATATCGCTTGTATGGAGGCCGCAAGGAGGCCAATAACCCGTGCCAATTGTCTGATGGACAGGTCTGATACGCGAAGAGCCCTTCGCAACTCCTTCCTGATGGCCTTCACTTTTGAGTCCGGTAGGTATAGAAACTGGCGGACGGAGTCCACCCTGAAACCCAAGAATTCCATCGACTGAGCGGGTTCCAGGACCGACTTGTCCCAGTTGACCATGAAACCCAGGTTCTGAAGCAGATCGATCGTCCACCTCAAATGTACTAGGAGGTGGTCTCTGGACTGGGACATGATTAGAATGTCGTCCAGGTAAATGATCAATCGCACACCACGGGTGCGGAGGAACTCCATTACAGGCTTCATGATCTTGGTGAAACACCAAGGAGCCGAGGAAAGGCCGAATGGTAGGCAGGTAAAGCGCCAACGCCTTCCGTGCCAGGTGAAGTGCAAGTAGTCTCTGTAGTCTTCCGCTATCGGGACCGTGAAATATGCGTCTTTCAGGTCCAGCTTGGCAAGCCAGTCTGACTGCCGAAGGAGGTCCCTGAGGCAGTGGATACCTTCCATCTGAAAATGTTGGTAGCGGAGGAACGCGTTGAGAGGGCGGAGGTTTATCACTGGACGGACTCCGCCTCCTTTTTTCGGTACCAGGAAGAGATTGCTCGTAAAGCCCGGAGCGGCGAACGGCAATTCTTCTATGGCGCCTTTGGACAACATCTCCTCGACCTCCGCGGAGATCATCCTGTCCTGATCTGGGGGAAGAGACAGTTCCCTGGGGACATAAGATTGGACAGGTAGAGAGACAAAGTCCAGGTGATAACCTTTCACACATTGTAGGACCCAAGCGTCCGAAGTAATACGTGCCCACCCTTGGTGGAACAGAGCCAGCCTCCCCGCTACCCGCCCGTGAGCGACAGGGGAAGAAAGGGTACTCACCATAAGGGCGTCTGCCCGAAGCGGCACCGCGGGGGTATCTGGAGCCCCAAGATCTCCCTCTGGCCGGGAAGAAAGGAGGCGTCTTTGAGTCCTGAAATCCCCGGGACGGGAAAAAGGAACCTCTGGAGGCACGGAATGAGCCTCGGTAACCACGGCCGGGTGGACGGTTCCTGCTACGCCCGGCCCCTCCAAAAACCTTGGGCGCGAACATGCGCTTCATGTTCGCCTGAGCCTTGTCTATGGCCGTAAAGGTTTTAACGTATGACCCCAGGTCCTTAACGAAAGAATTACCGAACAGGACCCCTTCTTCGGAAGGGCCCGGCTCCGCTACCGTCATGGCAGCCAATTTCGGGTCAATTTTGAGGAGAATTGCCTTACGCCTCTCAGAGGACATGGCGGTACTAGCGTTCCCCACTAGGCATATAGCCCTTTGTACCCAACCGATGGCTACATCAATGTCTAAAATCGAATCGCCAGTTCTAGTGGCGTCCAGCAGCTCGTAGAGCTTTGAAAGTGGGCCCAGGGTATCCAAGATCTTGTCCTGACAGCCCTTAAGGGAGTAGTCTAGGCCCTTTTTGGACTTCCAGCCTGATTTATTCAGGAACTGGGCAATTTGGGGATCAATATCGGGGGTCTTGCAGGCCGAGCCCGGGAGGGAAGGCCTGGGGCACTCCGCCCGCAGCTTATTGCGACCTTCCTTAGACAGGGGGGTACGTATGCGTCTGGCCACATATTGGGCTATGTGTTCTGGGGGAACCCATTCAGCTGACCGGGGGTGGCGGAGGTCGTCGGGGTCAAACAGGGGGTTACCCTGAGGGTCAAATAACGCTTTACTATCCCCAGCGGGGTCCTGAACAAGGCCCTTATTAACGGTAGAGGAACCCGAGGGGGTTACGCCCGTAGGGGGCAAATCCTCCTCCGAGCCATCCTCATCATAGGAGTCATACTCCATAGCGTCAGACTCATTCTCCACACTCCTGTCGGAATCCGACACATCATTGAGGGCTCTAGCCCGTTTCCATAATCTAGCCTTTTTAGCCCGGCCAGGGGCTCTTTTGCGCGTGGTATGCGCGCTGTCTGTGACCGCGTCAAGCGAGTCCATCATGGCAGGCATAGCCTGCATCGGGGAGTGGGAGCTGACGTGTTTTGCCTTAGCCCTTGCCTTACGGGCCCCAGGCATGGCGGGGGGGTCCCATCACCCAGGGGGGAGGGAGCCGCCAACGAGGGCAAAAGCATACTCTGCAGAGATTGGGAAAACGATGTGGACACCGCTCCCATGGCAGAGGCAAAGGCCTTCTGCAAGGATGAAGCCATAGTGGCGTCCAAGAGGGCATGGAATTCCTGAGAAGCTATATTACCCTCTGGAGCATCCTGAGAAAAGGTGCCAGTAGGGCCTACTTGCCCTTCATCCTTGTCTTCCATAATGGTAACAATTACTCACAGATGACGTCGGAAAGGGTATGTAGAGCAACAGGGTTGATTAACCCACGAGAACAGGGAAAGATGCTGTTAGGTGTGCCAGGGGACCCAGGGAACGGCAGAGGCGGACAGCAGGCAGACCGCGAGCCGCAGAAAAGCAGTGGTGTCGGCCGCGAGTAAGCTCCGCCTCCAAAATGGCCGCCGCACCAGGAGGCCGGCGGATAGCTCTCGCGGTCCGGACCTACTGGGGGAAGGGGCGCGTGCACCCTATCCCCGCGGCACGAATGCCGAGAGGGCGAGAGACATGCAGCCGCGGTCGGAACAAACAGACCGCGGCAAACAGCTGCCCGCGGAAAGATAGCGAGCGAGCACCCAGCGGGGAAAAAACAACCGCAGGGGAAGCAAGGGGAAAATCTCCTCCGCGGAGAAAAAACAGCAATAGAGGGATGGGAAACCCACTAGGCACACCAGGAGAGAAAACGTTAAATACACAATCAAACGAGCAAAGTGTAAACAGCAATAAAATTCAATAAAATCAATAATTGCTGAGAACATGTAGAGCAAGAAAAAATACTTAGCTGATCTGAGGAAGCAGCAAAGAAAGAGGGGGATTGTGGGAAACACAGGCCTTATATACTCACTTCCTCTGTTATGTGATTGGTTGCCTGTGTATCTATACTGTTTTTTCTTCATTTTTTACAATATTCATATTCCTCTATCTTTGCTGCTGAGGAAATAAAGAAAGAGTTATGCATAATAGGAGCCTCCGTGTCTTTAATAAAATCTCTGAATCACAGCTCACATGTACATATTTTTTTTTTAAAGTAGACAACCCAGGGTATTCAATATGGGCTATGTCCAGTCTTCTTTAGTAGCCACTTAGTCACAAACACTGGGCAAAGTTAGCATTTATATTTGTTTGTGTTAAAAATGCAAAAAAAACAATGTCACAAACACTGGCCAAAGTTAGCGTTCATAAATGGCTACTAAAAAAGACTGAACACACCCCATTTGCAATACTTTGGGTTGTCTTCTTTTGCAAATGGTATGCCATTTTGGGGGTAATTCTCATTCCTGGGCTACCATACTCGCTCAAAGGCAACATAACCAATACGGCAAATGTCAATGTGAAAAAACAGAAAATCGAGCCTTATATTTAAACCTGTAACTTTCAAAAACACTATAAAACCTGTACATGAGGGGTACTGTTATACACAGGAGACTTCGCTGAACACAAATATTAGTGTTCATACTTCGTATAAAATATAGATATATTATATATAGATATAATATATGTTTATATATCTCTCACATATTTATATATATTTTTTTTTTTTTACTTTTTAAAAAACTTGTTTCACAAGACTGCGCGAGCACCTGGCGGCCCGGCAGTGGGGTGTCAAGGGGGGGGTATTGCAGGATGCCTCGGCATCGAGGCAATACCCTTAGAGCGCCTGAAAGCGATTATTAGTGCTTCCAGTTCTCAAATGTGCAGAGGACGTATCAGGTACATAAGAGGTTGTTAACTACGTACCAGATATGTCCACAGTCACTAAGGGGTTAAAGTTTGAAGTTGTTTATTATAGGGCTTGACAGCACATTATCTAAATATATGGACTTGAACAGAGATGTTAAGAGTACTGCTTATTTGTCATTTTATAGTAATTCATTGTGAGCCCATCAGGTCCAGGTGCTTTTCTTACCTTTCTCATTTTTATTGCCGAGCTCTCTCTTACTCTCTAATGAGAGGCATTAAGATTTTTTTTTTATTTTATCGTTAATCTAGGTCAGTGGTTCCCAAAGTAGTCCTCACGTTGCCTCTACCAGTTCATGATTTAGGGATTACCCAGTTTTGTCTAAGTAAGGGGTGTCCAAAATGTAGATCCCCAGATGTTGTAGAACAACACCGTTGATGCTTTTAGAATGACAAAGCATTATGGAAGATGTACTTTTAAAATATCTGGAGATCTACCTTTTGGACAGCCCTGGTCTAAGGTGTTTTTAGAAATGTAAACATTAGAAACTGGGTAATCCCAACATCCTGGACTGGGGAGAGGGGGAATGGGGATTGGTTTGGGAACCACAGTTCCATTTCTCTCACATGGTCATCTGGTTCAGAGGCAAAAATGTTCGAGAGATGGGGAGAAAAGACTAGAAGTACCGTCAGCTTTAAAAATACGGATTATATGATAGCATCCCGGTCTTGGATGAGCTAATTGCATAATACGTTATCCCGTTTGCGTACCCTTCCGTCAAAAAAATAAAATATTTCTGTTGAATTATATGGTTGGTTTTTTTCTCCTTTTTTTCTTGCTTTCTTAATTTCAATGTGGCTATATATGTCAGATGGTCGTTTGCTAAATCAGCGTCAAGTTGATTATAGTTTCCATTTTTTTGTAATTGGATACATACACTATTATTTGGCCTTGTATGTTTTCCAGAACAGCATTGTGTTAGCTATATGGTCCAAGTTGTCATCTGTGAAATTATCTAGGCTCCTATCAACATGTTCCTAGAAGAATCTTGTGTTAGATATTTGGAAACCAGCATGGTGGGGGGTAAGCAGGACAGGGAACGACCTTGCTGTGACTGCAATGGAACAATTTTTTTTTTAATTTAGTGAATATGGTAGAGTCAGGGCTGCCAAAAAGGTTGATCCCAGGTTTAGAACTAAAACTCCCATGATGCCTTTATGCTTTTAGAATGACAATGCATTATGGAAGGTGTAGTTTTAGTTTTAAAACATCTGGGTACCTACCGTTTGTGCATCCCTGCTGTAGGTTATTTAGCTTAGGTCAGAGAGTCGCTCTTTTTAACCAAAGTAGAAAATACTGTATGCATTATTTAAATTCTTTAACTGTATTGGGGGAGAAACAGAAGTCTTTGTTCTGGAGAGTTCAGGTGGTAAGAGAGCCAACTTACCTGTGCTAATGTAATATCCCAGTCTACAAAATGTTTGAAATGAAAGCTAAAAAAAAAACCAAAACATGCATATTTGCTTCTCTGTATGGATGGCGTTTACCCAAGATTATGGTTATGTAAACTCACTGCCACCATTCATTTCCCTTTATTACAATGACCAGTAAAGCAGTCTTTACATTTCAAATGATTTTTGGACACTGGACACTTCTGCATCTCTGGAACCCTATTCAGATACAGACTTAAGACTGTAAAATAATTTTGAAAAGGTGCCAGAGCCATGTGATAAAATGTATCCATGTTTTCTTACACATGTTTATAGTGTCTGGTGGCCTCTGGCACCCTACTTCCATTCAGTGTAAGACCATTTTTAATGTTTTACCACTGAGTTGAAAGCGGCTCATCCCCTCTGTGGCACACAGGCTAATGAGGAAGCAAGGAGTTTGTGAATAGGCGAATGTCAGCTGACAGCTATCAGCCTATCACAGTCACCCATTCAGGTATGAATAGGTATGGCCAATAGGATGTATGTAATCACTAATAGCTATGGGAAGCCAAGGATCCTCACTCAGCGTTAATCTGCTCAAAATTGGTTTAACATTGAATGGATGAATGGTGTCAGGATCTCCAGACACTATAACCAATTGATTGTGATTAAATGGTGACTATGGTGTACCCCTTTAACACATAACAGAGGATCAATTTATTTATTAGTCTCTACCTTTAGACTATTTTAAATACATTTTTGTTTCAAAAGCAGCCTATCTTGATAAAGTGAAGACTTCATAAAGAAACAGATTTGCAGGGTACTCGCCTATGTAAACCTACATGCAATGTTTCTATATACGGGAGGATGACCTACCTTTACCAAGAACCTATGCACAAGACAAACCAACAGTGTTACCAAACTGCTTTTTCCTGGTGAAGTCCCAACAATTCGATGGGACTGAATCTCTAAAATTTCCAGGCCAATTTGTCGTTTAGAAGCTGGGAAATAAATTAAACCGTTAACGTTCAGGCTATAATAGTTAAATTGGATTCCAAAGGGAAAGCGATTTTAAACTCACTATGAATTCCCAGAAATAACGGTGCCAGTGTTATTTAATAAAGTGGGAAGTCAGAGTGAGTTTCAAGGTTAAGGCCCAACTGAAAGTAGAGATGACAGATTTATTTATTTTTCTTCCATTTTTTTTTCTCACTTTGAATTCTCACTTCAGTGAATAACCAGCCCGGTGAGTTTGACAGACCATTCTAGTATCAGTTGCAGACAGAACAAAATACCAAAGAGACTAGTCCAATGCAATACAACTGCTGAAAGGAGTTTGCAAAGAGTTCCATATCTCAAACAAGACAAGAGACTGAATTAGGTTTGATCCATCTGTACAGCGCTACGGAATTTGCTGGTGCTATATAAATAAAATATAAAAGCCCCTTTAAATGTGTGCGTATGACTGAAGTCAGCATTTGATTTACTACATTATAGCCACTCCATGGATTAAAATCAGATTAACATTCAAATTTTACATTTGGTACGAAACATTACCTTTAAACATCTGATTAAATCACTTAATTGCTTAAAAAAACGAAACCAACTATTAAATGTAAATGAAGCCCTTTTAGGTATTAAAGACGTTTTAAGTTTTAGAATAAATGCCAATTCTTCCGCTAACGGATATTCATTTTGGCAAATTATATACCCCTTTGCGGAACACTAAATTCATATGCTTAACAAGAGAGCTCCAATTACAAGTGTAATATTGCATAACATTGTTCACAACCTTTGACAGAGACTCAAACTATGTAGGTGACTCATTCAATTAGCAATTCAGACACATTGTGACACATTGTTCAATAGTCATAATGCATAGTAAGAAATGTACAAAAAAAATTAATAGAATCTTGGAAACTAAACATTAACCAGTGAGTTACATAGTTTATGTTGATACATGTGTTTACCTCCCACTTTCACCCAATAAATAAAAAAAAAAAAAAAAAAAAAAATCTGGAAATTGAATCCTGAAAAACCCGACTCTTTTCACCGTTCTCCGTAAAATCTGAAGCAACATTTGCTGGATACAGGTTTGGAGAGACAGTATCAATTGCATATAGTGAGCAGTTGCCTGGGCTCTCAATCCTGACACAAGTAATTAAAAAGGGGCGAGTGTAAAATGCTCTTTTCTCAAGTTCTCATTCAATATTGGAGTTTTGTTTCCCCACTAAATGCCAAACTTGTGAAAACTTGAAAATTCTATTTCAAACTATTTGTGCCCAAATTGTACAATTTAATTTTTTTAAATTCTCAACGAATAAATCCTGCTGTATTAGTTATGCTAAAAGTGTCATGGAACATAAAAAAAAAAAACACATTGTAGACACAAGTAATTTAGTTTTCTGTGATTTCACTTTAACGGACATGACGTTCCAAGTTCTACTGAAAACTTGAAAAACGTGCAATGTAGCAGCCTGTTCTATGCTGATTGGATGAAGCTGCGTACTACAAAAGAGATTAAGCATAGAACAGTTACGGCCTCCTAATAGGAAGATTCCAGACGACAGTACAATATTTGCTGTAAATAACTTACACCCATTAATGGCAAAAAAAAATAAGTGAATTAACTGGATCAGCACAGAATACCAGACAATTTCAGCGCATCAGAATAGGATTTACATGGTTTTGTACAGTTTACAACAAATTGGCTATGTCAGTGTGAGGCATGTTTGTTAAAGCAGATATTCCAAGCCAGGTACATACGGTACTCTGTTTCAATGAACAATGAGTAATTGACAGATCAGTTAGAGAAAGTGTTTCAGTACTAGTATCCAGTAGCAGACAGTGCATTTATAAAATGAATTGCAGTGGATTATACAACCATGATTTCCTTTAATAGTTAATTGGCAGAGATTGCCACTGCTTGCAGTGTCCAATAGACATGTTTATTAGAAAACACAGGGATAGGACACAAATATTGGCATGAGAAATACAAGGTGGCATGCATGAGAAATACATGCATGAAAAATACAAGGTGGCATAGCAATTGTGATCTGCGCAGAAGGCACAAGCCTAGACAACAAGGCCCCAAAAGATAAGGGAGCACTACTCTGGCCCCCAGAAAATGAGGGGGCTAGTATTTTGGCACAGATGACCTAGTTCCACATTCTCCCACTATGCAGCACCAATGATATGAGACTTCAGCGATAGTTGGAGATAATCAACAGTCGCTCCCAGAATACCTCTGACGATTCACAAGTACAGATTACAAAATGTAGCCCGTTTACTTGCAATAGTCAGCCAGTGATACCCAGAGTGTGCCACCTCATGCTCTCAGCCTATCACTGCCTCCCATCAGCACTCAGATGATTGTTTTTGCATGATACAAGCAATAGAGACAGTGCCTGGGGTACTTTGGTGTTAAACCATTCAAAAAAGGAAGGCAAGATGGATCCTCTGGACTCCATGCACCATATTCACTTGACGGAGATGAAAATGTTACTGTGCCCAGAGTTTTCAGTATATTAAAAGACGTTTCAACATAAAATCAACATAAAAGGACCACCCCCAGCCATAGAGGTGAATTAGAGCAGCCTACCTCAAGTTAATAAAAGTGCCGATCTCTGAGAAATTAAGTTATGGAACACCCCCTGACTGTCAGACATCACACTACATGAGCACATCTGCCTCCCCCCACAAACTTCTTTCTCAGATCTCATATCAGAATGCTGTGCAGTGCGTACACATGCAAGGCAACAGAGCATCAGACACTGCTCAATGAGAAACCTTTGACTGGCCATGTCCCTGAGCAGAGAATGTTTGTTAATTCCAGGGGGAAATGGGATGACTTGCAAAAGATAAAGTTCATTAGAACTGCAGCTTTCGCAAACTCTTGTAAGATATATCGCCAATGAATACATGTATGAAAAAGGCATTTGTGTATGTATTCATTAGGGGTTCAACTAAACTGTGAATTATACTTTCTTGCTCTAGTGGCTGTCAGTCACTAAACAAGCTTTTGCAAAAAAAATACAGTGAAACGGTTATATCAGACAGTCGCAGAAGCATTCTGGCAAAGTCTGATGCTCGCCCTCAAGATTTCTCGAGGGCTGCACCATTATTGTGGAACTCACTTCCCTCCTCCGTTAGATGCTCACCCAGTCTCCAATCCTTCAAAAAAAATCATTAAAAACCACACTTCTTCATAAAAGCGTATCAATTAAACTGTTAATAGCTCCCGACTAATTCCTCTCTTGTAGTTATTCTAATACTATCCTTACCTTTTGTGTCACGTTACCCCACTCCCTCTAGCATGTAAGCTCATTGAGCAGGGCCCTCAACCCCTCTGTTCCTGTGTGTCCAACTTGTCTGATTACAACTACATGTTTGTTCATCCACCCACTGTAACGCGCTGCAGAACTTATTGGCACTATATAAATAATAACATAATAATAATGTTGATCTCATCCAAGTAGGCGGCATGGCAGCATCGAGACTGTATTGTGAGGGAGAAAGAGCAAGTAAAAAGACTTTCTTTACTCCCTACAAGTGGGAACCGGGGACCTAAAGACTGCTTAACACACGTATTCCGAACGTTATAGTGTTCCTTTAAGTGAACTGCAGGATGCTCCTTCAGGCTCTGAACAGAGCAGCAGATATTCTAAATTAAAACAGACTGTGCAATAAAGGACATTTAACCATGTGATCTCTATTTACAGGAATTCTAAATGCACCCCTAGTCACACCTCCCTGCATGTGACCTACACAAAGTGGTTTAATCCCTAAATGGCATAGAATTGAGACTGCAGTGGCGTGATCTGCACACTATTAAGCTAAAGTTGTGTTTCTTACAGTATACCTTTAAAAGGGTCTGTCTCTAACCAGTACATCAGACTATAATGGTTATGGTGCTATTAGGCAGTGGGCACTCTCTCCTGGATCTAGGTCAAACTGTTTTGAGTTATTTGACAAAAGCTGTAGATCAGAGGCACCCACCGCCTCCTGTACCACAATCGCCATACTGCTAAAGCAGAAGTTTAATTTTGCATTAGCAGTATCAATTATGTTCCCTCTGTAGACAGCACTGATAGGCTACGCGTATTACAATTGCAGAAAATGTTAATGACAAGAAGTACAGATATTTCGTGTCAAACCGCCGGAAAATGGTTTTAACCAGACTAGGGTGATGGCACCCACAGCCTACTAGCACCATAATCACTACAATAGAATGAAGACATTATAAGGCTTGGATTCCCCTGCTTTAGAATCAAGATGTAATATAATGAAGACCAAGTATCTTGACTGAAACAGTTACTTGAATGGATTAAGATCTATCCTCAAAAACTTGAACAATCTCAGAACAAAGACACAAATCAGTTTGTAAGAAATATATTTTATTTTTCTGACACCACAGCCCTGGCAAGTGGTTTTGTACCAAATTTTATGGAGATTACACAGAATGCTTTAAACGCTGGGTAAGAGGGACAAGAGGAAGAGTGAAAAAGTAACCGTCACAAAATGGAGGAAAAAATTTAAAAAACAAAACAAAAATATATATATATATATGTCTATATATATATTTATATATCCCACAACTGTTCCATTCCAACATTATGAATTACTCGGGATTCCTAACAGATGAGAACCAAAGATTACTGCAGAGGATCTGACTGTCCGTGTTTTTAACCGCATAAAGCCTGGCTTCGTGATAAAAGCATTAGAAAGCACTACCAAAATATGATGCCAGTCTCTAGTATATCCTCCCTCCCAAGACATACACATTGCGCAGCAAAGAAAAGGAGGGAAAAAAAAACAAAACAAAAAATAAAAACATAACATTAGGCCTACATAGAATGAGATTTGGAGGGAGCAAATAAAAAAATAATAAAATAAAAAATGAATTTGCTCTCCACAGTCTGATTTTTTTTACATTTTTAGATTTTTTTATTTTTAGAATTTTTTTTATTTAAAGAAAGGAGATTCCCCTAACTGGACATAGTTAATTTTTGTGCTTTTTTTTTTAATAATACTCTTTCTGTATGAGGTCATAGTTTGGTTTACTATACACTGGAGTTTAAAAGGAAAAAAAATATTCTGAAGATGGATTTATCCACCTAAAGTAAACAGCACTGAATCAATCTCCTCTCACACACAAAGACTGGAGTCTCTGCTAAAATCCCTTTTACAATATAGTACAGTACACAAAAAAAGGGTTACCAAGTGTCCTGGAGAAGCCAATCCAAACGACGTAAACATACAGAATGGTGCAACTCATGACAAATGGCAATTTTCAAAATACAGCTACAGATTTTTTTTTATTTTTTTTTCCCAAAGTAGGTGCCATCATGGGGTACCCAAGTCCACAAAAATATTTTTATTCTTTTTTTAAAAAATAAATCTTAAAAAAAAAAAAAATAAAGAAAAGAAAAAACAAAAAACAAAAGAAGAACTAAACACCTGTTGAATAAATGAAAGCAATGCTCAGATAGTTTCATACATTCTTGAGTTTCCTCCAAATTGACATTTGGGTCCTTTTCTTCACCTATTGCATGGCCAAACGGGACTCCTTATACTTTTAAAAAAATTCTCGGGAGACAATCTCACTTGTACAAGTTTTAAATTTGTCCATTCGTAGCAGCTTAAAACATCATGTTCCCCGGGTTACCTGGTCCTTGACCGAATCCACTCATCCCAATATCAGTAGGCATACCTCTGGGGCGCATCTGTGGGGGAATCATGAGGTTCTGTTGAGGTCCCATCATCCCCTGCATTGACATCAACATATTAGGAGATCCCACAGGTCCAGGGTGGCTATAAAGTCCTGCAGGCATTCTTTCCTTTCCTGGCATCATACCCACCCCACCTGGATTTCCCATCATAGTCAGTTGGCCAGGCATTCCTGATTGTGCTGGTGACATCATCCGATGGTGAGGTCCAATCATGCCTTGCTGCATAAAGCCTGGTGGCCTCATAGAATTGTGACCTGGCATGTTTGGACCACCACCTAAGGGCATATCTGTAACCACTGGGCCTGGTCCTCCCATTCCAGGCATAGGAAGACCCATTCTTGGGTTTGGCTCTCCCATCATACCAGGCAAGTGAGAAAAACCAGGTCCTTGTTGTGGTTTTCTGCCTGGAACTTCCCCACGAGGGAAATATTGCAGTGTTTGACTTGGTTTCTCTGATGGAATAATCCTTGATAGGTCAAACTCAGGGATTCCAGACGCCCCTGGTCTAATGACCTCCTGTAGGTCAGGGTCTGTGAAAACTGAAGGCATATTATTTCCCATAACATTATAGGAATCCGGCCCTGGCTGACATCCCGACTTACAAAGTGCTGGGTCTGTATTTGGGTTCATGTTGCCAGGGCGACCCAAAGGGCCATCTACCGGAAAACCCATTCCGGACTGAAAGTTTCCTTGCCCTCCATTAGGGCCATTATGTGGAAAAGGAACTTGAGGAGGTGACTGCACTTGTGGAAAGCCGTGAGCAAAAGCCATGCGTCCCTGAGGTACCATGGGAGGATCTTGAGGGCCATGTGACATCATTGGATTATGCGACATCATCCCTGGTCCCATAGGACCTCCATGAGGTGGTACATTGGGTCCCATGGCATTTGGAGATGGCATCTGGCCACCATGGGATAGAGGCTGCGTCATACCCATTGGACTTAGTGATGGCATGGAAACTCCATGTGGACCTGGCATCTTGTTAGGATTCTGAGGGTTCATATTCATGCCTATAAGAGAAGAATTAATGAATATCATGCAGTGGCTCAACAATGAAGTTTAGACAAACAATATAAACACTGGGATTACCATATCCATCAGAAATAATATACATTATTTTTTTTAACAAATTTCATGCATATTAAATATATCTCTATTTCCCCGAATCCACCAAATGTTACTATTTTTTGGATAATATAATGTGTTTTTCTTGAGATACAGAAGGGAACAGGTTTTGGAATATCCACAAAAAGACCACTTGCACACAAATAAACAGAAGAAGAAATACTGGCAAAGTACAATGACAATACCTAGTTTCTATTCTCTAACAGCTATTGCACCTTTAAGTACATGAGGTGAGAAACTCAACAGCAGAATGAATGTTTGGCAAGACGAATGACCTTCTTCAGAAAAAAATAAATAAAAATAGAATAAATGTTATAAGAGAAAAAACAAAACTAAAACCCCGAAGTAGTGTGAATGTTTGAAATGGAGAAAGCGAATACCCTACCTGGCATATTATTCATAGATGGTAGGTTAGGAGAACGGGCAGGAGGGGAATCATCGTCTGAACTAGCCACCGTTTTGATGGCGTCATGATACAGAGGCGTGGAACTAGGCATGGCAAACTTTGACATCCTAGACATCATAATGGATAGAGGGTTTTGGGACAGAGTGGGCTCAGGCGGCATTGTGTAGCTAGTGCTGGAGGGAAGACTTCCGGGGTGATTTATCGAAGCAGACTGGCTGACTGATGGAGGTGGGCCTCCTATGAGAGAATACAAATAAAAGTTGTTAAAAAAAATAAATAAAAAATTTTTACAAAGTAAAAAATGAAAAATAGAGAGAGGTGTCTATTACCAGAATTTGATGCATTCACTGTGGACTAATCTCTGATGAAACAGTCTTCCAAAGAGAAAAAGGCAACTTATGGAAATTAAATAAGGTTATATGAATGTAAATACATTGCATATTTGAAGTGAGAATTAATGAGTGAGCAAATCTGATGGAATCTACTAGGACAGTTTCAAAGACTACATCATGATTCAGCACAGGTCATTGGAAAAATAGATCTAGAAAACTCAAGCAGCAGGGCAAAAACTACTTTGGATGTATAAACTGGATCCTAAAACTGTTGCAAACAATTATTACCATCCTGGAATCAAAATCCCTCTGGCCTGTATAGATTTACAGATTAAAAGATGTCATCATTCCCTTGAATAGTCAGTAAGGGGACACCAAGATACACCGCATCATTTCATTATAAGCACCCAATTCTGTTACAAGTAGCCACCAAGACATGACGTCTTGTAGAAAATCAAGGTAATACAGTCATTAAAATCCCAAACAGAAAGACCCGTTCTTTGGCCGTTAAAAATGTTGGGAGCTACATACATGACCAGTCACATGTGGTCACAAGTTGGAGAAGTCCATGTATCACGTGCTTAAGTTGTAAAGGCTATGTGAACCAGTCACTAATAAGAATTAATTATATTCATTTATATTGTGATATTAGACATTTGTCTAATCATGTATAGAAAATATTGGCATTCTACTGATGTAGAGGCTACACAGAAACACCAGGTAACTGACATGGAAATCATGCTTGACAAGGCCTAAACAAATAATTAGGCAGATAGGTTGCCCAATACCGATCTAGCAACCTCCCCAACGCATTCCACCATCTTGTGGCAGTATCGAAGGACTATTTCCGCATGACATTTCACACGTCATCAGGTTGACTGGAAAATTGTATAACATGGCCATTTCAGGCCTGACTGGACACTATTTCCTCCAAACCCCCAACCTTTACATGGATTATGGAGATATCCAATCTATTAATATAAAATTATTGTGAAGGAGCAGAAATTTAGCCGATAAATGCAAGGAAGAGTGTCAAGTCAAAAGAGATGGAAGGAGAAAGGAGCCAAAATACACCTGAGCCATAAACTTAAATATTCAGATAATACACGGATGTCAAAATGAACAAGCAGCTTAGAGAGAAAAAAAAAATACAAATTCTCAAACTCAACTATCTAATAGCATGGCTCTTTTGGCCTAGAATGTGCTATAAACGCTCTAACCATTACTTTTACTGGCACAACATGTTTAAATGAGGATTATTACATAAATCAGACCTTCAATACATTACTTTAAAGCAACAACAGATTTTTTTTCTGCTACATGAAAGGCACGTTAGAAAATCTGGAGTTGGACTACCGTAGCAGATATTAATACGCTATATTGCCAAGTTGTAATCACTAAAATATCCAACAGTCATTAATAACAGGAATGTCGTTTTCCTATTGAACGCAGGTCAGTGTCCCTCAGTGCATATCAAGCAGCTGCCATGTTTCAAACAGACAGGAAAAGTGCTACTTGTACAATACTTTAGTTACAACAGCTCACCAATTATCCAAAAATCATTAAATCATTAAAGAGATATGGACATTATAGTTTTAAAATGTAGCACATATGTAATCTGTAACTAATCTAAGGCGGATTCTTTAGGATCGTCTTCACAGTGATTATGATTCAAGGACTCTGTGGGTCTTGCCTTTTTTTCCCCTGGTAAAACGGTTTTCAAGAAATGTCCCAAAAAAGAAATAAAAACATTGGATTCCTCACCATACTATCCCCCTCTCTCCCCATTATGAGTTTAGTCATTACTCATAATAAGTCAACCATATGAACGCATTTTTCATTTTCTTTTGATCACTGAATAAATAAAAGTATTTAGCAAAACTCCAAATTAGAATGGAAATGGTAAATGCTGAAGAACTTAAAGGTACAAATAGCTCAACAGGTTTATATGAGGGAATAGCTAGTTTTCAGACAAGTAGAACGCAAATTACAGAGGTTCTAGTCTTTTGCTCTTGTGATATCATTGTGGCCAATCAAAAGGCCATAATTACAAAGTGGGCCAGCAGCCTAATAACCCCTAGACACGTCATAATTTGCAGTTCAGCCGTATCACATATTTAAAACTAAAAAAATTGTTTATGTTCAACACGCAAACCTTCACCTACATATAACATCGGAAGAAAGTTCGCACCTGTACGCTGCAGTATTGACTACAGAATTTGGTTGGATGGCTTCCTAAACTTCAGCTAAATAGTTCAGTGACCCGAAGAAGCAGGGAAGCACCTACTACTATAAAACGCAGTTAATTCAATTCATTGAAGAAAACAAAAACATTGCACCATAACATTACTTAGGAGTGAACTGAAAATAATTCTCTATTTTATATAGTGCAGAAACTGTGCTCCTTCATCTAATAGACACATCATGGTTAAAACCTTCACATGAAGCCCTAATATGCACCTTGGATGCAGAAAGCCTTAGTATGTGGCTGTCACACGAAGAATGAAAACGCTATACAACCATAGGACTTCATTACACCGAGCCCTGCCCTGCCACCCTAGATGCACATTAAAGTGAACGGTAAGTGTTATTCCCAACACGCGCCACACAGGTTTTTATCCAGGCTTTGTCCTTACAATTGCTGGGGTAATAAAAAAAAAAAAAAAAAAAATCAGAACCCATTTCTTTAGGTGCCGGAAGAGGTATTAATCTTTGTCTACCTCCTCACCCATTTCCGCACCTGCCCCACCACATCATCTTTTACCACAAACCCTTCTTAGCTTCACCAACGGGAAATGTGACCTGTGAGACACCAACATCGCCAGTATGTTATATGTATAATCCACACACCTCTAGAATTAAAAACGCCAAGAATTCAGCATATGTTTCTATATAATATGAGGGTTCATTGTGTCCTTTTAAGAAAGGGTTTTTTCTTTTTCTAATCTGATGCTCTGTTCAGGAAATATGAGCAGCAGAGATATTAAGTGTCCAGGAGGTTAAAATTGATGTTTCCTTAGAGTCTTCACTGAGGTTGCCATGGCAACATCCGACCATCGAGGTTCAGAAATCAATTCTATTACAAAACACAAAAATGCACAGGGGACAATAATGCTCACATTTCTGGGGCGTGAATAATTTCTTTCACAAAGTAACCGATTTAAAACCACTATAAATCTCTATTTGCCTATTTTTAGAAAAGAAAACAAACAAACCACAACTACTCCGATTTCATCACAAATCATTGTAGAGACTCCTGCTATCCTCCTAAAACAAGTGCCCACCCTCACATTATGAAACTTTTTCTTCCTGAGCTACCAGGGGCCATTGTGATAGTCCAACAAAGAAGTAATTAGCAGAATGGGGTCATACAACAGAGCAATACTTTGTTACAATCAAAGCAATTGTACTGAACTCTGCCCAAATATAGATATGCCTAATAGGATGCTCATATAGTGAAAAGCTGCAGACTTTAGGCACCATGAGCACTGCAAATCACAGAAGTGGTCGTGGCGCCTGGAGTAACCCTATAAGAGTTTGTGTTGTCCAAGGATGCCTAGCTGTAAATTCTCAATGGTGATTTCATAGTCCGTTTTATGCCCGAAACCCCTCCATGTTAATTTATTGTATATCAACCCCTTTCTACAACACAATCATATAAATGCTAGGCGATTAATTGAATTAACAATGCCACGTTAGAATTTTGCATATTAAATTAAAAATAAAAGTTACTATTAAGGTAGGTCCAGGAGTACCAACCTGATTCCATATTCCCCATCATAGCTGGTGAGGTGATGCCAAGGGGCTGCTTGTGCTGGTTTGGGGGTATTCCTGGACTTTGCATTGGAGGCTTAGGAGAAGACGTCCAACCTGGGGAAGGTACAGGTAAGGACGGAGACTTCAGGTGGACAGGGGAAGCAGCAGCAGACCCCATGACGGGTGGGGACTTAATGGAAGCAGCAGCTGCAGCTGTTGGTCCTGTCAGCATCCCGGCTAACTGAGACGGAGTCTGAGGGGATTTAAGATTACCAGACGGGGAGCCCATCATTGGAGACTGAACCTGGCGCATTGTTGGAGATTTTAAAGGATTCACACCTGGAGAGTTCACTTGACTGCCTGAAACAGAAACATTATCCAAAGGCTTACGCCCCATGCTGCGCTGAACAGGGGGAGCAACATTGAGGTTGCCTGGATTATTGTTTGGGTTGAGAGGTAGAGGTGGCATGTGGCTGAGTCGGCTATTAGTCCTTTGATCAGGCCCCATCTGTTCTCTGGGATTTCTCAACACCCCACCAGGACCCTGGGGCATGCTGAGAAAAGACCTGGCGCTCATGCCGAATTCCTGCTGGGAGTGTTCAAATGGTGCAGAATGCATTTTTTGCTGGTTGGTGAGCATTTCTGAACTGCCTTGTCTCATTTTAATCATCTCCTCCGGACCCATAACCACATCTCTCATTTTCTGAGACATTAACTGCTGGTTAGAATTCATGTTGACATTAAGGTTCATATCAACCTTCATGTTCATGTTGCCTGGGCCCATGGCAAATTCTACCTCTCTATTTGGGCCCATGTTAGGAGGCATGCCCTTGTGGAATTCCATCCTCGAGGGACTCAGTGCTGCATCTCCAGGCATACGAGGGAACATGCCACTTCCAGGCTCCATATTCCTCTGAGGTGCCATTCCTCGGTTCATTTCCATAACAGGTCTGATTCCCTCTATGTTCATACCAGGAGGCACACCAAGTTGTTTTTCGGAAACATGTGGATGAAAAAGCTCATCTGACATGCCCTGGGGGTTTGGAAATCTCTCACCTCGCCCTGGGCCACTGAATATACTTTGACCAGGAGGAAAGTTGCGGCCATCTGACATTTTTGGCACATCTTCAGGCCAATTAACACTAGGAAGTCCAGCCCTAGATGCAGGGTTTGGAACATTAGGTCCATCCATGTCAGGGTTCATCATTCCAACAAATCCAGGTAAACGATGCATTTGGCTTCCAGGCACATTTGGATGAGGGGGCATACCTTTGGGTGGCATAGGGTGTGGCATTCCCATTCCATCTGAAAAGGGCTCTGGACCTCCTGGTCCCCAATTCTCACCAGGATTCATCTGGTAAGGGGGCGGAGGACCACGGACCATGCCTCTAGGTCCATGCTGGTGTACCATCATATCCTGCAAAGAACGTTGCTGCACTACAGCCTGCTCTTGTTTGCGTCTTTTCTCCTCGTAGAACTCCTGCTGCAACTTGAGCCATGCCACCTGCTCTGGAGTCATGTGGTCAAGGTGATCTTGGCCAGGCTGAGGATTCATTGGTGGAGCCATATCCTCTGGTGAAAAAGGCATGTCTCTATGTCCCTGTGGCCCAAATGACATTCCACCATCTGGATGAGGCCCTGGACCTTTACCTAGATTTTGTGACTGAGCCACCATAGCCTGTATAGGTCCTTCAAGTTTTTTCTGGGGATTGTCCAGCATTCCAGAGTTCGGTTGAGGTCCCCCACTTTGGCCTGTAATGTCTTTCATGGCAAACTCTTTCTCATCAGGAAAAAGCATACGCTGAATATCTCTAAGTGTTTGCAAAGACCGTTCTCTGTGCTCTAATTGTTCTTGAGAAAGCCCATCAGGATTCTCACCTATAGGTGGTTGATCCCCACCTGGCACCTGTGGAGGTGCAGGTTTTGACTCTGTCTTGGAATCTACTGGAGGTGGGACATTCACTTGTGATAAAGGACTGGCAACTTGAGGGTTAGGGGTAGAACTCTGCCCACACCCTTCAGTTTGTAGAACGTTAGAATTGGCAGGGCTGCTGGCTGTGATTTTATTTTCCACAACCCCACTGTCTTGTCCAAGTGAACAATGGGGAGCTGTAGTCTTAGAGGGCAGGGCTGTAGCAGTCTGATTGGATTGCACTTTGGCAGCTTGCGAATGGTTCTGCTCTTGTGGAGTAGGTGCTCTGGGATGTGTTTTCGGTTCATTTCTAATATTTGTAGCTATTTGAGTGTTCTGCAATGAAGAAAAAAAAAAAAAGTAAAATATACTATATAACTATCATAATATACCATAAGTATATGAGTGTTTTCACACTTGGCTGTTAACATCTGGCAATGCCATGGGCTTCAGGTTAAACATTTTGTAACATACACGTCATTGAACAAAGTTCCTGATCACACTCAGAATTTCTACTGTTTATAGCAATACTCTGATGGAATAGTTCCCCCCACCCCCACCCCCCCACCCCCCCGATAGGAACGGATTTAAACACATTTATGAAGACAACTATTTAAGAAATTAAAAAGTAATGTAAATGCATTTCTATATTTATTACTAAATTACTGTTACACATTTTAAACCATGCATAAAGTAAGCCTGTTCCCAGAAACAAAACAAAACCTTTTATACATTTTACCAAACATTTCAGTAGTGGAGCACATTATACAATATGCATTTTGGGCACTTGATCAGTTTAAAAGTTAAGATTAAAAAAGTGTTGCAATAAAGGTCATCCAGTTAAATCTTACAGGGACATTTTTAGTACCACAGACACTACAGATAACAGTAGAAGTTATTGTGCTATGACAGTCTGGGTGAGGACTCCCCATTTTCAATCAATCTGTCATCGAGCAGTCTTTTAAATAACCAGGACTTTGCCTGCAATCCAACATGTCTGAGGCTACAGGGCTAATCGAATAAATGTACTTCAGCAGAAGGTTGAGCACCAATTGCCCGGGAAAGACCTGGTCTTTGAAAGAACATAGACGCCCAAAGACTTCAAACACCGTAACCCCCACAATGAGGTGTAGCAGTTATGTTTAAGAGTGTCCCTGTAATTGCAAGGAACGGGGTAGAAAAAACAAAGTAAATAATTTGGTGCCATTGTAACACAATACACCTTCACTGAGGTGGGTGTATCAATAGATGTGCGTAGCAGACCTACTAGGGCAATACATTGTTTACAGACACCTGTTAAGCTAACACATGAATGGGCTTACTTTGGGGAATAGAAATGATAAGCTGCCCTGGCAAACAAGGATAATACAGTAAGATAAGAATTATCTGCTATTAAGGAGTTAAATCACTGTTTGTACAGCTCTAGTCACAACTCCCCTGCATTTAATGTGCACAGCGTTCCTAAACACTTTCGGAAAAGGAACCAAAATGTCCTAGGTTCCTTTATTACATTCTGTTTAATATAGAATGTGTGTGAATAAAGATAAACATTTACAGAGCAATAGATAAAAACTTCTAAAGGAAGTTAAAATCGGATTGAAAATTAAACAATCTTTTCATGCAGGATGAGTCACAGCCAGGAGGTGTGTGTCTATGGCAGCATAAATTAAAACAACATTTATTTAGCTCCTAAATGGCAGACAATTGAGCAGTGAGACTGGAGGGGCATAATCTATACACCCAAACTGCTTCATTAAGCCAACGTTGTTTTGCCTATAGTATTCCTTTAACATAAAGCGGGAAAACTGCATACAACTCTTCATTCATCCCCAAGCTAGCCATTTTCTTTTGGTTGTGGGTTGCTATCCACGTGCATATCACATATACATTCAATTTACAATAGAAATCTATTACCAAACACCCACATGTATAAAAAAAACAAACAAAAAAAAAACAACTTTATTGTGAAGAATTCCGGTTGTGCTAAAAACAAAAAATACTCTTAAGAGTAATAAATGGAAGTAATCTGTTCCATTCCTCATATCGAGGGCAGTATTCTTACCAGAGCTATATTATGAGCGTTCAATGTTTGCTGCTACAAACAATCCCTGAACGGTCATTAAGAACATTAACTTTAGCACAGACACTGATCAGGCCAGTGAATACACTGACCTTTGGCCCACCCATGTCAAAGAAGGAAGATCTTAAAAAAAAAAAAAAAATAAATAAAAAAAAAAAAATTCCTAACATCCCCGTACTTAGGGTTCTAACCAGAAAAACCAGTCCAACAATTTTGGATTTCCAAGTGAAAAATTTGAAATCCAATACCTTTTCTACTTAAAAGACCAGTGACACTAGGGTGATCTCATAAAATACCGACAAGTAAATATCCTGAATGGTTTTAGGTTTTTTCTGGTAAATGTTTTATGGCAGACAGAGGGGCACCATTAGTTTATCTGTGCAATTTTTGGTCACCGACCAGAAGTCAAATCAAAGATTTATTGTGACTACTTTTCGGGGGAAGGCTTTTATTTGAAAACGTAGAACTGTTGATATAATATAAAAAGGTTCTCACAAATTCTACATTTTACAGTCAAGGCAGATGCCCCGGTAAGAACGCCACAGCAAATAGGGACTCTGAAACCCTGCTGAAGCGTGAAAAAAAAAAAAAGATTTTAACAAATTAAGTGGCAGCCTTTTTACTCCCAAGGTGTTTTAGTACAGTCGTGTGCGTTCAAGGTTTGCCATGCCGGACATTTGATTAAAATCACTTAAAGCAGTGTTGACGAGTCTTTGTTTATCCAGAAATTTCACAAGCTTACACTTTTTTCCTTGTGTAAAAGCTCCCATCATGTGGTTTTTCTAAAGTATGATGCAAAGCCGGCTTTTACATGCACATTACGTTTTCCCACTGATAGAGATAGATTATATATATATACATACACATACAATAGAAGATAGGTGCACTCACAGGGCTTCATCCATAAGATATTTTATTCTTAGTTGTGCCTTACATGTGTAGTCAAATCCTCAATCAACGTATATATATATATGACGTCATGACGTAGGCGTTCTCATCACACTACACACACACACACACACTCCGTCCGGTTAGTTTCACTTCCGGAATCACTTCACACAGGTGGGGTAAGTTAATCAATTACTACTATGTATATATTTGTACTTTATGTGCATTATCACTATCTTGATAAAGACCCTGAAGGGTCGAAACGTTGATGCTGAGTGGTGATTAAACAGTTTATTCACATTTGAAAAATCCAAGCGAGTGCTCCTGTTTTTCATATATATATATATATATATATATAGGCAATCAAGTCTACCCAAAGAGCTGTCAAGTTGCACTACACATGCCAAGACTCGCTGCCTATGATAACAGAGAAACGATTAAGTAGATTTATCTCTGGAAAACCATAGACAAGGACCCAAAGAATTGTAGGCTAAAAGTACAAGGGTAGAAAAACAAGCAGTGCTTCAGATAAGGAGTTCTTGTCCTGCAATGTTAAAAGTCTCAGCTGTCAGTGAAGAGCATTTAAATGGCTACCAATTGGCTGAACCTGCAATAACATCTTAAAAACACAAAGAACAGTAGGCTCATCCACCTCTTTATATACAAGAGCACAGATACAACAGAAAAGCTTAGTTATCCCACCGTAGGAGTTGAAGTGCGTTCAGCTTTGCTGTTTGAGGTGCTCTGGATGTGGAAGAGAACAATGGATTCGGCCTGTCCCTTGATGACCGCTTCTGCAGCTCTGTGGGGTAAAATAGTATCAGGTCAGCCAAGCACCCTCAGCAAGCAGGAAACTACATGGCTAAAATGCAAATTCAATACACGACACACTGCTACATAACAGAAACCGTTCTAAAAAGGTTTACAGGAGAAACAATGCGTGGCACTGTGCAGGTCTTGCAAACTTAGTTTAATGAAATAAACATGCCGTTTATGGGTAATATTACTCTGTAATTGAATAACATTGCACGCTTCTAAAACGCTAGTGTGACTGAGAACCAAGTACGATTGCAGTAGATATTTTGCAGAGATTTCTGTTTAAGCATTGTACAATAACTCACACACATATGTGGATGCTCAAGCTCCGATAATTAAATCCCGTCTATGCTCATATTTTGTAATCTATCTCCCCACAGCTCGCAATTCTGAGTGTCCACAAATTTGCACACGGGAAGAAAATCTACACGAAGAATACAGATATCTCAAATGAACGCTGTACTTCTCTGTTGAAGTCATTAATGCAAAAACTAAAGAAATTTTCTGGAGTAAAATTATAAATTAAAACCTAGCTGTGTCATTCCTTTCCCTAAACTGTTTTAGTGTTTTTGAACGCAAGCTTAAAATAAAGTAGGGACTACCTTCTCTCTAAACAGGTTTATCTCAAAGGGTGTGGATGACTCAAACAAGCCTTATAAAAGTCACTGCCATTGTTGCCATCCAGTCATTGACAACACCACCATCTTCTTACACAGTTGAAATAAAATGTAAGAGCCGTTTTTAAATGCATGACGGTAACGGTATGATGCAATCGACTACTTAGCTCAGGTTTAGGCAACTTTCTGCACTCCAGATATTGTGGACTACATCTCCCACTAATCTCTTACAGCCATAATGCTGGCAACATATACGGAGAGATCTAGTCCACAAAAATATAGAATGCCAAAGGTTGGCGAGCCCTAATCTCGCTAAAGCACAGAATTTAGAGATGTCTCACAACAGCAGCACTCTGCTTTTTAAAATCTCAAGAAAAAATTAAACTAATCATTTTCTTATAATGTGTATTCTCAAAGGCTTCTTTCCATATACTAGTATTACTTATTATTTCAAGGAAAAAGGATCGCTGAAGGCCCTTCATACTACATGGCAAAAGATCTGTTCTGCCCTATCTGTGGAGAAATGATACACCAAGAAAAGTCAACGGCTAAAATATTTCTCCTCGAGTCTAATGTCCACTGGTGACTAGATAGAATATTACAGGATATTGCTAAATTCCTAAGAACACAAAAAATTTAAATCACTTACTTATTGGCCATTTCAGTAGAAAAGACGTAGACCACTTTTGATGGCGTTTTTCTTTCGGGTGCGGAGTCTAGCAATGTTGGCCCGTGTGAAGGAGTGGAAGCTCTGGGGACGGAGGTATTGGATGGGGTCATGGTGTGTGCGGCATGGGACTCTAAGGGCATCACCGGATCTGTAGTGTTGCACTCTAAAAATAAACAAAAGAAAAAAAAACAATTAAATACGTGTTTTAAATGAAGATAAGCATAGAAGTTAAGAGACAATGTAGTTTACATAAACTTCAAATGAAAACAAGCCTGAAAGGGAATTAACCCTTTCGGGACAGAGGAAATTGTACTAGTTCTGATCAAAACAAAACCTAGAATTTGACTGTCTGTTCAACCATAATTTACCTCTTTTAAATTAAGTGCACCCACACTTACTGTATATTTTGTTCAGGAGAAATCAGGATTTCATTTCACATCAAATATATAGATTTGAAACCGTTTAATATGAATAACATTCTCAAATGTTTGGAAAAATTAAGAAATTGTTATTTTTCAAATTCTACATGGCATTTTAACTGTGAATGTCATAATTAGGTTACATTTTACTGCAATAAAACACACAGATTTGTAGTCAGCAATGTCTCACAAGTACAACAGTACCCTCTACATACAGGTTTTATGGAGTTTTGTTACAGGGTTTAAGCACTTTTGCCTTTTCATTGTGTAAAATATTGTAATTTGCCAGATTGTTTTGCTGGGCCTATGCTGCCCTGGAGACCGTATGGCAGCCCAGGAATGAAAATTAACCCCATCTTAGCATACCATTAGCAAAAGTAGAGAACCCAGGGTATTCATAAATTGAGTATTTCCAGTCTATTTAACTAGACACTTAGTCAGAAACCCTGGCCAAAGTCTGTGTTCAGATTTGTTTTTTGAAATGTAAAAAAAAACCAAAACTCCCCCCCCCCAAAAAAAGCACTGTTCGCAGGTATAGTCTTCATACGTTTTATTGCTCTAAACACAAGAACAACAGTAACCGACAACACACAAGAACAACAGTAACCGAAATGTACAGATTTCATGTGATTTTGGAAAATTACAGTGTCAAGCATAGGGTTTTGCAAATGCAATATTGTCTGCCAGAATCTTATATAAAGTATATTGAACTTGCATTTTAGAGAGAAAAAAAAATATATATATATATATATATATCCAAGTTTAATGAAACGTAAAAAAAAAAAATCAAAAAAATCTGGCTCTTAACATTTTTAGCTGGCTCCTAGATTCCAATCCCTGGTATAAAGATAGAGTCACTGACAGTAATGAGAAATGAACATTATCCTACGTGTACACACTACAGGAAGCTCAGTGTGAGCTTAGACTAATAGCAGGGGCATAATGTTCATTATATGGAAGCAGTCTGTTTTCTACATGGGGAAGAGCCCAATTTAATCGGACTCCAATTCCTTTAAGATATCTAGGAAAGAGAAAGGTCAGTTTTCCATGTTACCATAACCGTAGCAGCTTCCAAACACAGATTGTTTATGCGTGGACACTGTGGCTTGTCTGCTGCTTTAATAGCATACACAGATGTAAAGGTCACCGCAGTAAAAGGGAAATGGCTCCAGTTACAGAGGTGAAACAGTGGTGACATGACAAGAACTTAGTTTGTTTTTAAATCAATAATAGGGAAGCCTGATCAGTTAGCCACATCTGCTTGTTATGGTACACGGAGACTAGGTAGGTGGGTGAGTCTTCTGTGTAAGTGTACTGTAAGTGACATGTTTAATAGGTTTCTGAAATGTAGATTAGAAATGGATGGTATACAGAATGCATGAGTACGTAATGTTATAATACGCAGCATTGGTAAGGACTTATGCTCCATGTGATATAGGTGTTGTATCCGACTCAAATATACCACATAGTACTCAAATCACAAGCCTGAAAGATTTAGAATGGCTCTAGAATGGATATCAGGTACACAACAGTATTCTGTATTCAAATGAGCGTTGTGAGGACGATAACCACTGCAGCAAAACGTAGTGCTTATGGGACCAGACAACGTTCCTGAACAAGAGTCAAAACATCGAATGTTTGACTTTTACCAGGCCCTCAGTTGGTCACTTTCTGGCTCCTGTTCACAGATATTTGCTAAAGTAAAAGTTCTTGCTTCCGCATCAATATCATCTATTCTACCCAGTTGCTTTGACTTCATTTTCTGACCACGTCAGCTGACACTCAAAACCAATTAATCCCATCCAGTTAGAGACAAAAAAAATAAAACATTTTAGAAACTGGGGGGGGGGGGGGGGGGGGGGGGTATAACAGGATCACAGCGCACCAAAGCAAAACAGCTCAGTTATTTTTTTTTCTTGTCCAGGAGCCTTGTGAAACATTTTTTTTTATCACAATAAAAGTATCCCACTCCCATCTTTCCATGTAACAAGGAGGCTCATCCCTGATTTAGAATTCAGGCACTCCTTATTCCATTGCTGTATGGTCTGGTGGTGGCATACAATGTGACTCTCCAGCCCTGCAGCACAATGTGAAGGTGCATGGAGAGATGGGACCCAAACAGTTATATGGGGATCACAGTTCTGGTTTACACCGCAACTTGTATCTGTTTGGTTGGATAGTGTACAGGAAGCGTACAAGCACTCCTTACAGGGAATACATCCAGCTGGGAGTGTGAGAACCAGGTTCCCATGCGCCTCGACTGTAAATATGAGCCCAGTGGGCCAAGTCTGGCCACAGACCTATATTTGGCACACCTGCTGTAAATCACTATTACAAGCTCTGACCTTTGCGATCAAAAACCATTCCAGTCTCACCAGTTTACACAGTTTGGGATACAATAAAATGCAAACCTACGGTGTGGTAAATGGTGTGTCACAGATTTATTTATATTTAACATATATACTACTAAGGTTTAGTTTACTTGACTAACCTGAATGTAGTGATTGTTAAATTTGATAATGGAATGAAATATTGACACAACATAAAAGTATATACAAACATAGAATGTATTGAGCAATGGCACATGGTGAATAAGCACATATTTGGAGACTGGCTGTACATGTGCAGCCTGTTTGGGAATGTATTCCATGGTTATACTCTGCAGGTTCTTAGCCTTAACTTAAAACACTGAGAAACCCAGTTACGCTTTAGAAATGATCAGTTTAAGCAAAAAATTCATTCTTGGAACACCTTAAGACGCCACACTAATTCACAATACACAGAAATAAACCCAAATAGAAAAAAAAAAAAGTTATTCTGGGGAGTACAATAGAGCAAAATACAGTATTATCATTAAACACGATCAATATCAGCAGCAATACTCTAACTCTAAACTCATCACAAACACAAAAGAGAAATTCAGCTTCAGAGAAAAAGACAATTTAATGGATGCACTGTATCAAGCGGAAAAGGCATACACTAAATGTTACCTGTTGTCTGCCACTTACTAAGATATGTGCCCAGCAAGTTCCCTATGCATTGTGGGACGCTAGCACATCCATTGGACAGATCTGTAGTTTTTACCTCCGTGCTGGCGACAGAGTAAATGGTAAGCACAATCAAAACTAAAATACCATGTGTTTGCTAGACAGTACAGTTAACACTTCATTATCTAGACAGGGATCCCAAAGCAAGTTTCCATGACAGGCACAATCTAAATGAGAGGTTTTCACAAATACATCCGAAAGAGCAAAACCGGTTTGCCAGACACAACTGACGCAGATAACCAATATAACCACATAATTAAACATGTTCCAAAGGAAACTCTAAAAGGAAATGATTTTAAAAAAAAAAAAAAAAAAATAATAATCCGATGATTTAAGATATCAGTATGACCACCATTTATTATATTTTAACTATGGGATTGGAGAAAAAAAACAAAACACTGCAAACATTAACATGCAATTAATTATGGAGGGGGTTATGAAGAAAAAAAAAAAAAGACTCAGAATTAAAGAAAAATAATTAGTTTTACTGAAAGATAAGCGTAAAACCATAAGCTGGGGTACAGATGCAGGAATATGGCAACAATCAGTAACTGGTAAAAAATATAACAGCAATAGAGGGACAGCTGTAGCAAAACAGAATATCCATAAAATGTTTAAACACCACCAATATTCTAAAGGGAAAAAAAATAAAACAAATTGCAGTGACACTAAGGAGGTCTCCAAAAATGATTATTAGCAGGTATTGTTAGTTCTGTCAATGCAGTGGGGGTCACAGACTTTCACCACTTTTAGCACATTCAGTAAATAACCAGTGATGTGCCACTTTTGGGTCTTTGATGTGGAACAATCTATCCTTTTTGGCAAAATACCAAAACTTTTAGTAGTAACATCATGGAATAGAGGAGAAGAAAAGCAAACCACACAAGCATATTTTGCCATACTTTGTAAAACATCATTTAAAAATCAATGTTTTAAATCATAGATGTAGTTAAAAAAATGTATGTGCTTTGTTATATTACTGTTAATACAGGTGTAAAATAGATGAGCAGGGGTGAAACATGTAAAAGTATTGTATTTGTCAGAATTGTATAATTCTGTTTGCTAGGTTTACAATAGAAGATTGGGACCCAGGGCTTAATGAGAAAACCAAGGGCACACAATCAAAACCTTTAGAACTGGAAATATCTTAAGCAAAATACAGCCCCAATTCCCAGATTTGTGAATTTTAAAGAGCTCAGAGATATTTTAGAACATTTTCTTCTGTTAATTGTTAGTCACCATATTTCACTGCCAACCAACGCAACACTTATCGGATGCATTTTTAGAGAACTGCATAAAACATCGGCTTAAACATTATATAATCAATTTAGACAGCTTTCCACACATTGTAAACAGCAACTGGTACCCAGAAAAATGAAGTATTTGTCAACATAGCTTGCAATCTTTTAGCAGCCTATAGTAAAAGAAAACAGCAAGACTTGTCAAATGATGCCAAATGCTGGAACAAGGCGGCTTAATTCCATTAAAGGACCACTCTAGTGCCAGGAAAGCATACTCGTTTTCCTGGCACTAGAGTGCCCTGAGGGTGCCCCCACCCGGCTCTGGAAAGGGGAAAAGGGTTCAAACGTACCTTTTTCCAGCGCTGGGCGGGGAGCTCTCCTCCTCCTCTCCGCCTCCGTTCCTCCCCGTCGGCTGAATGCGCACGCGCGGCAAGAGCTGCGCGCGCATTCAGCCGGTCACATAGGAAATCATTCATAATGCTTTCCTATGGACGCTTGCGTGCTCTCACTGTGATTTTCACAGTGAGAATCACGCAAGCGCCTCTAGCGGCTGTCAGTGAGACAGCCACTAGAGGAAATAGGGGAAGGCTTAACTAATTGATAAACATAGCAGTTTCTCTGAAACTGCTATGTTTATAAAAAAATTAGTTAACCCTAGCTGGACCTGGCACCCAGACCACTTCATTAAGCTGAAGTGGTCTGGGTGCCTAGAGTGGTCCTTTAATCAGAATTCACAGTAGAAGGCTTGAGACTTAAAGCGGCACTGTCGTGCCGAACTTACCTTTCCTCAATCTATTCCTCTTCTCCCCCTCTCTCATGATCTGTTATTCTTTTCTTCCTGTCTTCTTTAGTTTTCTTTAAAATCATAAGACAAAGTAGGGACTCTTTGCCTTATGGAGGATTCCTCCGCTTGACCAGCTCTGACGAGCGGAGGAGCAAAGTGTGCTTCATTTCCGCTGGTCAGAGAAATTTTCCCATAATTCTCACCTTTCAGTGTTCCCACGATGCTTCCTGTCATTTTAGACGAAACTGCCGAATTGCGTTCTAACTGAATGAGAACAGTATGTTCGTTTCTTTTAGAACGCAATTCGGCACTTTGTTCGGATCGCAATTTCTTCTAATGAATGAAACTCCGATCCTATTCATTGCCGCGGCTGCATCTTGCAGCCGCTTAGTAGATAACTCCCTAATTCCCACGGTATTAGGGAGCTATCTACTAAAAGACCTAAATTGGTCTTTCAGCCAAATTTACTAATACTAAGTAAAGATTACTTAGTATTAGTAAATAATATGCCCCTACTCGCTATACTGCGAGTAGGGACATGACTAGTAAGCAGTGAGCATAACCTCCCCCCTGCATGGCTGGTGGGGGGCCCCTAAATAACAATAAGGGGGGGGAGATCTACTGTCCTCCCCCCCCCCCCCCTGGCCACCACCCCTGAGCGGTGGGTGGGGGCCATAGACAAGAATGGTGGGGGGGGGGGGGGGGGAGAGACTAGGGGCTTGGGACCCCTAGTCACCTTGATTGGGGGGGGGGGGGGGGGGGGGGGAATTTTCATTTAGGGCCCCCACCCACCGCTCAGGGGTGGGGGCCAAGGACGGTAGGTCCCCCCCCCCACCATTCTTATCTAGGGCCCCCACCCACCGCTCAGGGGTGGGGGCCGGGGGGAGGACAGTAGGTCCCCCCCTCTTTATTATTTAGGGCCCCCACCCACCGCTCAGGGGTGGAGGGGTGGGGGGGGGAAAATAGGTCCCCCCCCCCTCATTATCTTCATGGCCCTTAATAGGTCCGCCCCTCCTTATTGTAATTTATGTAATTTTTTTTCAACAGGCTGTTTAGTAGACATGCCCCTACTCACGGTATAGCGAGTAGGGGCATTCGGTAGATTTTAATCTCCCTTGTGTTATTATGGGGGTCATATTGACCCCCATAGATTGAGGGGGGACATGGGGGGCTTATGAAGTGGTGGGGAACACTGCTCCCTGCCGCTTCTATCTTTACATATTACAAGGAGGGAGCTGCAAGCCGGTAGCTCCCTCCTTGTAATAAACCGAACGAACAAACGAACACTGATACTCAGTGTTAGTTTGTTCGTCTGATTTTTTCTATTAATTCGTCTGTCTGATGAATGAATGGATGAAATTCCCGTTCGCATGTCCAGGTGTTTCACTGGGCATGTGCGGGAATCTCAGTGCTATCTAGTGTGGGCAAATGACGTGTCCCACAGGGACTTCACCTACCCACACAAAGATGGCGGCGCACTGAATATAGATCGGGGCAGAAGATACAGATTAAAAAATAGGTAATCTGGGGGGGGCTTAGGGGTATTTGGGGGTGACTAGTGGGTCAATTGGATGTAGTGGAGGCGGGAGGGGGTTAAAAAAAACGGGATTCGGCATTAGTGTGCCGCTTTAAGTATCAGTTTTGTGAAAAGTACAAAAAGTGAAAATATAGCAGAACCATACTAAAAGAACAGAAATGCATCACTCAATCGGCTAGTTCGGCAATACAAAGTAAATACTTTTTGACTGCAGCACCTCATACCAAGCTTCAGTTTATAAAGGCAGACATTAAAGGGACACTAGAGACCCATAGAGCACTTTAGCTTGCTGAAAAGCCTTATGTGTGAGGAGAGTGTCCTCTTTTTAGATTTTGCAAAAAAAATATTTCAGTAGAAAATTACACTTTTATAAATTAATCTGGTTACACCGCCCTGCCTTTCACGCAGCCAACAGGTGTTACTTCCTGGTTGCTAAACTCAAGAGGCAGCAATCACCAAGAGCCTTGCGTAGATTTCTCTTTCAGCTGCAATGGGCATTTTGGGATTGGATAGCAACAGAAAGACGGGGCGGGGTTAGAAGGGGAGGGTTTGCAAGCAAGAGTAATGCAGGGTTTGCAAGAGGCTTTTAGACATAACCCAAATGAAAACATGCATGTGGTCTTTTAAGGTATATATACACTAAACAGTGATTTTTATTTGGGCAGTGGAGTGTCCCTTTAAGGCACACTATGACTTCCATATCCACACACAAGTAATCCACTTAGCAAGCAGTTAGTTAACATACTGAAAAAGCAATAAGTGCAAGTAAAACACAACATCGCAATCTGCAGTGTTTGGCGTGCCGGAGGGTGTTCAGCCAGCAAACGTGAAGGAAGGAAGTCTGGATAATCATCCACTTTCTGAACGACAGCTATGTCACCTAACCTTTTGTGATCCTAGAAGACTCTTCATTCAAAGGCTGAAACCTGGCAGTGCAATTTCATATTAAAGGAAACTGCCACACAGTATTTATAGACAACCAATACCAAAAAGAAGCATTTGAATTTTTTTAGAGAAGAAAATGCATTGATTAAAATGCAGATAAACATTGTGAAAAAAAATTAAAGCAAAATAAACGTGTTAAAGATACAGAGAATTGTCTAACTCACTCACACACACTATGGATACAAGCATTTCCACATATACACAAATAAATTCATGTGAAACAAAACATCCCCCACGGCAGAGGCAGCAAAAAAACAAAACGAAAATAAAAACATGCTGAACGCGCTTGCAGCTGGTCAGCTGCCAATTGGTGGGAAAAAGGCAAACGGCAAGTTTAAAACAAGCACGGCAGGCTTTTCATCTTTTACAATTATATGTCCATTCTTAAAGCAACTTCTTGCTTTTATCAAGGCTATATGTGATATGTAAAGCCGTTCAAGAAGCAAAGGTTAATATAATTAACGCATGTGCCATTTCAATTCTGCTGAAAATAATAAAAAAAATTATATATATATATATATATCTCTCTCTCTCTCTCTCTCTCTCTCTCTCTCTCTCTCTCTCTCTCTCACTGGAGAGAAAGTGCTTGGCAAGTGTCCCCAATTAGGTTATAATGTACTACTGAACATTTGCCCTTAAGACCAGGCTACGCACACACAATATTAAGAAGAAAAAAAAGCTAGGATTACAATGAATTTATCCACTATTTACTGAAGGATGGAAGACATTTTTGGCAGCAACAATTCTCTATGTAAATACTGAAAGGTTATTTTTCACAGCACAGAGAAAAACGACATTTCTGCTAAGCCCCATCTATGAACATATATAGTGATTTAGACAACCGGGCTGTAGTATGTTGAAGGCATCCTAAAATGCATGTTTAATAAGTCAGCATAAAATTAGGATCTCATTTGGCAATCCATTACAACTAATAAGTCAATTTGGCGAGACAAATGCATCTCTCTCTAGTAAGACTTCAAGTAAATGTGACATTTATAATCTGCTGATGAAGGTAAAAACATATGATTAGGTGTGCCTTGGAATTGGAAATGTATCCTTTACTGAAGTGCACCTTGGTCCAAAAAAGGTTGGAAACCGCAGCTCTACTCTTCTCCAATTCTAGGCAATTACAGTAATATTAAAATGACAATTAAAGAGCGAGCCAAATACTAAAAAAAAAAAGGAATCCGATTATCCCAGCCAGTTCTTTCTGCCCAAAGGCTACTAAATCTTCTTACAATGCCCATCCACAAGTGCTCACACACGTGGCCTTAATAACTGGGAGCAGTAGGCAAAATATACGCGCCAATGGCAATCAGAATATAAACTTTCGTGGGAGTGACTTTAAATGGGGGTCTGCTGTAGCATAGCAAACGAGACACAGGGCCAATCATGCCTGAAAACAAATGTGCTCAATTTAGCAAAAATTAAGTAAATAAATTCAACATAGCATCATTTATTTGTGGGGAAAAATGCAATAAGGCAGTTACTGCAAACAATGGAAGATATTGACAACAATATGGCTACATGTAAACTGCAAATTTAATTTAGATCTTATTGCCTGCTCTGTTAAAGGATTACACTAACTTTTTTTCTGATATCCTATTTCTAAGTTTTTCATGCCCTACTGATCATTATTCATTAGCTCCCCGCTTTAAAAAGTAAAACTTACGTTGAATACAGTGCCAGTCGAAGATCCCAAAACAGATATCGACAGCTCTCCAATC
Source organism: Pelobates fuscus (assembly GCF_036172605.1). Lineage (NCBI taxonomy): Eukaryota > Metazoa > Chordata > Amphibia > Anura > Pelobatidae > Pelobates > Pelobates fuscus. The sequence goes on from NC_086317.1 coordinate 25,372,405, forward strand.
AAATGCTTGTCATAGAGAAACATTTTATTGGATCGTTTGTCCGTCTTTGAGCGCATGTACACGCTCTGAGCCAGGTAGAGGAGGGAAGGGTTTTTTTTTTAAAGGTAAACCAGGCAATGCTGGAAGGTGGGAGGGAAGTGCGAGCTTCCCCTTACAGATACACTGCCTGCAAACAAGAAAACTCTTTACATCTGTCCCCAGGATGATGTGCAAGCTGACAGACGTACATTTTTTGAACAGAATTGACATTAGGCAGCCTGGAACAGGAGTTCCATCATGTGTCCTGTTGTTTTATATGGCTCCAAATATTCAAGTAGAAACGCTACACATGCAGATTCCTACCACCACAACCACTTCTAGAAGCAGAAGAGTTTTCACGAGCCTCCTGTGTTGTAATTAAAGTTAAATTAACAGAACGGGAAATAGGAACTTCTACAGCACAGTAAGCATACTGTGCTGTAAGGTTATTGAATATGAAACCATTTTTGTCGTGGAGGCTGTGAGAGTCGCTGACAGGGGAGGTGTGGCTAGGGCTGCATAAAGAGAAACAAAAGTGTTTTAATTCCTAAATGGCAGATAATTGAGCAGAGAAACTTCAGGGACATTATCTATACACTAAAACAGTCTCATTGAGCCAAAGTTGTTTTGGTGCCTAGAGTATCCCTTTAAGTTACAGAGTTAATTGCAGTACACAATGACCGCTACAGATTCATGTCAGTCACTGTGATATTCAATGGTGTGTGGGGATCAGTTACACTGGTGATCAAGGCTTGTTTCTCCTAGCTTGCGGATCAGGCTGTCACCTCCACTATGCGGACTTTGGAAGTTCTACCCACCAACCAGGAAGTAACCGCTTGGCAGAGTAAATGCCCCGCAAGTGGCCTTAGATGGTATGGATACACCATGGTCAGGAGACACCCAGCAGCACATTACTAGAACATGTATGAATGAGATTCGAACAGGTTAATGTGTAAACAGTTTTTAATTTACTGATCTCCAACTTTAGTAGACTGCCTGGATGAAGGTAGATTCAGATGTTCCTTTCAGACACTGGTGATTGGCCTTTTAGGTCCACTTTAAGTAAAGACAGTCTTGCGTGATTGTCACTCACATGCCATTTTTATGGTTTATTAACCAAAACAAAGGACACTTCTGTGAGAAACTTCTTACACAGCCAACGATCTCCAAATGTAGGGTTCCGTCTATTGCAGCACCCATAGATGAGAACAGATTGAGTGTTTCCTTCATACTAAACATTTGCTAACAATTTAAAATTACAGGAACATTGCAACCAACTAAAGCACTTCAGCTTACTATCCTCTTGCCAAACATATCACTAACACAATTATTTTCGGCTTAGTCAGCCGTTATGCAATTCTTCCAAAGCATAACTTAATTTGCTGCTGGTCCCATGTCATTTACATATAGATGACAAGTTTATCTTTATACATTTTCTTACTCCTGAATTTTGGGAGGTGTATTACTTTATTACGCAGATTGTAAATGACATTCATCCATGTGAAGATTTTGCTGGTGCAGACATGCTAGACAAATAAGATCAGTACTTGTACAGAGTCCATTGTATTATATTTATAACAAGTACTCCAACATACAAAAACAGTAGCACAAAGCAAAATGCTCATTTTACCACAGTTAAAGGATTACAGACATGAAGCAAGAATACACCAAATTCACAAAAGAACGCAGGATGGCAGCAGAAAAGAATAGAGTGATTTATTAAACTTCGAATGCCACTTCTACTAACTGCAGGTACTGTTTGTCAAAATAAACTCCTTTGCACATGAATCGAAATTAATGTTCTAGCACACAATGCAATTTAGCTAGCATAGAGCACCATGGGAAGACTGTTAGAATTTAAGGCGAGGGTCACTATTCCTTTGTTTGATGTAATGGATTGACCTATGACTGTTGGAGGTGCCAACATGGGGTACTGTCTGGTGTACGAGAAGATTTAGGAGTAAGCTCTGCATGCCAGGCTAAATTAGATGTAGGAAGTCCACTACTAATGAATAACATTCCCCTGCAGTCAGTTTTCAGTTCCCATCTGGTTAAAACACAATGCTTACCTTTCATTTCCGAGTCTGTAGTGGGAGTTCCTGGGTCTCTCTGATCAAACGATTCGGAAGAAATACTTCTTTCCCTTTTTCCTTTCCCTTTGGCTCCATTCCCTGCCCCATTTTTAAGTCCCATGCTGCCTCCAGGTCCAGGCAGCGGTTTGGGGGTGTGGTTGCCACTCTTTGGGTCACAAGGGGATGCTTGTGACTGGCTTGCAGAGCTTCCTTGTTTCCCCTGGCTGGAGAACTTGGTGTCCAGCTGGGGGTTGCCAGATGGAGACATCACGGAAGGAGGATGTACCATAACCTCCGCCTTCGATTTTGGGCTGCTGAAAGAAGAATGGAGAGAGTATGTAAGAGTCTTGTCACAATGACACATATCAATAATTATTAGAATGCAATTAGAAATTTCCTGCAGAAAATCAGTTTCTAACTATAAGGCTTCAAGCGCAAGAATTTGTCAAATTTGGTCCTAAAAGGCAATGTTTTCCAGCACAGTTTAGAGCAGTTATCAAGAACATATTAAATAAGTACCTTGTGACCTAGAATAAATGATAAAGCAATAAAACCAAACCACCCCAATCAGATATGTTTTGGATCAGTGCATGTAAATCTTTTCCTTCACAGCTTTGCCCTACTTTAAACATTGACTTTTTGGTGCTTCCTAAAAGCTTTAACTAGCTGAAGTTGCATTAAAATTGACCGATTGGAAGCGAATGAACATGTAAAGATTAAGAGGTAGCATCAAGACTCCAATGACAGCTGAGAGAGAGCCACAGAACACGACAAATTAAATCCCTAGTCTGTTATTGAAACTCATGTTTGCAGGCTACTCCGCACCAACGGCACTCTGCCACAAGCAAGTTATAGTGCGGTTTTATAGCAGTGTTTTTTTTTTTTTTTTAAACCTTTTTCACTGGGACATAAATTACAGGTCTGGCTTTAACTTTGCAACTTCTTTATCAAATAGGAAGCTAACTCAGAGAAACAATCTTGAACCGTATTTAAAGCATCAGAATTGTGCAAAAACACATTAGAACTTCCCTCCATCAGGCCTGGAAAAATGTGGTGATAAAAGTTCATTGTAAGCACTATAACCACTTTAGTGCCCTACGCTAACTACTGCCATCAAAGGGTGGGCAGATTTGTACAAAGAGTGCAGAAATTTAATTTTCACTTCAGGTTGGCTGCTAAGGAACCACCTAAGTATGCTGGGGAGAGAAGTTTGTCAAACTGCTCTAAAAAGAGGTCCGATAGAAAACCGGAGGATGTAGACCGCAAGCAAAGTTCTCCAACTACCGCAATAAGCTGTAGTGTTTTCAGTATCGCTTGCGTTTACGGAAGAAAGCATGAAATAAAATAGCAACCAATACAAATTCTCACTCCATTACTCATTACAAAGAGAAACATGATGCACCATGTAAAACATCCTGACACATGCTGACCTCATTGATCACTTAGAGGAGTATATGGCCTACAAAACTGCCAGTATTATGTGAGTCTGTAAGGCAGTCCAGTTACATCTGCAGCAGAGAATTACAGGGCTAGACTATATCAACTGTAGCCTATTTCTGTTTAAAGGAGTACTATAGAGTTCGGAATATAATTATGTATTGCTTTCTCTATAGTGACCAATCCCTATATAGATAGAGGAGAGAAAAAAACAAAAAACATATTTTTACTTTTTTTCAGCACAGAGACTCCCTCGGTGCTGCTCACCGTTAAAGAAGCATTGCTTCCCATCTCTGGCCCAAGCCAATGTTCTTGAAGCGGATTCTTATAAATTGCAACATCACGTGCATCTTTTACTCAGTCAGCAGAGCAGCAGAAGAGTATCTAGTGACAGCCTGGAAGACAGCCACTAGAGGTGTGTATAACCCTGCATGTTTTATATTGCAGAGTAAAAATTATAGGACTACTGCACCCAGGCCACTTCATTAGGATGAAGAGGTCTCGGTGTCCTTAGTAACCTTTTAATGAGTTATTTGTGATGACTGTCTAGGTCAGGGGTAGGCAGCCTTCAGCACTCCAGATGTTGTGGACTACATCCCCCATAAGGTTATGACACTCATAATGCTGGCAGATCATCATGGGAAGTGCAGTCCAAAACACCTGGAGTGCTGAAAGTTGCCTATGCCTGGTCTACGTGGATGTATTAATGTCATTTTAAATGGCAGTGTACATGCTAAGCCGAGAGCAAATCCATTCACTATCACCACCTCAACTGTAGGGCTGTGCATTCTCTCTGGAATCCCTCTACATGAATCATGATCTGTGACTACTACCTAAACAAAAATGGTGATCAATAACATCCCATTTATGTCATGATAAAACGGTTATTTCCCCATACCTGGTAATTAAGAGGTTAAATAGAGAGAAGATTATGTTCCAGAGCCCGATTGAAAGGTTCCCACAAGCACATACCGGAATATTTTGTCGAGTGATCATCCACACGTGCGCTTGGCAAATGCTGGCAGGTGCCAGGGACAGAGGTCAGGCAGGTCCCCAATAACCATATAGCAGTGGTAAGAGAAGAGGTCTGGCACATCTGCTCACTTGGAAGCTTTTTTTAGTAAACCAATGTCACAAGCCTGTCACACTGGCATACTAAATAAAGCAGCAAACTGAGCCTTGGTGCCAGACCTCCTCCCGTGCTACTATGGGACTTTTCACACTGTCCTTTCCCGTTCTATACAAGGAACTGTGACCTGAGTTTATTGATCTTTTCACAAACATCAGCTCCCAACTATCCATTTCTTCAGCTAATCATCTTCCCCCACTGATTAAGTATACAAACACAAATCTCTGTATGTTTAATGCATCCAACCTCTTCGCTGCTATGACCCTTGAAAATTTTCCTGTCCGACTTGTATCAAATCATATACTTTTTTTGTTTAAACCACAACAATGGGAATTTGATACAAGTGGGACAAGAACATATATATATATTTTTTTATTTTAGTTACGGTGGAATTCTCCATCCTCCAGTATGAGCTGCTGTTTCCTGAACATTCTGGACGAAACAAACAGCCTGTCTTGGTGTCTCTTAAAGGGACACTATAGTTACCTGAACAACTTTAGCTTAATGAAGCAGTTTTGGTGTATAGAACATGCCCCTGCAGCCTCACTGTTCAATCCTCTGCCATTTAGGAGTTAAATCCATTTGTTTATGAACCCTAGTCACACCTCCCTGCATGTGACTTGCACAGCCTTCCATAAACACTTCCTGTAAAGAGAGCCCTATTTAGGCTTTTATTGCAAGTTCTGTTTAATTAAGATTTTCTTATCCCCTGCTATGTTAATAAACCATGCAAGAGCCTCCTGTATGTGATTAAAGTTCAATTTTGAGATACAATTATTTAAGGTAAATTACATCTGTTTGAAAGTGAAACCAGTTTTTTTTTTCATGCAGGCTCTGTCAATCATCGCCAGGGGAGGTGTGGCTAGGGCTGCATAAACAGAAACAACGTGATTTAACTCCTAAATGACAGTGAATTGGGCAGTGAAATTGCAGGGGAATGATCTATACACTAAAACTGCTTTATATAGCAAAGTAATTTAGGTGACTATAGTGCTCCTTTAACCGAGAGGCAGCAGAGTACCATAACAACACACATGCAATATGTGGCCAATATAAGCAGTCCACAGAGCGAGTGAGAATGAATATGAGAACTTTTATAAGTACTTTATTACTTCCCTGTCACGGCCAGCTGAGAACATCATCAACAGTTAGAGAAAGGTTGCACAATACACAAACACACTTTGTTATATAACAGGACATGGTGCTGGCGTGTACAGTTAGACAGACTTGCAGACGCCAGAATCCACTCTCCACATAATTTAAATAGATTGAAACAACCATTGTTATTCTGTACAACAAGGTGAGATTCTGCAACCATGGGCCAGTGCTGGACTGGTTGGATCACATGAAATCCTACTACAGCGACTTCTGTCAATAAACCAGTCTGTTGCTATGTACACAGAGATGAGAAACAGCAAGTTCTGCTCAGAGTAAATAAACCGTGCTATCACAAACCACAGCCCTGTAACAGGTGGGATCAATGACAGTAACACGGCTGCAGGGGAACACCGTTCACTGGGACCCTACTGTAAGGTTAAGACATCCAAGGTTGTGGATCAATACCTAAGCAGTACACAAATGCATGCAGCTTACAAAACAGACTTGCATTTTTTCTTTCTCCAGATGCACTGAAGTGAAAACAGAAAGCCAGTGCTTTACAGCAAATGTATTAGCCACTGATCCATACCTCAAACAGATCAACTCCTGAGTGGCAGCTAGTCAAACAATGCATTTTACAAAGCAAGGGTTATTTTTTTCTCTCTCATCGATATGAAGAGCAATTCAAAAGTTTGATTAATTTGCAGTTGTGGCCTTTGAAGGATGCATGTTGCTGTGCAGCATGGATGTAAACCAACTTCTCATAGAACTCAGGACTTGGAATATAATTGTATTCTCTGATAGTAACTTATAGTGATTTAAAAAAAGCACTGTCATTATATGATAGTCCACCAGCAACACTTTATTTAACCCCTTAAGGACACATGACATGAAGTTTGGTCCTTAAGGGGTTAAGCTGACCTTATTCAAGATTGAACCTACTGCACATGCAGTGTGTGCACACAATATGAAAGGCTCTCCTTGGAATGGACTCTACAAGTATGTTAATGGCAAGGTCTCTTTCAGAAAATGTATAAAACATAACATATACAGCTGCAAACACACAACTGTTCAAGTTCCTAGGTAAACACATGAATGGTTAATAAAATGTTCCAGGCATCTGTAGAAACTGGCACTGACTTTATACCGTGTCCAACACTCTGTGCTTGGCAACGCTCTATAAATGATATTTCAGTCACATTATTCACAAACACAACTTACTAAAGATGGTCTGTCTCAACACAACTGGTTGTCAGTCAAACCTGATTTTGCTAAATACACAGTACTATAAACCCCAGCAGGTTTAGAACTGCCGAGTACAACTGTAGGCTAAAAATGGTTAAAAAGTGCATAATTACACCAGGATATAAACACTCCGGTTTACCCAAACTGAGATTTGTGAAGAATTAACAAATGGCACATTTTAGGCCCCAATAGCAAAGTTTAAACATTCTCAGATTCAGTTCTGCTATTTTAGCCCAACATTTAAAATTCGCCTGTCAATTGTTCACAATTCCCTGCTTAGCAAATAAACTCCCTGGAGATGACAGGACAAGCTACAACGCTCAAGGGATTCATGGAGCAGCAATTTTAGTGAGGAGGGCAAGAGGGATTTTTGAAAACTCATCCTTGGTGCAAGTGGCCATGTGTTGTAACAGACATTTCCTTCCATACCTCTGTGCGTTTCCTGATGGGGAGTTGCGGACTTTGGGGTTACTGGAATGCATTGACAGAGATCCCGAGCACGCGGTCACAGACGCAGTGGGGCTTGCCAAGTTCTTTGGAGGGCTTGGGGTCTTTAAATGGCTCCTCAGAGCTTTCTGCGAACTGCTTGTGTCAGTGTTGTCGTTTTGCTCGTCTTTTTCCTTTTTGTTGCGCTCTCTCTTGTTGAAGTGGACTCTCCCCTCCTGCAGTTCCAGCATTCTTCGGACATGTGTCGCTCGTTGCAGAGGGAACGCTGTGCATCGCCAGGGCACACTGAAAAAAATAAAAAAAGTTACAGATTTCAATTAATTAAAAATCAGGGGTGAATTTTTGGACCGCTGAAGTTCCTTAAAGGATTACTATAGGGTCAGGAACAGAAACATGTATTTTCTGACCCTATAGTGCAAAACCCACCATTTAGTGGCTTGCCCGCCTTAGCTCCCATATAAAAGTTTAAAACTCGCCTTATTTCCAGCGCCACGCGGGTGTGCCAGCTCCGCCCCCTTTGTGTCCACCAAAATGGCCAATTTTTTGCCAATCCAATGCTTTCCCACATGGAAAGCATTGGATTGGCTCAAATCGGCATGGGGATGGGCATGCAGAGCGTGGGGATGCTGAACGGCAGGGCTGCTTACTATGCAGCCCTGAGCCAGGAAGCCCTTCCAGTGGCCATCTAAGGAGTGGCCACTTGAAGGTGTCCCTAGGGGCAATGTAAACACTGCCTTTTCTCTGAAAGCATACACCATGAATCCAGACTAAATGCCATGAAGACAAATGCAAAACAAGGGATTATTAAGTGGCATTACATGATAAAGAAAATTAAAATAAAGCACTATACGTTTTCATAAAGATGCCATTCTCCATTGCATATGATTTAAAGATATTGAAAATAAAGGATTGTGACATGCAAGGACAGTTGAAGGGAGCAATTACTTTGGTCTGCACCCGATGCAAGTGCAAACCACTGACCGTCACACTAGGGATCAACCAATATAATTTTTCCAGAGCTGATACAGATGCCGATTAGCGGTCACCTTTCATGCCATTTGCCAATAACTAGTACGGATATTTTGTACATTTACATGTCAATAAATTAAACAATGTCTACACAAATCTGGCATTAACTGAACATGCTGACAGCACACTCCTATCACTCTCAGGGAGCCAGCAAATGTGGGATCAGTGAGATTCCAGCATGTACAGTTGCTGACAGCAATCACACTCCTATCACCCTGTCAACCAGCCCCGTATTGTATTTCTGTGTTTAGCAGATTACTTACTAAATCTCATTTCTCCCACAGATTGCTATGTTGTTTTCAATTGCAAATTAAATAGTTCACACATTAAAAGGTTTATTGTGTGTACAATAAAAAAAAAAAAAAAAACTACTCATGACAAATCAAAAAAACCTTTGTTTAGCAACAAACTGACAGCAACTCATGTATCTGAAACTCAAAGCAAAAAGAACATTGACACAGTGGTTGTAGTTCTGGTTGGTATCAGAAGGCTCATTTTACAGTCTCACCTTCTGCCTCAAGCCGTGTTCCTCAGCTCACAGCGGGAGCGGGGGGGGGGGGGGGGGTGCAGTGAAGGCAAGCATCAAGTACTGCATGTTCATGCGATTGTCAATATCGGCAGCAATTTAAACAGATTCCAATGAGATTAGCAAAATGATGAATATGGGCTCTAATAATCGGCCCAGGCGATAATCTGTCAATCCCTAATCCACAAAGTTCCAGAATTTCCCTTAGTCCAATTGGGTAGTGGCCTAGAGTGGGTCACTGTGGCTCATGGGGTCCTATTGACAGAGGATGGGGGGGGGTGGTGGTGGAGGGGAAGAGGGCAGCAATCAGACTAAGCAACAGCAATGGCAAAGTTCTTGCTGCTTGGCACAGTGAAAGATAGTCCCAAAAGATGGAACCCTGATGTCACCTCTCTATGTTGGAACACTGAGCTGCAATAACATTGTTACATTCGACTTGAGTGAGAAATCAGTCCAAACGGAAGCCTTCAGTGCAGGGTTGACCAAAATATAGATTTCCAGCTGTTGCAGAATTACAACAGAGTATAGGTAGCTAGCGGCTCATTTTTGGCAAACCCTGACCTACAGAGTTTCAAATTATACGCTTACTTTTTAAACAACTCACTTCTGCTTGTATCACCTATTTATTTAAAGGCTCACTGGTACGATCACTACTTTGCAGACATGCTTATTTAATATTTCAGCAATTTATTACAGCTTCAGTTATTAAATAGAATTATAAAAAAAAAAAGTCATGGTTCTCTACAACCGGGTTAAAAAAAAAAGAAATTAAATTAAAAAAAAAAAAAAAAAAGCCCTCCAGCAGTATTTATTTACTAGAGATGCTGAACAGGTGTTAATGGGATAAAATTAGACCCCAACCCAAACAGCAGAATGCGAGTTTCCAGATTGTGCAACCTCACCCTGGCGAGGGGTGGTCTGCCTGTTAATGCAGACATCACCTCTCAGCTGAGCAGGTACTTGCTATATTTTCAATGCATTATCCCTATCACAGATTCAAATTTCCTCTCTCTACTAGCCACCGGCAAGTGGATATCCGGCCCTGGCGAGTAAAAATTAATTCCTGGTTTGGGTGCTAAGCTTGCAGTGGAGAGTAACATAGGCACAGCTAGCATTGCAGAGCTTGATATTTTGAGCAATCTATAAATCAGGGCTTAAAATTTCAAACCCTATACTACTAGCCAGACCTCAAGTTACACACCACTGAAAGCCTGGAGAGTCCATGGCGCACTCACCAGGGCTGGATCTTCACTTTCCAATGGCTATAGAAAATTTTGAGCCCTGAACTATATCATGCAATAAAACTATGGTGTCACATTTTGCCTAACGATTTCTTTTACCCTACTGCATTTATAAATACAGAGTCCAAGGCTTAAAATTTAAACTTGCCCACTAGCGAGCGGAAATTCATTGGCTCCCACTGAGAGTTCTCAGTGCCGTTTGAATCTGCAGTCTTCGACATCGAGGTTACACCACAGGGCAGCGTCAGCCTTTGCTTTTGCAATAATATCAACACCATAGCAGTAAAGCCTTCAATATGAAGTCGACAAGGAGCTGGAAGAAGGTGTCCTGTCTGGCGCTATACAAGCGATTTAGGGGCAGGCTGGCTGAACGGGCTTCTTCCGTGTTAATGCATAGTGGTTAGGCCTGGCTAGTAGTTTAGGACTTTTTGAGCCCTGCATTGATCTATATATTGAGAGTGACAAAAACATGCTTCAATCTACCCAATATCATCTTTCCAACCAGCCCCCAAACAAAAATTTAACCCACACCGTGCAATACATCTTGTACAGTATACTAGATCAGCGATTCCCAATCCAGTCCTCAAGTAGCAACAACGAAGGTATTCCTAAATCCTGGACTGATAGGGGGTACTTGAGGACTGGGTTGGGAACCCCTGTACTAGATCAATGCTTCTGAGAGCCTGTGGTCTTGAGGGAACCGTTCTGAGAATTTAGTAACCCCATGGCAGTTAAATGCTCTTAGAGTGCTTGTTTAAGAAGCCCAGTATTATATAATACCATGAGTCGACACAAAATAAGATTACAAATGTTTGTCATTAAATACCTAGAGCGCCTCAATACCAGACAGGATTGCATTATTCACTATACTGCTTCGAGGAAAATACATTTAACCTCCTCATCATTTGCAAAATCTTGGCCCGTGAACACAGTACAGTTTGCTAATCTAGCATTCCAACACATGCCCAGCTCATCAGATCCATTAACAAAAAGAAACATAGAACAGCAAAAGCAATCTATAAACTGCTATGTAAAACGTAACAAGTGCGGCAAACCTGTTACTTTCTTACAACCGTAAACGTGTTGCTCTATTACCTGGAGTAGACTCACATCTTATACAAACATGCTGTACCTGGTAATTATTTGCAGAGATTTACCAGTACCGATTACCTGCAATTATTTTTTTATTTTTTATAGCAAGGCCCTCAGGCAAGGAGGATTACATAGACTACTGTTTCTAGCTCCTACAAATCGGTGAACCTGCGGTGTTTTCCCCCCCTCATCTTTGATTAAGTAACATCAAAACACTACTCACCAGGTCCCTGAGGTCACGATACAGCTGTACTCATCCTAGTGGACAGCCTAGGAGGATCCTTTTAAGAGAAACAGTTACCTGCAAAAAAAAAAGCAGAGGCGCCTTTAAAGAAACATATATATTACAGAACACATTCATTTTTAAGAAAATAAAACTATTTTCTGCCATCCACATCCCGGTGGTTCGTACTGCAGCACTTGTGTAGAAAAGGCAAATAATTTACTTGAAGGTTAAAACACTTTTTATTAAAGGTTTTGAAAGTTATTATGTATCGAGGAGGTCACAGACAATTTTTCGAATAAGAAAATAAGAATAAGTAAAGGGCAACTTTCATGATTTTTTTATATATATATTTAAGTAAAATAGAAAATAAAGTAACCTGTATTATACATTAAATAACCCTGTATGTAAAGAGGTTTGTAGAATTTGAGAGTTAGATTTATTTAGGAGTCGAGGAAGAATTCTCTATAAATACTGAAAGATTGGTTGCAGAGGTAAATGTGGCTGACTGGTAAGAACTCACTGTTATTAGGATTTGTTTTTGGAAACAAAGATTTTTAAGGTATGGTCCTTTGGCTTTTCCCACACACTTAGAATGACTGTATCTAACGGCTACTGAATTTGAAAGGAACCTGAAACCCAGCAATATATAATTAATCGTGGAAGATTTGTTAATGAAGATCTCTGCTGCTTCTGCCACAATAGTCTTTCTTTAGTGAAACCAAATGAACTATAATACTCAACAGTTCTGGGCTTTTGGTTATACTTCTCACCATTAAGACATGACGCTGTTCAAGGATGATGAGACTTGCATTCAGAGAGCCAGAGCAACCATTGCTGTAGGATAACGGAATGTAATGCATTTTATAGCATGGGTTAAGAATGGCATTGTCTATGACGTTTGTACAGTCCTATTCAGATACAGTCTGAATCGACTCAATGTTACATAAACTGAAATATAAATATCATTGATGTGAAAATCAGTCCACAATGGCCATCATCCTGCCATAAATGTAGTTATTTTCCCTTTCAGCTCACATGTATTCCACAAGAAATATTACACAACAGGTTCTCTCCCTTAAACCGGGATTGTGGAGAAATGACATGGTCACTACAAGTTTTAGAACAAAATATCCCAACTGAAAACAATGGAATAGAGTAATTTGTTTGAATTCTGCTATTTTAGCCTACTATGTGATATTCTTGTAAATCCTCCATATCATCGAGTTAAAGAAACACTATAGGGGCAGAAATACAAACATGTATTCATGACCATATAATGTTAAAAACACCATCTACCACCTGCACCCCCCCAAATATAGTTAAATCATACTTTAATTTCAGTCTGCTGCTGCTGGCTCTGCCTCTGATCTGCCTTCTTGACTGACATCAGAATTGATTCTCTCAGCCAATCACAATGCTTTTACACAGGAAAGCATTGGATTGGCTGAGACTGTCAAGGAGACAGATCAGTGGCAGAGTCAGCACAAACCAAATGCTGCCCTAGCCAATCAGCATCTCATCAGAGATACATTGAGAATCAATGCATCTCTGAGGAAAGTTCAGTGTCTGCATGCAAAGGGTGGAGCCACTAAATGTCAGTGCTGCACAGTGTGCAGCACTACCACAGGAACCATCTGAAGCAGCCATCCAAGAGTGGCCAGTGGAGGTATCCCTAGGCTGTAATGTGAAAACTGCATTTTCTCTGAAAAAAACTGTCTTTACTGCAAAAAGCCTTAAGAGAAGGATACTACTCCACATAAAAAATACAATAAGCTGTAGTTATTCTGGTGGCTATTGTGTCCCTTTAAGAAAAAAAAAAAATCATCATTGCTGTTTACTTTTTTGTTTAGTATTTCATTTGGAGAATATGAAGACCATGATTGGCTTTGTGGAAGAGTCAGATAAGCAGCTCAGCTCTCACTGATCTCTCATTGGCCAAGCTGTGTACATACTCAGGAGTTCTAATGAAGAAGGTGGTTTGTGAAAGAGCCATTGCTATGGAGTAGCGATATGCTGAGATACAAAACTAAAGATTAAGATTAGAATAAATAAAACCAGCATGAATGGAGGCCAAAACATACAGATGCAATTAAGCTGGGCTGGTGCCTGGAGTGTCCCCTAATGGAACCATTACATATGATTTTGTTCAATTTCACATCCACCTATTTGATCCTCTATATCCTACCTTTAGGAGCTACAACTCAAGGAGCACATTCTGTTTTAGTGAGTTTAGAACATAACAGAAACAAGGAAATACTTGCATTAATAATGAATTCAAATGCAATGGGAGGAAGAGCTGTGATTCAGTGTTTTAGCAGCGACCAAGAGGTACTTGCTTTTGAAGGGTTTGATTAAGAAATGACGCAGAGAGCCTGTTCACCCAGATGTTTGAAAAAATATATATACATAAACATAATTAGGTTTACAATCTCTGGTGTAATGTAATCTCTCTGCAATTTAGTTATTAATAAAACTGTTTATTGCTCCATCATCAAATTTGGGTGTGGCCAACACGTGGTTGTAGAACAACATCCACAATGCTTTGCCACCCTTTAAAAAAAAAAAAAAAAAAAAAAAAAAAAAAGTTTTAAAGACTTTTTCCTATCAGTCTATGTATAAATTGGTTCACTCTAAAATAGATCAGGATTGGCCAAAAAGTAAATCCCCATCTGTTGTAGAACTACACAATACCTATGATGCTATTCCAAGCATCAAGTTGTAGCTCAAAATGTGAGGGCTTACCTGTTGGCCAACCCGATTAAACTCATGAGGCAAAAATGATAGATGGTATATAATTATTGCTTATATATAATTATACACATGATTGCTGTGCAGGCACATTCTACCTGTAATGCAGTTACAAGGTAAAGGGCAATCTTAGGTCACTGGATTTACCTTAAAGGGCTACTCTTAGCCCACAACCATTAAAACACTCTGTAGTGGTTATGCTGCATGCAGTGCCATGGCGCAGTCTCACAGCCAGATGTCAAACCATTTACAAAAGACGTGACACTCACCTGGGTCAGTCTGCAATGATAAGCTATGGTGATAGTTCATACATTAGCAATGACAATTTTGTGCTACTTTGCACATCATTCAAGTGTCAGCTCCTGCTCCCAGGAAATTAAGTTCCAATAACGTCAAAATTGATATTGCTAAAGATGACAGGGAATTTCACTGTAGCAATAGCTCCTAAGACCACAAGGACTAAGGTATTCAATGTACCTGAAGGAGCAAGGCAAGTTTTAAAACAGTTTGACATCTTACCATTGGATGGTACCAAGGCATTACAGGCACCAGAACCAGTACAGCATGATTTTGTGCTCAGAGTACACCTTTAAGGAACAGAATAACAATGTAATCTGCAGGGGGGGGGGGGTTAAAGAATCTTAGACACATAGTATGTTTATGGGAATCACCCTGCAATGGATAAAGGAAAGGTTTCTGGTACTGCCCTCTAGTTTAATGTAAAGTGGTTTAGGAAGAACAGTGTTTCATAAGCACAACAAATATAACCAAGAAATTGGAAATAAAACACAGGAAGAGAACCTCAAACAAAAAGAGCATACATATAAAAAACACTTTCTTGTGCATCTTACAACTAATTACAAGTCCTGTTTGATGCAAGAGTTCTCATGGATAACTGTCATGAACCCATGGACAAGATAATCATAGTTCGGAATTGTTACCAGTTTTATATTTTAGTATACTTTGATTTAATAAACCCTCCAAAGTAGGGTGTCGCTGCAAACAGTAATGAACCCTCAAAACCACAGCATACAGCTTCGGTTCCATTTTGAAGAATGCAAAAGTCAATTTCTACTGACCAGTTAGAATGATGTACATAATATCTGGCTGTGGGAGATTGTGAAAACAGCCATGGTACCTGCAGCAATACCTGTAACGCAACGGTCAAGCAGACAGCAAACTTATGGAAATTAAAAAGCATTGCATTTCAGCACTACAACATGCTAGCAGGATTGCTAGAAAATGTATTGATCTAAATCACATGCCCCAATCTATCAGCTACTTCATAACAGGCACTTTTATGTCAAGTATGTCAATTATACCCGCCAATGACGACCTCTTAAATGAGTGCTGTGTAGTATTGAAGATTACAGGAGTACCCAGCCCTGGTTATTGGGTAAAGGGTTTAGTAAGTTTGCCCTCTTACCCTGATCTCCACCATGTTACAAGGCACCTCTATGTCTGGGGACGTGCAACCTGCTTCTGCAGAAGCTGGAGGCCAATCCAGTCTGCTCAGATTTGACATTACCCAACCTGGACTTGTTCAGGACTGACTAATCACGCACCAATGACATTGCTGTAGGTGGAGTCCATACTGAAACAGTTCAAGTGGTCACTCCAAACACCATGACCACTTCAAACCACTTAAGTGGTTATGGTGCATGGAGTAGCCCCTTTAAGACAGGAAACAATCAAGGTGACTGAGTATGAAGGGAAATCTAAATCACAAATCCAGGTTACCAAGCTCATCTTCATTGCTCGAGTAATACATCATTATATTAATGCCTCTGCTAAAGTTTCACCTTAATTCTCTAAATGAACTACCATTGCATTAATCAATTAACCTTATTGGCAAAGTGCTATATTAAAATCACAGCATTTCAAAAGGTGGCATTGTAACATGGGAGATGATATACTAAGGTTTAGCCATAAAACCCTAAGGTGACCCAAGTTCACAGATCAAGTTGCGGACTATTAAGAAATAATCTCCAAATCAATCAATGATGCTAAAAAACGCAAACAGAATCCTAAAGATAACGGTTAGGGAATTCTTTGTCAAAGATGACAACTGACCTGCATTATGAATATGTTTGTAAAAGATTTCACAAAGTACTGCCCAGTTAACCTTAACACATCTTTGAGTGTATAACTCCCCATTTACTAATTGCTACACTACAAAATATAGCTGGACTAACTGGAGAATATATGGCCACACAGGTGAACATCACCAGCAGTTTGAAGTCAACTTTAGACTTGCCGAATTTCAAGTGTCATATAAGAAACAAATAAAATAAGCTCCAAATGTTTATTCTCATGCAGACTTTGCAATTGGGGAACTAGGTTCATGGCTATGAATGCTCTAATATTGAACAGCTTATACAGAATGAAGCAAATTTGAAGAGGTATGTGACTTTCAATAGATCGCCTCGATTTCACCGTAGTCAAACTCAGAAGGTCACCCACCATTGTTGACGCAAAAAGTAGAGATGTATTGTAGAGAGGTGGTAAAGAAGATTGACGAACCGTGAAATTGCCAAACGATTTTACCGAAGCACTACAATCCAAAGCACTTTGATTCATGCGCAGTTTTAAAGGACAATATGCAAAGTTTGGATTCTAGGACTTAAATGCACAATACACAGCACATGGAACTTGTACCGGAAGTCATGGCTGTCCACGCAATGGAGCAAGTTCACCATGCAGACTGCCTGCTTCTAAAAATATCAGTTGGAGGTTATATTACAACCGTTTGCCTTATTCATATAATAAAAAAATAGAAACTTCTGCAAATAGAAAATATACTTAAAATCTTGCAATCAAAAACAAAACCCTTTGGGTGCAGACATTGCCAAATTCTTCACAGTCAGCTATCATGGCTACTGAAAGGCTCTACAGCATCTCACGTGGCAAACAAAACCAAAAATAAAAAAAATGCTACCATCTATTTCAAGTTATTGTAATGAGCAGTTTTGCTCTAAGGCAGTGTGTGAAAGCTGCAATGTGTCTTAAATCTATGCAATATAATACCTAAAGTAAAATGGGTAAGTAGAAAAGACCCCACACCCTATACATTTTTACAACACCTTTGCTTCCTAATATTTAGGTCTTATTTCACGTAAAATCACCATAACCACTACAGTTCATTACAGTGTTATGGTGCCAGTAGTACAGTCGCACTATTCCACAGTTAGCTGTCAGACTGTTACAAATGGTTTGACAATGACCTGGCTGTGTTGTGTTAAGATTCACAAACAAAAAAATATAAATATATAGAAAATACAGAGTATGATCTTATACCTTAGTTACTGTATCAGTGCAGAACCTCACAGAGTTTGCAAATGGTTATACAGCATACAGTGGGATGGTGCCAAGAGATGCCAGGTTATGATGCTTGGAGTATTCAATTAATCAACCTGTCAATTTCTGGGATAGCATTTGCTTTTCTTAGTTACAGTCAATATTTAGTCCTTTCCTCCTCACAGTCACAAAAAAATAAATAAAAATGACATGATACTACCATGGGATAGAAGATACAATTTGATCTACGCACTGTGCTTGCAATTATACTGATGTATAGCTTTTCAGCCTGTAAGTAAAACGACGACTATTCCACCACAGTCTGTGTGCTTTTACGTGCCTTGCTCCCAGATTGCATTCATTTAACAGATTATGGTGCCTGGAGTCCATGGACACTCTTAAAATGTTTCTGAACAGTTTAACAGAATAAAAAATATATATATTTTTTTTAAAGTTAGTTACGCTCTGCTTTAAACCATACCATAGATAGCAGGCAGTTTACTTGAACCAGAAGTGCCCTGGTGCCCACCTATTGTAAGAAGCGATCAGCTGACACCCTCAGCAAATAAGCGAAGCCTTACACTGTAGGATTTAACTCAGAACAGTTAAAGGTACACTCCAGGCACCAATACCACTTCTGCCCATTGGAGTGGTCTGGGTGCCAACTCCCACTACCCTTAACCCTGCAACTGTAAATATTGCCGTTTTCATAAACGGCAATATTTACCTTGCAGGGTTAACCCCTCCTCTAGTGGCTGTCTACTAGACAGTAGATTAGGTCTTGGGTCGCAGTGGGTCTCTCCCCACCGCCGGCTGCACATGCGCAGTAGGTCTCCCCCGCTGGATGACGTTGGCAGCCCCTGAACCAGCGCCGACCCCTTCAGCAATTTGGGATGGGGGGTGGGAGGGAGAGGGGACCTGCAGTGCCAGGAAAATTGTTTGTTTTCCTGGCACTGGAGAGTCCCTTTAACAGCAGTTGAGGTGGGGTGAGGTGCATGGAGGATCCCAGGTAAGAAATTAAACACCTCAAAAAAGGTTTGATTCCTTACAATGGTGGTGAGGCTGCAATGTGGTACTTTGCTCATTGGCAGAGAGCGTCAGACGATTATTCCTTACAATAGGGGGAACACTAGGACAATCATTACACCATAACAGTGATCTAAAGTGGATATGATGCTTGGAATGCTCCTTTAACCCCTTAAGGACTAAACTTCTGGAATAAAAGGGAATTAGGACATGTCACACATGTCATGTGTCCTTAAGGGGTTAAAAGGTCAATTCAGGTACTCAACAGGTTTGGTGCATTTGTAGGCATGGTAACAGTTTGCTCTTGGGTAGATTTATATTATTAAACACATATACAATACTCCCATACATCTAAAGTGCACTATGTAGGTTAGTGTTTTTTTGTAATTAAAGGGTTTTCCATGTCATTAAATGTCACAAACCTGATTACCCATGGTGTTTTATTGGTCAACCTTGGCACCCTGAGGTGTGTGAACTATATTTCCCAGAGAACCTGCCAAGTACGGGTATGTATTTCACCTACATCCACGGTGCTAAGCTCAGTCATTACTATCATAAATTGTCCTTAATCCCATTACACATTTCTTGTCCCTCCGTTTACCTTAATTGCCAATTGAACCACACATCTTCAAAAATCCCATTCCTTAATGCCAACCTGTTTACCATTGTGTGTTCCACAGACTTTTACACACATTTCCTTAATGTGCTCCATTGGATAATGCCAGCAACACTGCATCCGTCAGTCTATATCAGGGTTCTCTGGCTATCTGATTCAAATAATCATGGGATTGGTAGTTCAGCAACATCTGTAGGGCAAGAGTTTGGTAAAACCTGGTCTATAACTGCTGTACAGCCCTTTTAATATGTTTCTTAATATGTATCAGCTTCTGCAACTAACTAAGCTGCTCGACAGCTTATCCCTAGCAGTGTTCCTGCTTTACATAGAGTGTCATATGGAGACTGCCCAATAACGCTACACAATATCAACATGTACTCTACTTCATGTGGCTAGAGTTTAAGCTCATCTTTCCACAGCTCTTGTAACCCCAGCTTTCAATTAGGGGCCACTTCCTTGTTATCCCATATAAGAAAAACTACGGGCCTTCTCCATGTTAACCCACATCCTACAGCCTATAACTAAGAGCCTTTCCCATGTACACATGACAAAGCTAGGGGCCTTCTCAAATGGTACACACAACCTATAACTAGAATCATTCTGTATTACCATGAGACCCGCAAACTATAACTCTTCTTTATGTTACCCAATGTCCAGCAACCACTAACAAGGAAGGGGCCTTGTCCATATTAGCCACTGTCCACGACAACCTAGGACTAGTGGCCTTCCTCATGTCACCCTATATCCCTCCGCTTAGGGGTATACTCCATGTTACCATATACACTCCAGCCTATACATAAGGGCTTTCTCCATATTACCACACATCTCCAACATATAAATTCACGTTACTACAAGTCCACCAGCCAAGGGACTATCGACCATCTCCATCCCAGGACTCCCTGTCTATACCAAGTTGCCCTCTCCCTGTCTATAAACTAGTGCCTCCCTGTAACTCCATGACTACCAGCCCATAACTACTGGCCTTCTGGGTATCCTCTAAATAGGGGCATGCTCAGTGTAACACAATGTTCCCCGGGCTATAACTAGGAGCGACCCAATTTAACCCATGACCCTCCTACATGTTACAACAGCCTATCAGGAGATGCCTTCCCCATGTTACAACAGCCTATCAGTAGATGCCTTCCCCATGTTACAACAGCCTATCAGTAGATGCCTTCCCCATGTTACAACAGCCTATCAGTAGATGCCTTCCCCATGTTACAACAGCCTATCAGTAGATGCCTTCCCCATGTTACAACAGCCTATCAGTAGATGCCTTCCCCATGTTACAACAGCCTATCAGTAGATGCCTTCCCCATGTTACAACAGCCTATCAGTAGATGCCTTCCCCATGTTACAACAGCCTATCAGTAGATGCCTTCCCCATGTTACAACAGCCTATCAGTAGATGCCTTCCCCATGTTACAACAGCCTATCAGTAGATGCCTTCCCCATGTTACAACAGCCTATCAGTAGATGCCTTCCCCATGTTACAACAGCCTATCAGTAGATGCCTTCTCCATGTTAACCCAGCCTATAAGTAGATGCCTTCTCCATGTTAACCCAGCCTATAAGTAGATGCCTTCTCCATGTTAACCCAGCCTATAAGTAGATGCCTTCTCCGTGTTACCTCAGAATACAAGTAGGGACCTTCTCCATGTTACTTCGTGTCCTGAGCCTCTAACTAGGGGCCTGTCTCCATATTATCCCCTTGCCCAGTATATAGCCTTCTCCATAGCAACCTTCCCAATAGTACACCATGTCCAGATAATAGGCCGTTTCTTCATAGTAACCCCATACCCAGTTTATAGCCAGGGGCCCTTCTCTATAGTCTATAACCAGGGGCCCTTCCCTATAGTACAACATGCCCAGTCTATAAGCAGGGGCCCTTCTCTATAGTACAACATGCCCAGTCTATAAGCAGGGGCCCTTCTCTATAGTACAACATGCTCAGTCTATAAGCAGGGGCCCTTCTCTATAGTACAACATGCTCAGTCTATAACCAGGGGCCCTTCTCTATAGTACAACATGCCCAGTCTATAACCAGGGGCCCTTCTCTATAGTACAACATGCTCAGTCTATAACCAGGGGCCCTTCTCTATAGTACAACATGCCCAGTCTATAACCAGGGGCCTCTCTCTATATTGCGCCATGTCCCATCGCTCCCTCTATAATGCGCCATGCCCAGTTCCCCCCCTCTATAATGCGCCATGCCCAGTCCCCCCCTCTATAATGCGCCATGCCCATTCCCCCCTCTATAATGCGCCATGCCCATTCCCCCCCTCTATAAAGCACCATGCCCATTCCCCCCTCTATAATGCACCATGCCCATTCCCCCCTCTATAATGTGCCATGCCCATTCCCCCCTCTATAATGCGCCATGCCCAGTCTCCCCCTCTATAATGCGCCATGCCCAGTCTCCCCCCTCTATAATGCGCCATGCCGTCTCCCCTTTCTATAATGCGCCATGCCCAGTCTCCCCCCTCTATAATGCGCCATGCCCAGTCTCCCCTTTCTATAATGCTCCATGCCCAGTCTCCCCTTTCTATAATGCGCCATGCCCAGTCTCCTCCTTCTATAATGCGCCATGCCCAGTCTCCTCCTTCTATAATGCGCCATGTCCAATTGCTCCCTCCATAATGCGCCATGCCCAGTCACCCCCATATGACGCCATGCCCAGTCACCCCCATATGACGCCATGCCCAGATCCCCTTTCTCTCTCCCCCTCTATATTACGCCATGCCCGGTCCCCCACTTTCCATATCATTCCTAGCCCAGTTTCCCCTCCCGCCATATTACGCCTTGCCCAGTCGCCCCTCCCGCCATATTACGCCTTGCCCAGTCGCCCCTCCCTCCATATTACGCCTTGCCCAGTCGCCCCTCCCTCCATATTACGCCTTGCCCAGTCGCCCCTCCCTCCATATTACGCCTTGCCCAGTCGCCCCTCCCTCCATATTACGCCTTGCCCAGTCGCCCCTCCCTCCATATTACGCCTTGCCCAGTCGCCCCTCCCTCCATATTACGCCTTGCCCAGTCGCCCCTCCCTCCATATTACGCCTTGCCCAGTCGCCCCTCCCTCCATATTACGCCTTGCCCAGTCGCCCCTCCCTCCATATTACGCCTTGCCCAGTCGCCCCTCCCTCCATATTACGCCTTGCCCAGTCGCCCCTCCCTCCATATTACGCCTTGCCCAGTCGCCCCTCCCTCCATATTACGCCTTGCCCAGTCGCCCCTCCCTCCATATTACGCCTTGCCCAGTCGCCCCTCCCTCCATATTACGCCTTGCCCAGTCGCCCCTCCCTCCATATTACGCCTTGCCCAGTCGCCCCTCCCTCCATATTACGCCTTGCCCAGTCGCCCCTCCCTCCATATTACGCCTTGCCCAGTCGCCCCTCCCTCCATATTACGCCTTGCCCAGTCGCCCCTCCCTCCATATTACGCCTTGCCCAGTCGCCCCTCCCTCCATATTACGCCTTGCCCAGTCGCCCCTCCCTCCATATTACGCCTTGCCCAGTCGCCCCTCCCTCCATATTACGCCTTGCCCAGTCGCCCCTCCCTCCATATTACGCCTTGCCCAGTCGCCCCTCCCTCCATATTACGCCTTGCCCAGTCGCCCCTCCCTCCATATTACGCCTTGCCCAGTCGCCCCTCCCTCCATATTACGCCTTGCCCAGTCGCCCCTCCCTCCATATTACGCCTTGCCCAGTCGCCCCTCCCTCCATATTACGCCTTGCCCAGTCGCCCCTCCCTCCATATTACGCCTTGCCCAGTCGCCCCTCCCTCCATATTACGCCTTGCCCAGTCGCCCCTCCCTCCATATTACGCCTTGCCCAGTCGCCCCTCCCTCCATATTACGCCTTGCCCAGTCGCCCCTCCCTCCATATTACGCCTTGCCCAGTCGCCCCTCCCTCCATATTACGCCTTGCCCAGTCGCCCCCTCCCTCCATATTACGCCTTGCCCAGTCGCCCCCTCCCTCCATATTACGCCTTGCCCAGTCGCCCCCTCTCCATATTACGCCATGCTCGCCCCCCTCTCCATATTACGCCATGCTCGCCCCCTCTCCATATTCCGCCATGCTCGCCCCCTCTCCATATTACGCCATGCTCGCCCCCTCTCCATATTACGCCATGCTCGCCCCCTCTCCATATTACGCCATGCTCGCCCCCTCTCCATATTACGCCATGCTCGCCCCCTCTCCTTATTACGCCATGCTCGCCCCCCCCTCCATATTGCGCCATGCTCGCCCCCTCTACATATTGCGCCATGCTCGCCCCCTCTACATATTGCGCCATGCTCGCCCCCTCTACATATTGCGCCATGCTCGCCCCCTCTACATATTGCGCCATGCTCGCCCCCTCTACATATTGCGCCATGCTCGCCCCCTCTACATATTGCGCCATGCTCGCCCCCTCTACATATTGCGCCATGCTCGCCCCCTCTACATATTGCGCCATGCTCGCCCCCTCTACATATTGCGCCATGCTCGCCCCCTCTACATATTGCGCCATGCTCGCCCCCTCTACATATTGCGCCATGCTCGCCCCCTCTACATATTGCGCCATGCTCGCCCCCTCTACATATTGCGCCATGCTCGCCCCCTCTACATATTGCGCCATGCTCGCCCCCTCTACATATTGCGCCATGCTCGCCCCCTCTACATATTGCGCCATGCTCGCCCCCTCTACATATTGCGCCATGCTCGCCCCCTCTACATATTGCGCCATGCTCGCCCCCTCTACATATTGCGCCATGCTCGCCCCCTCTACATATTGCGCCATGCTCGCCCCCTCTACATATTGCGCCATGCTCGCCCCCTCTACATATTGCGCCATGCTCGCCCCCTCTACATATTGCGCCATGCTCGCCCCCTCTACATATTACGCCAGGCTCGCCCCCTCTACATATTACGCCAGGCTCGCCCCCTCTACATATTACGCCAGGCTCGCCCCCTCTACATATTACGCCAGGCTCGCCCCCTCTACATATTACGCCAGGCTCGCCCCCTCTACATATTACGCCAGGCTCGCCCCCTCTACATATTACGCCAGGCTCGCCCCCTCTACATATTACGCCAGGCTCGCCCCCTCTACATATTACGCCAGGCTCACCCCCCTCTCCATATTACGCCGTACACAGTCCCATCTCTCCAGTTTACGCCATGCCTAGTCCCCCTTCACATTACGTCTTTCCCAGCCCCCCCCCTCTCTCTACACGCCACCTTGTCCAGTCACCCCCCCCACATTACGCCTTGCCCAGTTCCCCCTCCATATTACACCTTGCACATCCCCCCACCCTCAATATATCGCACTGCCCGGCCTCCCCCCTCCATATTATGCAATGTCCACTCCTCCCTTCTATAATCACACAATACCCAGTCTTCCCCCTCTCTCTATATATATTAAACCATGTCCAGTCTCTCGCTCTATTACACCAGTCTCTCTGTATAACAGTACGCACAGTATCTCTATGTGCAGTATATAGTAACTACACACACACACACACACAGTGTCAGTATTCACCCAGTCACTACCCGCAGTGTGTCAGTATTCACCCAGTCACTACCCGCAGTGTGTCAGTATTCACCCAGTCACTACCCGCAGTGTGTCAGTATTCACACAGTCACTACCCGCAGTGTGTCAGAATTCACACAGTCACTACCCGCAGTGTGTCAGAATTCACACAGTCACTACCCGCAGTGTGTCAGAATTCACACAGTCACTACCCGCAGTGTGTCAGAATTCACACAGTCACTACCCGCAGTGTGTCAGAATTCACACAGTCACTACCCGCAGTGTGTCAGAATTCACACAGTCACTACCCGCAGTGTGTCAGAATTCACACAGTCAGTATTCACAGTCAGTCAGTATTCACAGTCAGTCACTATACACAGTCAGTCACTATACACAGTCAGTCACTATACACAGTCAGTCACTATACACAGTCAGTCACTATACACAGTCAGTCACTATACACAGTCAGTCACTATACACAGTCAGTCACTATACACAGTCAGTCACTATACACAGTCAGTCACTATACACAGTCAGTCACTATACACAGTCAGTCACTATACACAGTCAGTCACTATACACAGTCAGTCACTATACACAGTCAGTCACTATACACAGTCAGTCACTATACACAGTCAGTCACTATACACAGTCAGTCACTATACACAGTCAGTCACTATACACAGTCAGTCACTATACACAGTCAGTCACTATACACAGTCAGTCACTATACACAGTCAGTCACTATACACAGTCAGTCACTATACACAGTCAGTCACTATACACAGTCAGTCACTATACACAGTCACTATATATTCAGTCAGTCACTATACACAGTCACTATACACAGTCAATATATATTCAGTCAGTCACTATATATTCAGTCAGTCACTATATATTCAGTCAGTCACTATATATTCAGTCAGTCACTATATATTCAGTCAGTCACTATATATTCAGTCAGTCACTATACACAGTCACTATACACAGTCACTATACACAGTCACTATACACAGTCACTATACACAGTCACTATACACAGTCACTATACACAGTCACTATACACAGTCACTATACACAGTCACTATACACAGTCACTATACACAGTCACTATACACAGTCACTATACACAGTCACTATATATTCAGTCACTATATATTCAGTCACTATATATTCAGTCACTATACACAGTCACTATACACAGTCACTATACACAGTCACTATACACAGTCACTATACACAGTCACTATACACAGTCACTATACACAGTCACTATACACAGTCACTATACACAGTCACTATACACAGTCACTATACACAGTCACTATACACAGTCACTATACACAGTCACTATACATTCAGTCACTATACATTCAGTCACTATACACAGTCACTATATATTCAGTCACTATACACAGTCACTATATATTCAGTCACTATACACAGTCACTATATATTCAGTCACTATACACAGTCACTATATATTCAGTCACTATACACAGTCACTATACACAGTCACTATACACAGTCACTATACACAGTCACTATACACAGTCACTATACACAGTCACTATACACAGTCAGTCACTATATATTCAGTCACTATACACAGTCACTATATATTCAGTCAGTATACATTCAGTCACGGTGTGTGTATATTGAGTCCATGCTCCCCCAGGCCCGGCCTCCCCCTCTCTCTCTCTCTCGGTCCGTCCATGTGTCCCGGTGATAGTGGCCATGTCTGAGGCCCTGTTCCTGCTGAGTGTCCCATACACTGTGTGTGTGTGCCCCCCTCTCCCCTCCCCCCCGAGCCGGCCGGGGCCCACACCGAGCACTCTCAGCCAGCCCCTCCCCTCCCCCCAGGCGGCCCGCGGGCCGGTCCCGCTCTCCCTCCCGCCGTGCAGTCCGTCACTCACCGGTAGCGCCTCGGGCAGCGCCAACAGCGGCCGTCCAGCCAGCCAGCCAGCCAGCGGAGAGGGGGCGGCTATGAGATCCGAGTCCGGGCTGGAGGGGAGGGGGCGATGGGCCGCGCCGGCCGGGGGCTCCCCCCGCGATCCTCTCTCAGAGCCGGGAGAGCGGGGCGCTCGGCGGCAGCTTTAATCTCCCGCAGCCACACAGAGCCTCCATTGTCTTCCCCCCTCAGCAACGCCGCCACCTTCTTCTCCGACCGCCCTCCCCCTATCCGGCTCCTGCAAGTGGTACCTTCCTCCTCCCCTCTCCTCCGCTCTGCTCTGCTCCACGCCACGCCCCCTGACTCACGGCATGGCCACGCCTCTTCCTGCGTAACGCTCCTCAGCGCGAGCCGTCTGCGCGATGAGCCACGCCCCCTCAATTCCCAATACCCAACCGTACAGGCTTCCTGCAAAAGTAACCACGCCCCAGTACTGGGTAAAGTCCCCGCCCATCACACTCGCTCGCTCTTCCTTTCTCTCCCTAGACACGAACATTCCACTCCTATCTCTCACACTCTCACCCCCCTGCTACCGTGACGAGTGGTACCGCCTCCCTGCTTATTGCTAGTCTGAGAGGCGCTAGTATCCCTCCTCCCCCTCGGGGGGCGTTTGGTACCGCCCACACCCATTGCCTGCTCTCTGGGCCGCTCCAGTCAGTCTGTGCAGCTCTTAAAGTGACAGAACCTCCCCCTCCCCTCCTGCACAGTGCGCACACACTGATTGCAGCCCCGGGCGCATTCTGGGACATGATTCCAGAGCTGCTCATTCCAGCACCCAGTGTGCTTTACGGCACAGAGCAGGCAGGACACCCAGAGCCAGTCACAGTATCACAGATACAATGTATCACACTGTAACATTATAGAACACACAGAGCCAGTCACAGATACAATGTATCACACTGTAACATTATAGAACACAGAACCCGTCACAGTATCACAGATACAATGTATCACACTGTAACATTATAGAACACACAAAGCCAGTCACAGATACAATGTATCACACTGTAACATTATAGAACACACAGAGCCAGTCACAGATACAATGTATCACACTGTAACATTATAGAACACACAGAGCCAGTCACAGATACAATGTATCACACTGTAACATTATAGAACACACAGAGCCAGTCACAGATACAATGTATCACACTGTAACATTATAGAACACACAGAGCCAGTCACAGATACAATGTATCACACTGTAACATTATAGAACACAGAGCCAGTCACAGATACAATGTATCACACTGTAACATTATAGAACACACAGAGCCAGTCACAGATACAATGTATCACACTGTAACATTATAGAACACACAGAGCCAGTCACAGATACAATGTATCACACTGTAACATTATAGAACACACAGAGCCAGTCACAGATACAATGTATCACACTGTAACATTATAGAACACACAGAGCCAGTCACAGATACAATGTATCACACTGTAACATTATAGAACACAGAGCCAGTCACAGATACAATGTATCACACTGTAACATTATAGAACACACAGAGCCAGTCACAGATACAATGTATCATGCTGTAACATTATAGAACACACAGAGCCAGTCACAGATACAATGTATCACACTGTAACATTATAGAACACACAGAGCCAGTCACAGATACAATGTATCACACTGTAACATTATAGAACACACAGAGCCAGTCACAGATACAATGTATCACACTGTAACATTATAGAACACAGAGCCAGTCACAGATACAATGTATCACACTGTAACATTATAGAACACACAGAGCCAGTCACAGATACAATGTATCATGCTGTAACATTATAGAACACACAGAGCCAGTCACAGATACAATGTATCACACTGTAACATTATAGAACACAGAACCCGTCACAGTATCACAGATACAATGTATCACACTGTAACATTATAGAACACAGAGCCAGTCACAGTATCACAGATACAATGTATCACACTGTAACATTATAGAACACACAGAGCCAGTCACAGGTACAATGTATCACACTGTAACATTATAGAACACACAGAGCCAGTCACAGATACAATGTATCACACTGTAACATTATAGAACACAGAGCCAGTCACAGATACAATGTATCACACTGTAACATTATAGAACACACAGAGCCAGTCACAGATACCATGTATCACGCTGTAACATTATAGAACACCCAGAGCCAGTCACAGATACAATGTATCACACTGTAACATTATAGAACACACAGAGCCAGTCACAGATACAATGTATCACACTGTAACATTATAGAACACAGAGCCAGTCACAGATACAATGTATCACACTGTAACATTATAGAACACACAGAGCCAGTCACAGATACAATGTATCACACTGTAACATTATAGAACACACAGAGCCAGTCACAGATACAATGTATCACACTGTAACATTATAGAACACACAGAGCCAGTCACAGATACAATGTATCACACTGTAACATTATAGAACACAGAGCCAGTCACAGATACAATGTATCACACTGTAACATTATAGAACACACAGAGCCAGTCACAGATACAATGTATCATGCTGTAACATTATAGAACACACAGAGCCAGTCACAGATACAATGTATCACATTGTAACATTATAGAACACACAGAGCCAGTCACAGATACAATGTATCACACTGTAACATTATAGAACACACAGAGCCAGTCACAGATACAATGTATCACACTGTAACATTATAGAACACAGAGCCAGTCACATATACAATGTATCACACTGTAACATTATAGAACACACAGAGCCAGTCACAGATACAATGTATCATGCTGTAACATTATAGAACACACAGAGCCAGTCACAGATACAATGTATCACACTGTAACATTATAGAACACAGAACCCGTCACAGTATCACAGATACAATGTATCACACTGTAACATTATAGAACACAGAGCCAGTCACAGTATCACAGATACAATGTATCACACTGTAACATTATAGAACACACAGAGCCAGTCACAGATACAATGTATCACACTGTAACATTATACAACACACAGAGCCAGTCACAGATACAATGTATCACACTGTAACATTATAGAACACAGAGCCAGTCACAGATACAATGTATCACACTGTAACATTATAGAACACACAGAGCCAGTCACAGATACAATGTATCACACTGTAACATTATAGAACACACAGAGCCAGTCACAGATACAATGTATCACACTGTAACATTATAGAACACAGAGCCAGTCACAGATACAATGTATCACACTGTAACATTATAGAACACACAGAGCCAGTCACAGATACAATGTATCACACTGTAACATTATAGAACACACAGAGCCAGTCACAGATACAATGTATCACACTGTAACATTATAGAACACACAGAGCCAGTCACAGATACAATGTATCACACTGTAACATTATAGAACACACAGAGCCAGTCACAGATACAATGTATCACACTGTAACATTATAGAACACACAGAGCCAGTCACAGATACAATGTATCACACTGTAACATTATAGAACACACAGAGCCAGTCACAGATACAATGTATCACACTGTAACATTATAGAACACAGAGCCAGTCACAGATACAATGTATCACACTGTAACATTATAGAACACACAGAGCCAGTCACAGATACTATGTATCACGCTGTAACATTATAGAACACAGAGCCAGTCACAGATACAATGTATCATGCTGTAACATTATAGAACACACAGAGCCAGTAACAGATACAATGTATCACACTGTAACATTATAGAACACACAGAGCCAGTCACAGATACAATGTATCACACTGTAACATTATAGAACACAGAACCCGTCACAGTATCACAGATACAATGTATCACACTGTAACATTATAGAACACAGAGCCAGTCACAGTATCACAGATACAATGTATCACACTGTAACATTATAGAACACACAGAGCCAGTCACAGATACAATGTATCACACTGTAACATTATAGAACACACAGAGCCAGTCACAGATACAATGTATCACACTGTAACATTATAGAACACACAGAGCCAGTCACAGATACAATGTATCACACTGTAACATTATAGAACACACAGAGCCAGTCACAGATACAATGTATCACACTGTAACATTATAGAACACACAGAGCCAGTCACAGATACAATGTATCACACTGTAACATTATAGAACACACAGAGCCAGTCACAGATACAATGTATCACACTGTAACATTATAGAACACACAGAGCCAGTCACAGATACAATGTATCACACTGTAACATTATAGAACACAGAGCCAGTCACAGATACAATGTATCACACTGTAACATTATAGAACACACAGAGCCAGTCACAGATACTATGTATCACGCTGTAACATTGTAGAACACAGAGCCAGTCACAGATACAATGTATCATGCTGTAACATTATAGAACACACAGAGCCAGTAACAGATACAATGTATCACACTGTAACATTATAGAACACACAGAGCCAGTCACAGATACAATGTATCACACTGTAACATTATAGAACACAGAACCCGTCACAGTATCACAGATACAATGTATCACACTGTAACATTATAGAACACAGAGCCAGTCACAGTATCACAGATACAATGTATCACACTGTAACATTATAGAACACACAGAGCCAGTCACAGATACAATGTATCACACTGTAACATTATAGAACACACAGAGCCAGTCACAGATACAATGTATCACACTGTAACATTATAGAACACACAGAGCCAGTCACAGATACAATGTATCACACTGTAACATTATAGAACACACAGAGCCAGTCACAGATACAATGTATCACACTGTAACATTATAGAACACAGAACCAGTCACAGTATCACAGATACAATGTATCACACTGTAACATTATAGAACACACAGAGCCAGTAACAGATATAATGTATCACACTGTAACATTATAGAACACAGAGCCAGTCACAGATACAATGTATCACACTGTAACTTTATAGAACACAGAGCCAGTCGCAGATACAATGTATCACACTGTAACATTATAGAACACACAGAGCCAGTCACAGATACAATGTATCACACTGTAACATTATAGAACACAGAGCCAGACACAGATACAATGTATCACACTGTAACATTATAGAACACATAGCCAGTCACAGTATCACAGATACAATGTATTACACTGTAACATTATAGAACACACAAAGCCAGTCACAGATACAATGTATCACACTGTAACATTATAGAACACACAGAGCCAGTCATAGATACAATGTATCACACTGTAACATTATAGAACACACAGAGCCAGTAACAGATACAATGTATCACACTGTAACATTATAGAACACGCAGAGCCAGTCACAGATACAATGTAACATTATTACACACACAGAGCCAATCACAGATACACTGTAACATTATAGAACACACAGAGCCAGTCACAGGATCACAGATACAATGTATCACACTGTAACATTATAGAACACACAGAGCCAGTCACAGATACAATGTATGACACTGTAACATTATAGAACACAGAGCCAGTCACAGTATCACAGATACAATGTATCACACTGTAACATTATAGAACACACAGAGCCAGTCACAGTATCACAGATACAATGTAACACACTGTAACATTATAGAACACACAGAGCCAGTCACAGGATCACAGATACAATGTATCACACTGTAACATTATAGAACACACAGAGCCAGTCACAGGATCACAGATACAATGTATCACACTGTAACATTATAGAACACACAGAGCCAGTCACAGATACAATGTATCACACTGTAACATTATAGAACACACAGAGCCAGTCACAGGATCACAGATACAATGTATCACACTGTAACATTATAGAACACACAGAGCCAGTCACAGGATCACAGATACAATGTATCACACTGTAACATTATAGAACACACAGAGCCATTTACAGATACAATGTATCACAATGTAACATTATAGAACACAGAGCCAGTCACAGTATCACAGATACAATGTATCACACTGTAACATTATAGAACATACAGAGCCAGTCACAGATACAATGTATCACACTGTAACATTATAGAACACACAGAGCCAGTCACATATACAATGTATCACACTGTAACATTATAGAACACACAGAGCCAGTCACAGATACAATGTATCACGCTGTAACATTATAGAACACACAGAGCCAGTCACAGATACAATGTATCACACTGTAACATGGAATATTATTACCCACACAGAGCCAGTCACAGATACAATGTAACATTACTACCCACACAGGGCCAGTCACAGATACAATGTAACATTATTACACACACACACAAAGCCGGTCACAGATACAATGTAACATTATTACACACACAGTGCCAGTCACAGATACAATGTAACATTATTACACACACAGAGCCAGTCACAGATGCAATGTAACATTATTACACACACAGAGCCAGTCACAGATACAATGTAACATTATTACACACACAGAGCCAGTCACAGATACAATGTAACATTATTACACACACAGAGCCAGTCACAGATGCAATGTAACATTATTACATACACAGAGCCAGTCACAGATACAATGTAACATTATTACACACACAGAGCCAGTCACAGATACAATGTAACAT
The DNA here is from genome assembly GCF_036172605.1 of Pelobates fuscus. Classification (NCBI taxonomy): domain Eukaryota; kingdom Metazoa; phylum Chordata; class Amphibia; order Anura; family Pelobatidae; genus Pelobates; species Pelobates fuscus. The sequence goes on from NC_086317.1 coordinate 25,405,757, forward strand.
TATTACACACACAGAGCCAGTCACAGATGCAATGTAACATTATTACACACACAGAGCCAGTCACAGATACAATGTAACATTATTACACACACAGAGCCAGTCACAGATGCAATGTAACATTATTACACACACAGAGCCAGTCACAGATACAATGTAACATTATTACACACACAGAGCCAGTCACAGATACAAAGTAACATTATTACACACACAGAGCCAGTCACAGATACAATGTAACATTATTACATACACAGAGCCAGTCACAGATACAATGTAACATTATTACATACACAGAGCCCATCACAGATACAATGTAACATTATTACAAACACAGAGCCAGTCACAGATACAATGTAACATTATTACACACACAGAGCCAGTCACAGATACAATGTAACATTATTACACACCCAGAGCCAGTCACAGATACAATGTAACATTATTACATACTCAGAGCCAGTCACAGATAATATTACATACACAGAGCCAGTCACAGTATCACAGATACAATGTAACACAATGTAACATGTAATATTATTACATACACAGAGCCAGTCACAGTATCACAGATACAATGTAACAAAATGTAACATGTAATATTATTACATGCACAGAGCCAGTCACAGTATCACAGATACAATGTAACACAATGTAACATGGAATGTTATTACACACACAGAGCCAGTCCCAGTATCACAGATACAATGTAACACAATGTAACATGGAATATTATTACACACACAGAGTCAGTCACAGTATCACAGATACAATGTAACATGGAATATTATTACACACACAGAGCTAGTCACAGTATCACAGATACAATGTAACACAATGTAACATGGAATATTATTACACACACAGAGCCAGTCACAGTATCACAGATACAATGTAACACAATGTAACATGGAATATTATTACACACACAGAGTCAGTCACAGTATCACAGATACAATGTAACACAATGTAACATGGAATATTATTACATACACACAGAGTCAGTCACAGTATCACAGATACAATGTAACACAATGTAACATGGAATATTATTACACACACAGAGCTAGTCACAGTATCACAGATACAATGTAACACAATGTAACATGGAATATTATTACACACACAGAGCCAGTCACAGTATCACAGATACAATGTAACACAATGTAACATGGAATATTATTACACACACAGAGCTAGTCACAGTATCACAGATACAATGTAACACAATGTAACATGGAATATTATTACACACACAGAGCCAGTCACAGTATCACAGATACAATGTAACACAATGTAACATGGAATATTATTACACACACAGAGTCAGTCACAGTATCACAGATACAATGTAACACAATGTAACATGGAATATTATTACACACACAGAGCCAGTCACAGTATCACAGATACAATGTAACACAATGTAACATGGAATATTTTTACACACACAGAGTCAGTCACAGTATCACAGATACAATGTAACACAATGTAACATGGAATATTATTACACACACAGAGTCAGTCACAGTATCACAGATACAATGTAACATGGAATATTATTACACACACAGAGCTAGTCACAGTATCACAGATACAATGTAACACAATGTAACATGGAATATTATTACATACACAGAGCGGGCAGGACTCACAGAGACAATCACAGACATATTAATACCACAGATACAATGTATCACAATGTAAAATGGAATATTATTACATACACACATTGTAGCACAGAATATTATTACATACACACATTGTAGCACACAATATAATTTCATACATAGTGCAGGAAGGACACTATAGTTCCTGTAGGTTTTCTTGTAATTGTCCTATAGTTAACCCCCCACCTCCCCTCTAATAATATTGTAAAGCGATACGGAATCTGTTGGCGCTATATAAATGGCAATAATAATAATAATAATAATAATAATACACAGTGCATGCAAGACACTAAGAGTGCAATTCACCCTATAACAGACACATATTAAATAATAATACATCGTACACATATTAATATCATACTATCACAGACAAATATCAAACACATAACATTAATTAATACAGTATTAATTAATACAATATCACAGACACATATTAACTAATAATACCACATACATATATTAAACTAATAATAGCACATAAATATTATATCACAGACACATATTAAACTCACTCACATATATTAAATACACATCACATAGACATTGTAATATAGAATATTATCACATACACAATTAAACACAATACTATTACACACACATTGTAATACAGAATATTATCACATACACAATTAAACACAATACTATTACACGCACATTGTAGAATAGAATATTACGTATATATTATTTAGCAGTTAATAGAAATATGCATAAAATGCAAACACATATTAATATCATAGCTCATATCAATATACAGAAAACATGTTACATTATAGCTCATAGAAATGTACAGACTATTACTTACACAATGTAACATAGCTTGTCTATATATACAGAATATTACATACATATTATATGATAGCTCATATAAATATATATCTCATATGAAATATGCATATTCACATCATACCTCATTTAAAGGACCACTATAGGCACCCAGACCACTTCAGCTCAATGAAATGGTCTGGGTGCCAGGTCCATTCTGAGGAACTGCTATGTTTACATTTGGGTTAATCCAGCCTCTAGTGGCTGTCTCATTGACAGCCGCTAGAGGCGCTTCCCACTGTGAAAATCACAGTGAGACGACGCTGACATCCATAGGAAAGCACTGAGAAATGCTTTCATATGGGCTGTTTGAATGCGCGCGTTGAATGCGCATTTGCCTCTGACGTCGCAAGAGGGAGGAGAATTTGCTGGAGAAAGGTAAGTGTTTAACCCCCTCCTCCCCCTTCAGCCCGGTGGGAGTGGGACCCTGAGGGTGGGGGGTACCTAAAGACCTTATAATGCCAGGAAAACAAGTTTGTTTTCCTGGACTATAGTTGTCCTTTAACCCCTTAAGACCGCAGGACGTTCTATGCCGTCCCCATTTTAGTGGGTCTAAAATCCGTAGGACGGCATAGAACTTGATCTGCGATCTTATGTACTTACCCGGTTGCCGGCGATCGCGGTATGGGGGACTTACCTGGGAGCCCAGGGAGTCCCCCTCCGTCCTCTTTGGCCGCCCAGAGCCATGTGATCGCGAGTGTCAGGATCCCGCGGGCGGCTGCGAGGGGAGGCTGCAATCCGCTCGCGGCACTCACCCTCCAGCCGTCCACGGTCCCCTTCCTGCCAGGTGTTCGGCGGGCGGCATTCTCCCAGCCACGGGTGCCGCCCGCGTCTTCTTCCGGGTCCCCCAGTGGCAGCATGCATGACGCTGCACGCTGGGAGACCGGCCAATTTGTTACACGCCGGGGTCAGTCACCTGACCCGGCGTTAAAGGCACAGTGCCTCAATCACAGTGGGAGGTTTAGATATCTCCCACGTGTGATTGTTAATTCTGATTGGAAATTAGCCAATCAGAATTAATCTTCTGGTTTATATACTTACCTTTCCTGTTCCTCCCTGCCCTGTTGTGGTCTTTGCTTTATAGTATTGATACTGAACGTGTGCTTTCTGGTTACGTACTCTCTGGCTTGTTATACTGACTTTGTGACTTTCTCCTACCCTTTGACCTCGGCTTGTTTCTCGTTATTCTGTTTTCTGGTTCCCCTACTTGGCTTGTCTCCTGACTATTCTGTGTGTGCTTAGCCCGGCCACTCTAAGGACCGGTACGGCACACTTTCTGTGTGTGTGTCTGTGTGTGTGTTGGCGTGTTGGGTTCCCCGAATCGTGACATTACAACAGGGCCATAATGGAACCTGCTGACATACCACAGCTCCTAGTTAATCAGGAGGCTAGAATGGATGGCTTGGACCACCGTATGGATCAGTTTGCTCAAGCTTTGCAAACCATACTGGCTCGCACTGCACACTTGCAGCCTGCCGTTCAGGAGGTTGCTGCTGCTGTGCCCGAGCCCATTCCCACTCCGGCACCCGTTCCTGCCCATGTAGTGCATATGACGCCGCCACAGCGCTACAGCGGTGACCCGGCATTGTGTCGTGGTTTCCTCAACCAAATTGACATCCATTTGGTGATGAATCCACGTTCCTATCCCACTGACAGATCTAAAATAGCCTTTTTGATAAACCACTTGTCAGGGAGAGCTTTAGCATGGGCTAATCCCATGTGGGAGAATGCTTCCCCAATGTCCTTTGCAGACTTTTTGACCGCTTTCAAACGCACATTTGATCAACCCGGTAGGGTTGCTTCTGCTGGCAAAGCTCTGCTTAGGGTACGACAGGGTAATAGATCTGTAGCGGATTACACTATCGAATTCCGCACTCTAGCAGCTGAAGTGGTTTGGAACAATGACACCCTCGTAACAGCCTTTCAGGAGGGTTTGGCCGCTTACATACTGGATGAAATAGCATCCAGGGAATTGCCTGTTCTTTTGGATGATGTTATAGACTATGTGATCCTTATTGATAACCGCATTAGAGAGAGGCGTAGTCAAAGACGCCTGGATACACGGGTGTTGCCTGCCCTACCCAGCACTGCATTACTAGCACTACCCGCTCCTAGGCCACCATCCCCTGAACCCATGCAATTAGGCGCTACGGGGTTAACTGAGGCTGAAAGAGCGTACCGTAGAAGGGAGGGGTTATGCCTTTATTGTGGTAAGAGGGGGCACCGCTGTAATGCATGCCCTAAGGTACAGGGAAACTACAGCACCTAAGGCCTAGAGAGGGGTCGGCCTCGGGTGTTATGACCTTGTCCCCTCATGTGTCCATCTCCAGACCATTTATTACGGTTTCTCTTTTGGTCAATAAAACCACCATAACAACTAAAGCCTTGATCGATTCAGGTGCGGCAGACAACCTTATGGATGAGAACTTTGCCAAAACCGCAGCCTTGACTTTGATCCAAAAGGCCACACCCTTGGCCGTTGAGGCCATAGATGGTAGACCGCTTGAGAAACCTCTGGTAACCCATGAAACCCAAGAAATCATTATGTCTGTGGGTGCTTTGCACAAGGAAAGGTTAACCTTTCAAATAATTGGCTCCCCTACTGCTTCAATCGTTCTGGGTTTTCCCTGGTTAGTTAAGCACAACCCGGTACTTGACTGGGGTTGTTTAGATATACTCTCCTGGGGGGAATCTTGTCAACAAGACTGTATGGCTCATGTACGTCCTGTTTGTTCACTCAATGTGCCCACGGCTAAACCACTTTCTGTTTCTGTCCCTTCTGTGTATGCAGACCTTGCATTGGTTTTTGAAAAAAGGGAAGCAGATAAACTACCCCCACATCGGGAGTATGACTGTGCCATAAACCTGTTACCGGGTACTATGCCTCCTAGGGGTAAGGTCTACCCTCTTTCTGAGAAAGAAAACCAGATCATGGAGGAGTACATACGGGAATCCTTAAGTAAAGGTTTTATTAGAAGGTCCTCTTCTCCTGCTGGTGCTGGTTTCTTTTTTGTGGCAAAGAAGGAGGGCGACTTGAGGCCATGTATAGACTACAGGGGTCTGAACAACATAACGATTAAAAACGCCTACCCTATCCCCCTCATCACTGAGTTGTTTGATCGTGTGAAAGGTTCTAAGTACTTCACCAAATTAGACCTCAGGGGGGCTTATAACCTCGTCCGTATAAAGGAGAATGACGAGTGGAAAACAGCGTTTAATACGCGCAGCGGGCATTACGAATATCTGGTCATGCCTTTTAGACTGTGTAATGCTCCTGCTGTGTTTCAGGACCTCATAAACGATGTCCTTAGGGATCTTTTGCATGTCTGTGCCGTGGTGTACCTGGACGACATACTTGTGTATTCCCCTGATTTGAAGTCACACCATAATCATGTTAGGATGGTGCTCAAGAAATTATTACAGAACGGACTCTACTGTAAGTTAGAAAAATGTTTGTTCGATCAAACCTCGGTGCAATTCCTTGGTTATATAATTTCTGAACAGGGTTTCAGTATGGACCCTGCTAAATTGGAAGCCATACTGTCCTGGCCACTTCCCCAAGGACTTAAGGCTATCCAGCGTTTTATAGGATTTGCCAACTATTATAGGAAATTTATAAATAACTTTTCACCCCTTATCTCTCCTATAACGAAGCTGACTAAAAAAGGTCTACACCCTAGGGTTTGGACTCCCGAAGCCCTTAAGGCCTTCGAAACTCTCAAGAAGGCATTTGCCTCTGCTCCAGTACTGCACCACCCTAATCCTTCTCTTCCCTTTGTTATGGAAGTAGACGCTTCTGAGTCAGGTGTGGGAGCAGTACTGTCACAGAGGTTATCGCATGATGAACCCCTCCATCCCTGTTGTTTCTTTTCAAAAAGGTTGTCCGATTCAGAAAAGAATTACGATGTTGGGAACAGGGAACTATTAGCTATTGTGTTAGCTTTTAAGGAATGGAGGTACTTATTAGAGGGTTCTAGACACAAAATCATGGTTATTACTGATCATAAAAACCTCTCCTATATAGCTGACGCTAGAAGGTTATCTGCCCGGCAGGCTAGATGGTCCCTATTTCTTTCACGTTTTCAATACGTTATTACCTATAGACCTGGTTGCCGTAATGCCAAAGCTGACGCTATCTCCCGACAGCATGAACCTTTAGAATTTGTTAACCTGACTCCTGTACCTATTGTTCCTGCGTCTCAGATAATAGCTGCTACCCGTTTGGTTGTTTCATCTCCTTTTTTTGATAGTATTAAGACATACCAAACCCAAGCACCCCCTGAGACGCCGGCTGGTAAACTATATGTTAAAACAAAGGACAGAAAAAAGCTGTTAACTTTATTTCACACCGCCAAAACTGCTGGTCATCCGGGAGTAACCAAAACCTATAAGGGCCTCCTTCAACAGTTCTGGTGGCCTTCGCTTAAGCAGGACGTAGTAGATTTTGTACAGGCTTGTCGGGTCTGTACTCAGTGTAAGTCCCCTAATGTGAGACCCCAGGGTCTACTCTTGCCTCTGTCTATACCAAAGAAACCATGGACCCACTTATCCATGGATTTCATTGTAGACCTTCCTCTTTCTGATGGTCAGACGGTGATTTTGACTGTGACGGATAGGTTCTCTAAAATGGCGCACTTCATTCCGCTTAAAAAGCTTCCTTCTGCTAGTCAGTTGGCTCAGGTGTTTGCCAAAGAAGTGTTCCGCTTGCATGGGGTTCCTCAGGATATCGTGTCTGACAGGGGTCCTCAATTTGTCTCTCGGTTTTGGAGGGGCTTTTGTGCTGAGATGGGGGTCTCCTTGTCGTTCACTTCCTCCTATCACCCGCAATCTAATGGTGCAGCCGAACGTGCTAACCAGTCTGTGGAATTGTATTTGCGCTGCTTCACTAATGCGCACCAGGACGACTGGTCTCACCTCCTTCCGTGGGCTGAGTTTGCCAGGAATACGGTGTCTCACTCGTCTACTGGCTTAAGTCCTTTTGAGGTTGCTTATGGGTTTCGGCCTTCTGTCCTTCCCGGTGCGTTCTCCGACAAGGGAATGCCCGCCTTGGACCAGCACCTCGCCTCTTTGCGGAAGATGTGGGATCAGGTCCATGTTGCGCTATCTCGTTCAGCTGCTGCTCAGAAGAGGTTTGCTGATCGCCGTAGGGTTGCGGCCCCTTCTTATATTCCGGGTGATAGGGTATGGTTGTCCTCCAGGAACCTCCGTCTCAAGGTTCCCTCGATGAAATTTGCTCCCAGATTTCTGGGTCCCTACAAGGTGTTGCGTAGGGTTAACCCCGTTTCCTACTCCCTTGACCTGCCTCCTTCCATGCGTATTCCGAACACGTTTCACGTCTCGCTTTTGAAGCCCTTGCTGTGTAACCGGTTCTCTCGTCCCCTCGGGCGGCCCGTTTCCCCTCGCGCGGTCTCCAGTGGCGTGTACGAGGTGGCTGCCCTTCTCGACTCTCGTGTTTCTAGGGGTCGGTTACAGTATCTGGTGGATTGGAAGGGGTATGGCCCTGAGGAGCGGTCTTGGGTTTTGAGCTCTGATTTGCACGCTCCCTCTTTGGTCCGCTCCTTTCATGCCCGGTTTCCTTTGAAGCCTTCTGCTTCCCGCCCTCCGGGCGGTCTTCGAGGGGGGGGTAATGTCAGGATCCCGCGGGCGGCTGCGAGGGGAGGCTGCAATCCGCTCGCGGCACTCACCCTCCAGCCGTCCACGGTCCCCTTCCTGCCAGGTGTTCGGCGGGCGGCATTCTCCCAGCCACGGGTGCCGCCCGCGTCTTCTTCCGGGTCCCCCAGTGGCAGCATGCATGACGCTGCACGCTGGGAGACCGGCCAATTTGTTACACGCCGGGGTCAGTCACCTGACCCGGCGTTAAAGGCACAGTGCCTCAATCACAGTGGGAGGTTTAGATATCTCCCACGTGTGATTGTTAATTCTGATTGGAAATTAGCCAATCAGAATTAATCTTCTGGTTTATATACTTACCTTTCCTGTTCCTCCCTGCCCTGTTGTGGTCTTTGCTTTATAGTATTGATACTGAACGTGTGCTTTCTGGTTACGTACTCTCTGGCTTGTTATACTGACTTTGTGACTTTCTCCTACCCTTTGACCTCGGCTTGTTTCTCGTTATTCTGTTTTCTGGTTCCCCTACTTGGCTTGTCTCCTGACTATTCTGTGTGTGCTTAGCCCGGCCACTCTAAGGACCGGTACGGCACACTTTCTGTGTGTGTGTCTGTGTGTGTGTTGGCGTGTTGGGTTCCCCGAATCGTGACAGCGAGGTCCTTGCAAGGACCCCGCGATCACATGGACGGCATAGCCGTCCAAGGCAGTGCCAGCAGGGGGAGTGCCTGTAATGACAGGTACTCCCCCTGCTGTCTGAAAATAAAATAAAATCAGTTAAAACAGTGTAAAAATAAGATTATATATACTTAGATCATATATATATGATATATATTTGGTATATTTGGTCCCTGTCTTTTGTTGTCTTTATGTATTTCTATATTAAAGCTTTTTTATTTTTTTCTCAACACGGTATAAATCAGGGCCGGACTGGGGATTGCAAAGCAGCCCTGGAAAAAAAATCTATGCCAGCCCCATAAGTCATTGCGCCATATATTGTCGCATGTAATATGTAAGGCTATGTCTTGCCACCCTAGATGATTGATTTTATATATATATATATATATATATATATATATATATAGCTTTTTCCAATATAAAATATTGGTCCTTTCAGAGTAAAAATTTTAATTATACAGTAAGCATACTCACATGCAGACACAGACAATCTCACTGACACAAGTTGATTGATACACAGCCTCACAGACAAACAATCTCACTGACATACATAAGGTCATTGACATAAAAACACAAGCTCACTCAGTAGAAGGCACACACACACACAAGCAAGCCCACTCACTAGCAGGCGCGCGCGCACACACACACACACAGAGCTTAATGTAGTGGTTCTGGTGTCTATAGCCTGTCCCTGCAGGCTTTTCAATATAAACATGGGGGCTGGGGGGGGCGATAGGGCCACATGGGGGCTGGGGCTATAATGGGACACATGAGGGCTGGGGAGGGGTCTATAATGGGACACATGGAGGCTGGAGAGGGAACTATAATGGGACACATGGGGGCTGGGGGCTATAGGGACACATGGGGGCTGGGGAGGGGCTATAATGGAACACATGGGGGCTGGGGGGTTATAGGGACACATGGGGGGCTGGAGAGGGGGCTATAATGGGACACATGGGCGCTGGGGGCTATAGGGACACATGGGGGGCTGGAGAGGGGGCTATAATGGGACACATGGGCGCTGGGGGCTATAGGGACACATGGGGCTATAATGGGACACATGAGGGCTTGGGAGGGTGGCTGTAATGGGACACATGGGGCTGGGGGGCTATAGGGACACATGGGGCTGGGGGCTATAGGGACACATGGGAGCTAGGGGGGCTTTAGGGACACATGGGAGTTGGGGAGGGGGCTATAGGGACACATGGGGCTAGGTAGGCTATAGGGACACATGGGGGCTGGGGAGGGGGCTATAAGGACACATGGGGAATGGGGAGGGGGCTATAGGAACCCATGGAGGGCTGGGGGGCTATAGGGACACATGAAGGGCTGGAGGGGGGATAGGGACACATGGGGCTGGGAGGGCTATAGGGACACATGGGGCTAGGTAGGCTATAGGGACACATGGGAGCTGGGGAGGGAACTCTAAGGACACATGGGGAATGGGGAGGGGGCTATAGGAACACATGGGGGCTATAATGGGACACATGGGCGCTGGGGGCTATAGGGACACATGGGGCTATAATGGGACACATGAGGGCTTGGGAGGGTGGCTGTAATGGGACACATGGGGCTGGGGGGCTATAGGGACACATGGGGCTGGGGGCTATAGGGACACATGGGAGCTAGGGGGGCTTTAGGGACACATGGGAGTTGGGGAGGGGGCTATAGGGACACATGGGGCTAGGTAGGCTATAGGGACACATGGGGGCTGGGGAGGGGGCTATAAGGACACATGGGGAATGGGGAGGGGGCTATAGGAACCCATGGAGGGCTGGGGGGCTATAGGGACACATGAAGGGCTGGAGGGGGGATAGGGACACATGGGGCTGGGAGGGCTATAGGGACACATGGGGCTAGGTAGGCTATAGGGACACATGGGAGCTGGGGAGGGAACTCTAAGGACACATGGGGAATGGGGAGGGGGCTATAGGAACACATGGGGGCTATAATGGTACACATGGGGGCTGAGAAGTTCTCAGCCCCACCATTATAGCCCCCATGTGTTCCTATAGCCCCCCAGCCTCCATGTGTCCCATTATAGCCCCATCCCCATCCCCCATGTGTCCCTATAGCCCCCCAACCCCCATGTGTCCCTATCCCCCCTCCAGCCCTTCATGTGTCCCTATAGCCCCCCAGCCCTCCATGTGTTCCTATAGCCCATTCCCCATGTGTCCATATAGCCCCCTCTTCTTGCCAGCTCTTCTTGCTGCCGCTGGCTGGGGAAGCTCTTCTTGCGGCCGCTGGGGGAGCAGGCTGTTCTGTCTCTGCTCCCCCTCCCTCGCATGCAGCTTAATGAGACCGGGGCCGGAATATGACGTCATATTCCGGCTCCGGTCTCTTTCTAGTGCGCGAGGGAGGGGGAGCAGAGACAGAACAGCCTGCTCCCCCAGCGGCCGCAAGAAGTGCTTCCGCAGCCTGCGGCCGCAAGATGGGCTCCATCTGCGGCCGCAGGTGAGCCAGCTGCCTGCCCGGCCCCAGGTGCCGACGGCCCACCGGGAAATTTCCCGGTATCCCGGTGGGCCAGTCCGGCCCTGGTATAAATCATGACAATTGAGCTATATACTTCTCTACATGGGCACACCTCTGGTTAATGTGTGTTGGAAGTTGAATTTGTTCTCCTTTCCAGCTACCTTTGACATTTGGGGATCCTTTTTTTGATTTTTTTATTGCAAATAGGGTTTCAGTTCAGTTTTTTTAGTAGCCACTTAGTCACAAACACTGGCCAAAATTTGCGTTCAAATTAGTTTTTTGCATTTTCAAATATTAACACTAACTTTGGCCAGTGTTTGTGACCAAGTGGCTACTAAAAAAGACTGGACATACTCCATTTGCAATACCTTGGGTTGTCTACTTTTGCAAATGGTATGCCATCATGGGGGTAATTCTTATTCCTGGGCTACCATATGGTCTCAAAGGCAACTTAACCAATCTGCCGAATTTCAATGTGAAAAAAACTGAAATATGTAACATGCTATATTTGACGCTGTAACTTCCCAAAACACCATAAAACCTGTAAATAGGGGGTACTGTTTTACACGTGAGACATCGCTGAACACAAATATGTGTATTGTATTGCAGTAAAAGCAAACAGTATTTTGACATTCACAGTTAGAATGTCACGTAGAACTAAAATAATTTTAAAAATTCTTATTTTCTCCCATTTTTTTAATATTTTTTTCATATTAAATTATGTTCCATACCTAAATATTTGATGTTAAACGAAAGCCCTGTTTCCCCTGAATAAAATGATATATAATAAGTGTGGGTGCATTTAATATGAAAGAGGTGAATTATAGTTGGACAGACATATAGCGCAAATGCCAGGTTTTGTTTACGTTTTTTTTGGATCACAACTTGTACATTTGGCTGCGGTCTTAAGGGGTTAAGCATACATAATATTGCATACATATTGTAACATAGTGCATAGTACACAGATCATTGCATACACATGTCATACAATTTTACTATAACAATTTTACTATAACATATCTTATCTATTTTTTCTACAACTTTGAACAAATGATCATGTTAAATCTGCAAATTCCGAATACATTTCTGCTAATTCACACGTTACAAGTTTATTAAACTCCAGATAATATCCAAACTGCAAAATGCAGACTGCAATAGTATTTTACCCTTAATTTTGGCATTCCAATCTAAAATTCTGAATTTGGTGATTAAACTCGAAATAAGAATATTAATTAAAGTGTGAATTATTAGGAATTTCAAGTGAATATAAAACTACAGGGTAAATGGAAAAAAATCTCCCCTAAATTTCGAGTTTGGTTATTTTTCCCATGGAGCTTTAACTTCCCATTTTGCATCATTACGGGTCAATATCAAGAATCTTTACAATTTTTTTAATCATTTAGAGATTGCAGATTCTACAGCGAGATGGTAGAGTCCATCACATATACACATTTCAGATTTGTATGACAAACATAACATAATTAGCATACAAACTCAATTTCTGTTCATTACGTCTGTGTAAAAGTGGCTGCAGAATCTGCGTCTAATTCAATCATTTCCTTATCCCCACTGCATCACGTTATTTTAGGCCTGTGTTTTCCCAGCAGGCCATGATTAGAAAGGTATACTGTTAGTGTGTACAGTCCTATTGTCTAGCACAGACTCTGATGCAATGAATGGGCTGTCAGAAAGCCTTGAGGTATGTGAAGAGCAGGTTTCCTTAACACACAAACAAATAATCGATAGAAGGGATTGCCCATCGCACACATAATTTACTCTGTGCACTCCAATGAGATCACTACCCTCTTAACCTCTCATTTTCTGCATCGCCCTCCCTAGCACAAAGGGTTGAGACAGACATCCCACTTAGCAGCCCAATTCATTATATTGTAATCATCACCCCCCTCACCCTACACAAACACTGCCTGTACGCTTCAAACAGAAAAACAATAATGTGCAACTGTATTAATTCCATGTGACATATTAAGAATATATATATATATATATATATATATATTTGTATCACTATGTGAAACATATGTCTAATGGAATGTTTTGAAGAAAAAAAAAAGAAACATTTGAATTTTTTTTTTTTTTAATTCATGTGGATATCATAAAAAAAAATGCTTCTGATTATAAGTTTTATTCTGTAATGTTAAAATCGTGGAGAATTGACAAAATATTTCCAAATTTCAGAGCATAATGACAGAGCTGAAAAAACAGCCAGTCTGAAGAGAATATTCCGTTCTGTTATTTTGATGTAAAGGACTTTGTCCCACAACAAGTCTCGAGAGAAGTGTTATGCCATTTACAAAATCTTTCATGTACATTTTCAAAGTAAACAGAGTATCACACGGAAAAAAGATTTCATTCACTCATTGAAGTGGTCTGGGTGCAGTGTCCCTGTCCACCTTAGCCCTGATTTGTAAAACACAGTTAGAGGAACTGCAATGTTTACATCATAGTGTTAAGACTGCCTCTAGTTGCTGTGTACTCGCCAGTGCTGCCCGCCCGAATGGGTTGTCAGTTAGCCACCAGGCTAACAAGACATTTGCCTGGGCATTTGAGGGCAGCTTTTTTTTGCCGCCCCCTGGAAAGTGCCGCCCAAGGCAAATGCCTTGTTTGCCTCGCGGCTAATACGTCCCTGTGCACGTGGTGCTTCCACATTAGGTACCCCCCAACGGCGGACGTCAGTGGAAGAGGAGAGCTACTTAGCACCGTGTGACATCGGTGAATTAGGTACGTCAATGAAAAGGTATTTTTTTTAAGCCATTTATAGAGGGGTGGGGGAACTAGGGGGGAGGGAGGAAACAAAGGGACACTTTGTATTTCTAACACTAATGTGCTCCTTTAACACAAGTTATAGGGGATTTTATAATGTCTTATTCCGTGGTTTAATTTCCAGAGAAGTGACACAGTTCAACTTTAACGGAACACTATGCAAAATAGCCACTCCAGTCAAGTATAATGATTATATCACCCGGAGTCTATATGCTCTCACCATCAAATGTCAGAATGGATCCAAATTGCTTTCAATTTGTAACAATGAAGGAGCCATATTTGTGTATGCCTTCCGATGCTTAACCATACTACACTACTGAACCATAGGCTTATTTTAGAAGGGTTTTTGAATTGGCAGCACAACGAATGCAATGCGCTGCCTGAAATAAAGTGACATTAATCATCAGAGCATAAACACTGTCTATATGTTTTGTTATGACTTTTAGAAATGGTTCAGTAGTCATTAAGATGTTCTCAGTTCTGAAGGACAGGATTATTTTCACCACACGACTAAAATAATTTAAACATTTTCTCTGTGTGTTCAATCATAATTCTTCCCTTTCTCCTTTCGTGCATCCATAGATATAGAATTTAAAATGCTTATATCTGCCTTTTTGACGCTCAGTGGGTACGGCTCCAACTGCAGTATTTCACAAGTTCAATTCCTACAAAGGTCAAATCAGCCTGTCGCCCTTCCGTAGTCAATAAAATAAATGCTATTATCTTGGGTAACAATAAGATTCAGACCCCAGGCTATACTTGCAAACCAGTGACAAGCTACAGTTTTTTTTTACTAACAGTTGTTTTTTTTATTAATCATGTTATCATCCTGATAATTTTCTCATTACAAGATTTCTTTGTTTTTTTTCTGCCCCCCCCCCCCCCACCCCCGCAAGTTACCGTAAATTAAGTGTTTGTATTACTGTATGACTTTGCTGGATTAATGTATCATTTGGTGTATTCAAACCAACCGCCATGACCACGTCTATGTTTAGAAGTAGTTATGGTGAAAGCAATCTGTATTTGCAGCATTTTAGCTTGGAACGCTGCCTGTACAGATATATTAGTGAATTTGTGCCGTAGTGTAGTTAAACCGTTGGCACACGTTAGCTAGTTAGTCCGGAACTCGGTCCAGACCGACAAATGTGAAGCATAGGCATAAAAAATATCTGAACGGTGCGTTGGTGATGGATGTAATGAGCTTCTGCAGGCTGCACTGTGGTGAGTGTACTGACAATGAGATACCTGTAGAACTATGTGCGCATGGCTCACACGCACACATGCCCAAATCACTTGGTGCTTGCTTACATTTTCTCTTCCTGTCATGCAGGTCCACCTCCTGTCTAGACATTTCTGCCCACCTACATTTTAGTTGTGGTAGACCACACGGACTACCACAACCAGACCCTAGGCTCCCAACCACACAAACCCAACTGACTAGCTCCCCTCACCTAGCCAGAGCCCTACCTACACATCTGAAGACATTAACCCCCTCCCCCGAGGGGTACACCCCAACAAAAGACAGGACCTTCAGTCCCAGACCACACTTAATTAAACATGCAGACTCACAATCCCCTGGACTGGCAGCTTCCCATATACGGGCTTAGGCTGACAAGTAGAGTGTCAAGTCCGTAGATTCTACACAGCTGTGCTTGATTTCTGTTTTATCATATGTCATATTATTTTATATGTAATTAGCCACCTGCATAGTTAGTCTCAGGGGCAGAAGGCCAGCATGATAATCTAACACAGAATATTTCTCGACAATCCACATGCTGCCGATATTAGCCGTTATTATACCCTAACAGATCACCCGAAATGGATAACCTAAATAGCCCAGTGGCATTCTATTATATTATATTCAGTTAAACTAGTTTATTAGCAGATTCAGTAGAACTCATACTTCACAACTCTATGTCTAACTGGTTTTATAAGGCATCAAGCCCATATTAAGTTCCGTATATAGTTAAATATAAAATGCGGGCTGGTGTCTTAATACCATCTTTTCTCCAAGCTATATGTGATAGATTAGCCTGAACGCCATTAAAACTATAAAAATTTGCAATTTTACTAGAAGCCGTGTTGCTATAATGCTTGTATGAGCTGTCGTGGCTATATCAGCCTGTTTGTACTTTTACGCACAACTAAATAAAGAATTTAAATAAAAAAGAAAATAAGAAATTAAGATTTGATAACAGTTGCCCTTTAAACCATGAGATCATATTTTTTTTTTTAAATTTTTTTTAAATTTTTTTTTTTGTTGCAGTGCATATTATGGACACAAACTGGCTTGAGGTACCCCAAAGGCAATCCTCGAGCTGCTTAGCATAAGTAACAAGTAGGGTAATCGCTAGGCAATGCACAATTTTATATTATATAGTAGCAGTAACGTTGGTGAAACATGAGAGTAGTAAAAGTAGATTAATTAACAAGCATGGCATGACATATCCCCTTACTGATAAGAGAGAGGTACTGTGTGTAGATAGACATGGTAAGGTAAGGGATACAGTAGAGTTTACCACCCCAGACAGCCCCAACCCCCCATCAGAATAGGTTGTAGGAATGGCAGCAGAATAGATTGCATTACCCTCTGGACCTGGTAAAGCAAAGAAAGTGTGAGGCACTAGGCGCTAGTAAGTTATACAAGTATGGCAAGTAAGAAGTCCAGTACTGCCCAGGTATCCCATACTGGGTAGGCGCTGGGGTCAGAGGCCCATCTTGGTGATCATCCTATCCCTCTTATAGGGAATTTAGTGTCCCAGGGTGCTTGGCTTCTCAAGCTGTCAGCCAGGGGAGACTCCTGCATATCGTTGAGCTGCACTTGAATTCTACTCCTCTCCCTGACCCTGTGCGTTTCCTTCTGCATGTTGCTGGGGTTAGGAAGCTTTGCAGTTTGCCAGCCGGCTAATTTTACCGCCTTACGTCGCTTAGGCCGTCGTCGCTGTCTCCGGTATGTTGGGCTCGTGGTGTGTGCAGTAGGACGCTTCGGGGAGTAGCGGGATGGTTCAGGAGGTGCCTCGGTGGTCTCCTTGGGTTTCAGCCTGCTTTCCAGCTTTCTCCAAAAGGCGTCGAATATTGCCTCTAGGCGCCAGCATGGATCAGGTATCTCCCCTCCAGGAGTATGGGGACGCGTGTCGTCCGCCATCTCAGATGGTGCTCCGCCATGTTCGCGGGTGTTTGCGGCTCTGCTGCTGCTCTCAGATAGGGTTTATGAGCCATCAGGGTAGGGACCGGGATAACCCCCGCCGGTCCAAAGGGGGGGGAGGGTAGCAGGGCTCCAGGTGCATGTTCAGCACTTCGGTCGCGCCAGTCTGGGAGAGGGGCCGCCTCTCCCCTCCTCAGCGCTCACTAGGCCTCCGTGAAGCTCGGTGTCTGGAGTGCTTGAAAAGACTGGTGGAAGCATTCGCAAGTCGGGTCTTCTTAACATATAGTTAGGGGTAAGTCGCTTGATGCCCGGTTTTGGCTATTCCAGTCAAAATAGCAGATTTCCTTAGTGTGTTCCTGGGAGCTCCCAAGAAACACAACCAGTCGCCATGATTGTCAGGCCCCGCCCCCCTCCATGAGATCATATTGAGAGGTAAAAACAAAAAGGTTTTACACTCAGACATCATATAGTGTTCCTTTATTGATAGTGCGTTAGATTCTATCCAGGAATAGAACATGTGACATTTTTGTACATTCTAAAACAATTGGCTGCTGGCTATTTTCATTTTTTACAGTAATAATAAACTTTAAACAACATTCCAAACCCCATGGGGTTTATCTACTGAATGCCAAAATGTGGACTAGATTGGAAAAAGAACTGCAAATGTTCAACTAAAATCGTTGATTTACACATATATATTCTCAGATTTACTTAAAGTCACCTCCATTACTGTACTCTAAATTTTGCAATTTGGGTTTCAATTTACCACCATTGCAGATTTTGTAAATACAGATTCTAAAGCAAACACGTTTCCCTTTGAACCACAAAACTTCACCGATAAAATCCCTGCAGCCGCAAGGTTACCCTTTCATATAATTCTGTTATAGGGGAAGTTATGCTATCAAATTGCGACGGAGTGCTGAGGTACATATCCTACTTATACGTCTACAGAAAATCATAGGAGAACAAAGATTGGCTGAAGGTTTCTCACAGTGAGAAGAGCGTTCTGGTGAAATGTCACATCCTGTCATGGGGAAAAATAAAGTACACACGCTTTAAATTCTATGGTTTTTCATATCAAGGCAAAATAATAGTCATCTGTTCCTTAGCAGGTCTTAAAATTAAGTAAATACAACCTCAGATGAACAACGTGACATAATACACCATATCGTGATTTATTTACCAAAAATAAAGCCAAAATGGAGAAGCAATGTGTGAACACTCTTACTGCCCTCCATAGGAATTAAGAGGCTAAGTAGCAGACAGGTGCTGCTAGTCGAATGCCATTGATCATCAGCAAAAGTGACCACCTCTATAAAAGTCGATGTTTTAGCAGTTTGCTGTTCTGGAGTATTCAGGTGTGGAAACACAATGCCAAGGAGGAAAAACAGCAGCAATGATCTTAGATAAGCAATTGTTGCTACCCATCAAACTGGGAAGGGTTATAAGGCTATTTCCAAACAATTTAACCCCTTAAGGACACATGACATGTGTGACATGTCATGATTCCCTTTTATTCCAGAAGTTTGGTCCTTAAGGGGTTAAAGGGACACTATAGTCACCCAGACCACTTCAGCTCAATGAAGTGGTCTGGGTTCCAGGTACCCCAGGTTTAAAACCCTTCAGATGTAAACATAGCAGGGTTAATCCAACCTCTAGTAGCTGTCTTCCTGACAGCCGCTAGAGGCGCTTCTGCAACGCTGGATGCAAAATTGGCATCCAGCGTGCAGAACGTCCATAGGAAAGCATTGAGAAATGCTTTCCTATGGACTGTTTGAATGCGTGCACGGCTCTTGCCACACATGCGCTTTCCGCTCCACTCAGGAGCTGACGTTGGTGGGGGAGGAAAGGTCACCAGCGCAGAGGGAGCCGGCACTGGAGAAAGGTAAGTGGCTGAAGGGGTTTTAACTTCTTCAGTGCCAAGGGAGGGAGACCCTGAGAGTGGGGGATGTCCAAAAGATGCTATAGTGTCAGGAAAACGAGTTTGTTTTCCTGACACTATAGTGATCCTTTATAGTCCATCATTCTACTGCTAGAAAGATTATTCAAAGATGATTCAAAACTGAAAACCATTCAAGACAGTTGTCAATATCCCCAAGAGTGGATGTCCCAGCAAACTCACCCCAAGGTCAGACCATGCAATGCTTGGAGAAATTGCAACAACAAAAAAAACAAGAGTTACATCGCAGACTCTACAGGCCTCAGTTACCATGTTAAATGTTACAGTTCATGACAGTACAAAAAGAAAAAGACTGATCAAATATGGTTTGTTTGGAAGAGTTGCCAGGAGTAAGCATGGTTTGCAAAGTTGCATCTGAACAAACCACACGACTTATGGAACATTTGGACAGACGAGACCAAAGTGGAGTTGTTTGGCCATAATGCACAGCGCTTTGTTTGGCGAAAACCAAACACAATATCAGCACAAACATGATGATTTGGGCTTGTTTCACAGCCACAGGACCTGGGAAACCATGAACTAGTCTGTATACCTAAGTATTCTAGAGTCAAAGGTTAGGCCATCTGTTTGACTGCTAAAGTTTGACCGAAACTGGGTCATGCAACCGGACAATGATCCCAAGCACACCAGCAAATCTACAAAAGAATGGCTGAAAAAAAAAAAGAATCAAGATGTTGCAATGGCCCAGTAAAGTTTAGGCCTTAACTCGATTGAAATGCTGAGCGGGACCTTGAGTAAGTTGTGCGTCAACAAATGCCAGCAAGTCTCAATGAACTGAAGCAACGTTGTAAAGGAGAGTGAGCCTAAATTCTTCCAGAACGATGTGAGAAACTGATGAAGTCATACAGAAAATGATCACTTCACGTTATTGGTGCTAAAGTTGGTTCTGCAAGCTATTGAATTATGTGCTAAGTGTTTCACACATGGGTTTGCCATTTTGCCTTTATTTGTGTTAAATATACCATGACATGCTGTAATATTTCATCTGAAGCTGTATATGCCTAATTTTAAGACCTGCTAAAGGACAGATGATTGTTATTATGTCCCGATATGTAAAATCATAGAATGAAAGAGGGTGTACTTTCTTTATTCCATGACTGTATATATTCGAAAAATTCTGCGCTTGTCAGTTAATAAAAATTCCAATACTAGGGGATAATCTCGGTAGCCACAATATATATATCAAGAGCAGATCCAAAATCTGATCTCAGGATGGGCACTGGTAGATTATTTAAAGGGACACTCCAGACACATTAAACACTACAGTCCTGTATTATGGTTATGAGGCCAAGAGTGCCGTGGCACTCTCCCAGAGTAAGTAGTTTAGGAACAGCTTGACAACTTACCTGGAGTGTGCTGGGATATAGGCAGTAGTCAGGGGTTAGGACCTGTAGTGAGGAATTTGGAGCGGTAGCTGGGGTTAGTGGGGTTAGAGTCAGTAACTGGAGGACTAGAAGCTGTAGTGGGAGTTTAGGTGATGATGTGGGGGTTAGACGCACTAGTGGGGCTATAGTGGGATTTAGCGACAGTAGTTGGAAGTTAGGGGCTGTCATAAAGGGAGATATAGTAGTGGTAGCGTAGGTGTTGTGGGGATTAAGGGCAATAGTAATTAGAACCACTAATGAGGACGTAGTGGGATTTAGGAGCAGTAGTGAGGGGGCTGAAGGTTAGGGGCTGTAATGAGTAGTTAAGGGCTGTAGTATGGGAAAAGAGGCTGTGGTGGGGGGATAGAGGCTGTTAGTAGGTGGTTAGATATTATAGTGGGGGTTAGGAGTTAAAGTGGCAGGTTAAGGGTTATAGTGTGGGTATAAGGGTCTGAAGTAGGGAATTGGAGCTGTAGTGAGGGTGGGGTGAGGGTGGGGGGGGGGGGGGGGGGGTATTGGTTGTAGTATACAGGATTCTATGGAATAATAACCTGGCCAAGAGAAGACTTATCACCATGGATATCAAGATCTGGAAACTACTCACTATGAATGGAAGATTCCCCCTGAAATCAAGCACCCAGAGACTGTACAAGGAAGAAGCTATGGGCCTGATGAGTGTAAGGGCCACAGTCCTGGATGAAACACAGAGCATCCACAAGAACATCACGAAGATGGCTCCCAAAGATGAACTGCTAGGGCAATGCCGGAGACAACAATAGATAGAGGATGCAGAAAAGGAGGAGGTTCCATGGCGAGACTAACTTCTCCATGGTGTGTAGCACTGGAAGATAGTGGATCTGGCACACATTATGAAATCCTACCAGCACTGAGGCACTACTCCTCACTGCTAGCAGGAACATGCGCTCAGCACCAGATTAGTAGAAGCCAGGGTCTACCACTCCAGACACGACGACCAAGGTGCAGACTGTGCAAATAGGCCTCTAAAATAAACAAACACATAGTTGCCGGGTGCAAGATCTTAGAAGGGACAGCATACACTGAGAGGCACCACCAAGTTGCTGGAATTATGTACCGAAAAATCTGCACATATGGGCTGGACCTACCTAAGACCTACCCAGTCCAGGCAAATATCACAAAGGGTAGTTGTGAATGACTGGGCTTTCAGATCCAGACAGACAAGCAAGCAGTGTCTAACCAACCTGACATCTCTGTGGTAGACAAGGAATTAAAGGCTGCAATGGTTGTAGGTATGGCAATACCCAATGACCATAACATCAGGAAGAAGAAACACAAGAAGGTAGACAAATAGCAAGTAACGACTGAAAGTAAAGACGCTAGATAGGAGCACTTGGTCTGTGATCCACTAAGCTGGACAAGTAACTTCAGCAGATTTCAGGTGGGACATCTGCGATCACTGTCCAGAAGAGTGCAGCTTTAGGAACAGCTAAGATCCTGCTCAGAACTCTTAGACTTCCAGGCCTGTGGTAGAGGACCCGAGAATGAGGAATACACAAAAAATACCACCCAGAGGGATTAGAAAGCCTAATATATATGTGTGTTTAAATATATATATTGTACATATAGGATACTTATATATACCTACATACATTGATTTATTCATTCATACATATGTATAGTGCTGGCAAAATCACCATAACTGTAAATAAAATTATTGACCTGATATTTGGATCTGGGTCCTTGCTGTAGACTGTGCTCCCTGTGTAGCCAGCAGAGGAGAGTTGCACTCTTGTAACGATTAGTTAAAGTCTAAAGGTTCCCTAACTGGCATAAAATAATAATGATATGAATAATATTTATAACATATATTTTGTTAACTAAAATCCTGTATTTTGAAGGTACTATTTATAAAGGCAAAACTGCCTTGTTGACAAGATGACCAAATGTCTACTAAATAAATAACGCAATAAGCGTAAATCGATCACCCTGCCCACTATGCAGTACATCTACTAGACGCAACTTTCAGCCTTCGGTTCATAGCCTTTTATCTCTGCTTTAACAGTTTCATTTTGGCAGCTCTTTAAAATGCTAAATAAATTGTCAGAGAAAAGAGCTTCAAGAGGTAAAGTGAAAAATGTGAGGATGATTAATTCAGAAGTTTAGAATAAATGAGCTCTGGTACTAGACACCAGACTCCCATCATGCAAAATCATGATAGAAATTTGAATACGTAGCAATAGAAAAAACAGCATCTATCCATTCTTAGCAATTTGTATTGCTAGGGGCAAGGTATTGGCGTAGCTGGCAAGCTCTCAGCTCTCACTCCGGCAAGCTCTAACTGCAGCTGTTAAATGAGCAATATATTCTATACATTTACTATAGAAATGATTGCCTTAGAATGGACTACCCACTATCTCTGGCTTCTGTTGCATTTATCCTATAAAACACTAGAAATGCATTTACTTTCCAAAACCCATGAGCATCAAACAATTCCTGAATGATGAACGAAAACCAAGTGAATGAGGATATCAGTGCATGCACAAAATACACCTACTACATTCACACTGAACCCAAGTAACACAAAATGCACGGCATAAACATGAAACACACATCAGCTTAATATTATGCTTGTTTATATTAGTTATGCCACATATTGGAAATAAAATAAGTATTTTCTAATTTATGAATCAGTTAGGGATAATACAATCTTTTCCCATTAAAGTCATGACAATCTTAAAGGCTTACTAAAAGAATCATAACCAATACAGCCCACTATAGTGTTTGTGATGGCGGGACTACCCTGGCACCATTCCAGAGTAATTGGGCAAATCTTTTTTCAATGGTCTACCTTCTTACCTGTGTCTCCACTGGGGGCCAGTACTCCTTATTATTATGTTATTATTTATATAGCGCCAACAAATTCTGCATTGCTGTACAGTGGGTGGACTAACAAACATGTAGTTGTAACCAGACAAGTTGGACGCACAGGAACAGAGGGGTTGAGGGCTCTGCTCAATGAGCTTACATGCTAGAGGGAGTGGGGTAAAGTGACACAAAAGGTAAGGGTAATATTAGACTAATGACAGTGGCAAGAGAGGAATCAGTCGGGAGTTGGTAACAGTTTAATTGATACGCTTTTATGAAGAAGTGGGTTTTTAATGTTTTTTTTTTTTTGAAGGAGTGGAGACTGGGTGAGCATCTAACGTAGGAGGGAAGTGAGTTCCACAGGAACGGTGCAGCCCTCGAGAAGTCTTGAAGGCGAGCATCAGAGGTGGGAGTACGGACAGAAGATAGACGTAAGTCTTCAGCAGAGCGTAAGGGCCTAGACGGGACATACTTGTGTATTAGGGAGGATAGATAGGTGGGAGCAGCATTATGTAGAGATTTGAAAGCAAGAACCAGAATTTTAAATTGAGCTCCATATCTCACAGGAAGCCAATGTAGGGACTGACAGAAAGGTGAGGCGTGGGAGGTGCTACATGGCTTCTACAGAGTTGCAGGAGCCAGATGCTAATCTTCCTGTTCATTCATTGGCTGAGAGTGTTACCTAAGCACTCTAAGCCGATGAAGGAGGGTCTGTGCAAAAAAATAGGCACACATTGACATTAGCCAGAATGGAATGCTATTCTGCTGGAGGAGGAGTAAAGTATTGATACCGGAGAAACTGACGGAAGCCAAGCACAGAGAGATGGACACAGGTTTCTTCAGGAAGGAAGAGATTCTTTATTGGATCACCGATCGGGACTCAGAGGGACTAGCGTCACCAAAATACAGCAAAGTCTGAGTACTGAATACATAGAGTACATTCCTTATATAGCACTGTAGCTCCTCCCACAATTAACTACACCCACACATACCCTTAACCTATTTAATAAATAGAGTCTAAACTCATCCATCCGGTCTAACCACGTGGCTCATCTGATACAAAGGAGAGGGACGCGTAATTCCAGTTCTTACATTCCTGCACCTGGTCAGTACAGTGATGACAGTATCTTAGCTACGTGTTATTAACTAACTGATACTACAAACACATATACATACATATGCCTTGTGGCAATCTTAGCTTGCTAAACTTGTATTTTACTGGAATTACATCACATTCCCCCCTTTGATGCCTCTGATATTTCACAATTACTTGAGGCATCACTTAACCTTGGTTTGCATATACCTCAGGTTACCATGAACCAGACCAGACTTATCTTATGATGTGAATCTTCAACATTCATCTTCTTGCATTGGTTCTCCCTGATCTAGAGCCTTATACTTATATATCGCCATTATCTGTGCAGCAGCCTTCCTCTCTGCTATACTTCCTATCAGGCTTTGCACAGACCTAACTACTAAGGGTATAAGACACGGTAGGAGTAGACACAACAGTAAAATCAGTAGGACTCCACCTACCACTGCCTTAAGCCCTCCAAACCACTCATACCAGCTACCAAACCAACTACTTGGATTGTACCCTTTCCATACCTGAGTAGGCACATGCACTAGTTTAACCATATGGCTAGTAAGCTCAGCTATTGCTTGCCCTTCGTCATCTATTTGAAGACAGCAATTGCTCAGGTTAAACTTCCCACATACACCTCCCTCTACTGCCAAAAGGTAATCCAAGGCTAATCTATTTTGGTACACTGCTGTCCTCATCCTGGTATTATGCTTCGCTAGAAGATTGAGTGCTTGTGAGGTCTCATTAGTAATAATCTCAACCACCGCCTGTAATCTTATAATACGGTTGAGCATATAAATTGGGGTTCTATAACCAAAGGTACCATCTTCTGCCCACGTGGCTGGCCCATAATAATCTATGATACGCTGGGGAGGCCATTCATTATCTTCCCAGGTGCCTATCTCTAAGGGTCCCCTTTTCTTCCTATGATTCACATCATACACTTTAACACCTAAAGTCTCACCTGTTTCAATCGGTAACAAGAAGAAGGATGGTTTGAGCATACCCAACACACATGCCCCTTCCCAGTCCTGTGGCAGCTCCGAATAGGCTTTCTTACCACAGATCCAGTACAAATTTGCTGGGGCTCTCCAAGTAGATGTGATGGATAGATCAAACCACACATCCTTTAAATTGGCATATCTAGCAAACGGGTTAGATGGTTCTGAGACATTTGAAGCCGACCACCAAGTTGTATTCTTTGTATCATCATCATAAGCTTTTTGCCCTAGACAAGTTAATTCTCCTACAGAAGTATTATACATTATTCCTTTCCTTGCTATGCAAACATAACCTATGATGGAGGTCTTTAATCTCCACTCAGATTTACCTCTAACACTCATATGATAATCGGCTTGTGTAGATATTAATTGGTCAACTGCCTCAGAACCGGACATTACCTCCTTTGCTTCCCAAGGCCATTGGTCTCCCATGTTAGTACCTCCACACACATAGCAGTTGGTAACATTAAGACTACCGGCAATACTTTCAGCTAGGTCAATGAACAGGTTTTTAGCGTTATGGGGGATCTTATTATCTATACTCATCTCTTCATAAAAGGAATGGTATACTTTATGAGTCTGGGAGGATACCGTATCAGTCTCTATTCCTATAAACAATAATGTCCCAGGATCTAAACCCGTCCCGTATATCTGAAACCCAAATAAATTTCCATACTTATCTAGGAACTTGTCGGGGTTATTAATAAGTATATGGACTGGGTTGCATTCCATAGACTTACAATAAGGGCTAGTCGGCAACTTAGTCACTATCATGTCTTTATCTACTGTCTGTCCCCAAGTTGCCCACCCCACACAAGACCAATATGGGCAAAAGTTATAATCTCTATTTGGGCATCTAGGACTTACATATTTATTTTTGCTACTGGGACAAATATATTTATCGTTAGACCCATACGTCCTCTCCCATCTAAGATCCCCACATACATTCCACGGTTTTCTACCACTTGATATCGCCTTACATGCATCAAATAGCAGAACACCCGAAGAATGTACAGATTCTAACACCGTCTTATTAATTAGGGTCCCCTGAGGATCTCCATTCCTGAGAGTCAACCAAATTGTACGAGGTTGATACTCTGGACTGAAGCACTTAGGTTCTCCTACTCCTAAATGGCACACACTATAGTCTATATTTAGGTATCTACATCTTGATACCTCTCCTTTACATTCGTATTGTGAATGCCAAATTAGGGTTTGGGAAATATGGTTACCTGTTCTCGTAGTCTTAATGCATACCTCACAGCTAGGAGTGTCGGTACCTCTACCTTCCTGAATATAAAAACACATATAAATAAACACAATCAAAAGCACTTCTTTCGACGTCTTCATCCTCAGTCTTCGTCCGTGCGATGGAACCTCAGCTTCCAGGATGTGAGGGCTGCAGGGAATGGAGTTCTGCTCGTCTTCACAGGTGTCCCTTCGAGACTTTCCTGGCTTATACACTATGTGTTGGTAAGCGGACAGGCTTTATTATGGCCTTCTCACTCACACCTGTAACAATAAAATTTGTAATCCACAATAATTCCTCGTTACTCCGACTGAGTAGTGCGTTTTAACCGGATCTTGCAGGGATTCTCTGGATCTGCTGTAACTTGCCAAGAATCGACTGCTGCTGGTTTAACCCTGGAGTGATGTATCCACGGAGTCACTTCTGCTACTTTTATCGCTGTAGGGGTAGACAAAAGAACAACATAAGGACCTCTCCACTTGGGCCCTAACGGTACATTATTCCACTCTTTAATCCACACTTGATCTCCTGGATGATAACTATGAACAGGGGGATAAATATTCACAGGTAATCTATCTTGTACCCATTTCTGTACCTCCTCCATAGTCTTACCCAACTCTACAACCTGCTGCCGGGTAATTCCTTCTCCCAACTGACTCAAGTCCCCCCTTAAGTTACCAAGTACGGGAGGTGGTCGCCCATACATGATTTCAAAAGGAGAGAGGCCCATCCTTCTGGTAGGGGTACTGCGGATTCGCAATAAAGCTATGGGTAAGAGAACGTTCCACTTAAGTTGGGTTTCCTGACACATTTTAGCCAACTGGTTCTTTATAGTTCTATTCATTCTCTCTACCTTACCAGAACTCTGGGGTCTATATGCAGTATGAAGCCTCCACTTTATACCAAGCATATGAGTCAGTTGTTGTAGGCACTGATGAACAAAAGCTGGACCATTGTCCGATCCTATAGAACAGGGTAGTCCATATCGGGGTATTATTTCTCGTAGCAGGAATCTCACAACTTCTCCTGCTTTCTCTGTACGAGTAGGACATGCTTCTACCCAGCCTGAATAGGTGCACACAATTACCAGCAGGTAACGATGTCCACCCGATTTAGGCATTACTGTAAAGTCTATTTGTAGATCGGACATGGGGAGTCCCCCCATAAACTGGACTCCTGGTGGCTTTACTGGTCCTTGTCTTGCATTATTCTTAGCACACGTTACACATCTGCGTACAATGGCCTGAGTCAAGTTGGACAATCTTGGTATGTAGAAATGTTTTCTAAGAGATTCTTCAGTACTGTCTCTCCCAGAATGTGTCCCGTTGTGATAATTTTGGACAATTTCTACCGCTAGCGATGCTGGTATAACTATTCTTCCATCTTCTAGCTGATACCACTTGTTCTCCAGATACTTTCCCGGTTCAGTCTTTAACCACTCCTCTTCTTGAGCTGTATAAACTGGAGTCCATTGGGACAGTGGAGTTGGTATAAGAGCAGCTATATGCCCTACATACTCCTGTCTTCCTGATTCAGCAGCACGCTTAGCTGCACTATCTGCCATCCGATTTCCCTTGGTTACATCACCATCTCCTCTCAGATGCGCTCGACAATGTATGATACCGACTTCTTTCGGCTCCCACACTGCTTCCAATAGTTGTAGGATTTCAGCTGCGTACTTGATTTCTTTGCCTTCTGAATTCAGTAGTCCTCTTTCTTTATACAAAGCTCCGTGGGCATGAGTGGTTAAAAACGCATACTTAGAGTCCGTATAGATATTTACTCTTAAACCTTCAGCCAATTGTAACGCTCGTGTTAGTGCTATTAATTCTGCCTTTTGTGCTGATGTTCCTTTCGCCAGTGGCCGAGCTTCTATCACCTTGTCTATTGTTGTCACTGCATATCCTGCATAGCGGATCCCTTCTTTCACATAACTACTGCCGTCGGTGTAATATTGAACATCGGGGTTCTGGATGGGAAAATCACGAAGATCTGGTCTACTTGAGAATACTTCATCCATTACTTCCAAACAATCATGTTGACTTTCAGTAGGTTGTGGCAAAAGGGTAGCTGGATTTAAGGTGTTTACAGTCTCTAAATGCACTCTTGGGTTTTCACACAACATTGCTTGATACTTGGTCATACGGCTATTACTAAACCAATGATTTCCTTTGTAATCCAACAACGTCTGTACTGCATGTGGGACTCGTACATAAAGTTCTTGACCCAGAGTGAGTTTATCGGCTTCAGCTACTAGCAGGGCGGCTGCAGCTACGGCTCTTAGACAAGGTGGAAGTCCGCTGGCCACTGCATCCAGTTGCTTAGACATGTAGGCAACAGGTCTTTGCCATGATCCCAAGTACTGTGTCAATACTCCCACAGCCATTCTTCTTTGCTCGTGTACATATAAGTAGAATGGTCGTGTGTGATCAGGTAGACCTAATGCTGGGGCACTCATCAAAGCCTTCTTCACATCTTCAAATGCCGTTTGCTGTTCTTGGGTCCATAAGAAGGGGTCGTGCTCTGTACCTTTGATAGCTGCGTACAGAGGTTTTGCTAGTATCGCATAACTGGGAATCCATATCCTACAGAAGCCTGCTGCCCCCAAGAATTCTCGCACTTGTCTTCTATTCTTGGGTATTGGTATTTGGCAGACAGCTTCTTTTCTCTCTGGCCCCATAATTCTTTGACCTTCAGAGATATGGAATCCTAGATACTTGACAGTTGGCAAACACAACTGAGCCTTCTTTCTAGACACCTTGTATCCTGCCTTCCAGAGAATGTGTAGTAGATCGTGCGTTGCTTGCTGACAGATTTCTTTTGTAACTGCTGCTATCAACAAGTCATCTACATATTGTAACAATACACACTCTCCTGGGATGGACTCGAAATCCAATAGATCTTGACTTAGGGCTGAACCAAATAGGGTAGGTGAATTTTTAAACCCTTGGGGCAGTCTTGTCCAAGTCATTTGGCGTTTTGAGCCCGTTACAGCGTTCTCCCATTGGAAAGCGAAAATACATTGACTTTCTGCGGCAATTCGGAGGCAAAAGAAGGCATCTTTGAGATCTAAGACTGTGAAGTAAGTAGCCCCGCCCGGAATTAAAGCAAGCAGGTTATATGGATTGGGTACAACTGGATGTATACTAACAACCGCATCATTGACTGCTCTTAAGTCCTGCACAGGTCGATACTCATCTGTGCCGGGCTTTTGAACAGGCAGCAATGGGGTGTTCCAGGGGGAAGTACAGAATTTTAGGATACCATACCGTATGAACTTATCCAGATAGGATTGGATGTTCTTCTTAGCCTTCTGCGGAATGTGATATTGTCTTAGGCTCACTGGATAAACCCCATGTTTCAGTTCAATTTTTATTGGTGGAATATTGCGGGCCAGTCCTGGTGGGTTGTTCTCTGCCCAAACTCCTGGTATATTAAACAATGTCTCATCACTCCTAGGGTTTTGGCTAGTCAACACTGTATAAAGTCGCCACTCTTCTTCCTTTGGTACGGATAAAGTCATAATACCTGAAGGTCCATTAAACTTTAAGGATGTTGTTCCATTTGGTAGGAACGTAATCTGCGCTTGTAATTTTGATAGCATATCACGTCCCAGCAATTGGACTGGACATTCAGGCATATAAAGGAATTGGTGTTTTACTACGTGGCCTCCCAATGTACAGAGTCGACTTTTAAGAACCGGTTTTTCAGCACTTCTTCCAGTTGCTCCTATCACAGTAATAGTCCTTCCAGATGGAGGAGCAACTAGATTAGTCACCACTGAATGTTCAGCACCAGTGTCGATCATGAACGCACTCCTCTTTCCCCCTATTGATACATCGACCATAGGCTCCGCTCGACCAAGGGGGATGGAGCCCGGTCGGTATCAATAGTCCTCCATGACAGTGTCAGCCAATCCTACAAAGTCCCTACCTTCTCTATCGCGGGACCTTTGCGCTGCTGGAATATACCTGTCTTCCCTAACACTTCCTCTGTTCCCATTACTCCCTCTATAACCATTACTCCCTCCGGGACCTCCTCTACCTCTCGCTCTGCCTCTAAAGTTTCCGTAGCCTGCCCTGGGTTGGTCTCTCTCGTACTGCTCTCTTTGCGGACATTCGTTCCTCCAATGCCCTTCTTCCTTGCAATACGCACACTGATCCCTACTCAAAGGCTCCCTACTCCATCTATTATTGCCTCTATCTGGGCCCCGTTTATCTACGCCTGCGATCGCTACCGCTAGCATATCAGCCTTTTTACGCATCTTGCGCTCCTCCTCTTTCTTGCTTTCTGTTTCCCTATTCATATAGACCTTATTAGCTACCTCCATTAGTTGGGAGATTGACATACCTGCAAACCCTTCTAACTTTTGTAGCTTGCGCTTAATATCTCCGTATGCTTGGCTGACAAAGGCGGAGTTAACCATTCGGGAATTGTCTGCGTCTTCCGGATTAAAGGGGGTATACAAGCGGTATGCCTCCAATAATCGGTCATAAAAGACACTGGGCGCTTCATCGCTTTTCTGGATCACCTCAACTGTCTTTGACATGTTAATGGCTTTCTTTCCTCCGGCTTTCATGCCAGCAATTATAGCGTCTCTATAGGCTCTGAGTTGAACCATATCAGCACCATTTACGTTCCAATCGGGATCAGTGTTGGGATAATGTGTTGCGGCCCATGCTGCTGGATTAGCTTGGTTCAAAGCACGGGCTCTATCCTCTAATGCTTTAATGGCTGCTTGATTTATTCTTGTCCTTTCCTCATTGTTAAATAAAGTCATTAATAACTGCTGGCAATCAGCCCATGTCGGATTATGCGTCTGTACTATTGAGGTGAACAGATCAGTCATAGCTTGTGGTTTCTCAGTATACGAGGAATTATGGGTCTTCCAGTTTAAAAGATCGGTTGTGGTAAATGGGACATATACGAAGACTGGGTCAGCGTGTGCCATTTGACCTGCGGCATCGATATAAGCTGACCCGGGATTCAGACGAAGAGGCATCTGATAGTGCTTTAATTGTTGGGCACCAGTCAACTGTCGGGTTTGGATGGGGCTACGTAGAGAGGCGTCAGTCATGGGTTCCGGTCGGGGAGAGATAGGGTATGGGGATGTGGGAGGTCGGTTTTGGGAAAAGGTCGTAAATAAAACACTTCGAGCCGAGCTAGATGAAGCTTGACCGGAAGTCTGAAGTGGCGCCAAATCAGGATATTCGTTTCTAATGGGGGTGGATTCTGGTTCCGGAAGGGGAGATTTAGTACGAGGGGGGTTGGATCCTGTACTGGAGGAGGAAGCGGAAGTGGATGAGGGTAATGAGGGGAGGGGTGCAGGACTTCCTGCGTTTGCGTCACTTCTTCTTAACGGAAAGTAAGGGGGCGGCAAAGGGATCTCGGACTCAGGGGGCGTGTCCAAAATGGGCCTAACACCAGTCCTAGTGGACGAGCAAGTCCTAGCTACCATGAGGCGACACTGCTCCTCGTGGCATGTCCGGAGCCATTTTGGCGAGTCATTTACGGCCTGTCTCCAACAATCAATATAAGGAAACTGGCCGTAAAGTTCAGGCCTACCTGATACAGCCACGTGTAAGCGCTGTACCAGAGTTGGATCCAAACTGCCACGTGGCGGCCATGCCGCAACCAAAGTAGGCCACTCCCTAGTGCACAAAGTGACCAAACGTACAGGGGACATCTTAACCCCAAAATCACAAACTTTGAATCCCTTTTTAAAATTCTTAACCATACATCCTAAGGGATCCGGAATCGTTGACTGCGACGCACCCATATTTAACAGT